>NC_072785.1:3107588-3457588 GCF_022539595.1 Amphiprion ocellaris
TGCAGTCCTGGCACTATGCAAATAACAAGCAGGAAATCACACTCCTCCAAAGAAAGAGGCAAGTTTGTGTCTTCTGTCCATGTCTTAGAAAGCCAACAGTTCACTTCTGTTTGCACTGCACCATACAGGTTTCCAGCCACAGGATTTCAAGGGGCTCTGAGAATTGCACATAAATTTTTGTTTGTACACACAAAAACTCATCAAAGGTTGTCTTGTTGGGACTAGTAGTAAAAAACAGAGAACAGGGTAAGCACTTCAGCTGTTTAAAAATGTAACACTTCCTTTACAGCTACATATTGATCTACGTATCTATCGGAGTGTATCACTGCGGCCAGCATCTCTAAATTTTCTTTTTATTACACAAAGAATGATGCGGGACAATTTAGTTGTCCTAAATCTCTTTTTAAAGAGTGCAGCAAATGCTGTTCTCGACATAACTACCTTGAGAATAACGTCTCCTCGGCGTACTGACTGTAAATCGTGGATTGCCGAGTTGCTCTTGGAGCTTTACAAGGTTGCTAAGAGCATTTTCTTGCTTAGCACCATCATAACAATACACCTAAAATGTGTAATGTGAAATGTGCCTGCAAATAAAGAAATGAAGTGCATTTTTACTGCATCTTTGTGTGAGTGGAGTTTAGAACACCTGCAATAAAAGTTGAAGAAACGAGACAAAGGCATGCGAGTTCATGTGCTTCATTTATACATTTTCGACGCCTAGTTAGTCGGAGTTACTTTTGTCTTTATTTGAGCTGAATGGCTGGCAGCTACGAGATAATCACCTTCCTCTCTGTGCCCTGAAGCTGTGTCAGGCAGGCCTCAAGGCTTCCTAACCACCAGTGAGCCTGAGCTGCAATGTGCAGACACTTTACACACTTCATCACGCACACAAAATTTCCACCAGGAGCCGCATCCGTGCGCACACACATGCATGCTCAGACATCCCTGCCTCTCTTATTGCGTGCAGCTCTCCCTGGCAGCCGATGGAGATGCAAAGTAAACAGTGCTGAGGAGCGGGGAGGCAGCCGTGGCGCTGTGTGTCAGGGAGCAGACGGGTGTGTGTTGGAGGTGATGTGACATTTCTGGGCTGACATGAAGCGGCACTCTGCCCCCTCGCGCCTGGAGGGTGCTCCCGGGGAAAGACACTGATGGAGTTCTGGAGTCTCCGGGGGGGAATTTCACGGTGTGAACAAAAAGCCTTGTGCTGCGGCAGAAACGACCTACAGAACACAAAGTGTAGTCTCCTCACTACCTGCGTTAGGCTTTACTGAATGTTGTGGCCCACATGCATGCAACTTTAGAACATAATTAAACTATATGTACACAATAAGAATGCATGTGATCCTTTATTGCAATTTTTTATGCACAAAAATTAATAATCAGCCTTCACATGACATAATAGCAGCCTTGTAGCCGTCTCATAAACACAACATAACAGTCTATACCAGGAGTGTCAAACTCATTCTAGTTCAGGTTCCACATTCAGCCCAATTTGATCTCAAGTGATCCGGACCAGTAAAATCACACCATTATAGCCCATAAATGTCCACAACTCCTAATATTTTCTTTATTTTAGTGCTAAGAAGTACATTCTGAAAATATTCACATTTAATGTCTTTAATATCTTTTTACAAAACATGACGAACAACTCGAAAAATAAATTTAATTTCAAAAACATTCATCCTCAGTTTATCATTTCCACATTACAACTTCCAGATCACAGAGTGTCTACAAAGGAACACAACATTTAGTCACAGCTATCTGGAACTGAATGCTATAGTGTTTTATTTTATGATCAAAATGACAAAAGTCGGACAAAAAAAAGACCAAAAACAACAAAAACAAGACAAAATATTAGAAAAATGAGATATAAAATGACAAAACAAGAAAGAAAATGACAAAAAATGAGACAAAAAATTACACAAAAATGTTACAAAGCAACAAAAAATGGACAAACGTGACCAGCGAGACAAAAACTCCCACAAAATGACAAAAATGAGTCAAAAAACCCCACAAAACAACAAAAACGATACACAAAGCAGTGAATAAAGCAAAACACAAAATGACAAAAATAAGACAAAAAAACACAACCGAGACAAAAAGGAAACACAAAACGACAAAAACGAGAAACAAAACAACACAAAAACGAGGCAAACGACAAAAGTCAGACTAAAAAGACAAAAAAAATTCAATCAAAACAGGACAAAAAACGACAAAAGAACAATGAAAAATCTAGTTTTTTACTTTATGATCAACAATTTGTCATGGTCTAGAAATTATTTTAAATTCATAGCTTTATAAATTTACAATCTGCAGTTAATGTCGTCTCTGTAATTTATATACTTCACAAAGTCATCCTGTGGGCCGGACTGGACCCTCTGGAGGGCCGGTTTTGACCCGCGGGCCGCATGTTTGACACCCCTGGAAACTCCAGAACTTAAATCGAGCCGCTGAGTAAAGCAGATTGTTGGAGCTATTGCAACTGCAACTAGCGATATTTCATCACAGTCGATGCATTTGTTCCAGACTCTTGCATGCAGCATTTAAAATCCAGCCCTAAATGATATGTGGATGAGATGTTTAATGTGCGGAACGTAGAGCTGACTGACTCGATGAGGAAGTGGAGCCTACTCTAACCTGCACCTTTCTTTTGCCATGCTTCACACTCACGGAGGGTAATTCATCACCGCTAATTGCCTAACTTAATCTTGGCGCTGTGTCCAATGAGCGAGCATGTTTATCAGTGTACGTGTGGGTGTCAGATAAAGAGGAAAACCACACAGCTGCGTGTAAAAGCGTGACAGTTGAGCAGCTTTTACCTCCAGCAGAAAGCCAAACTCCTCCCTAAATCAAATCGACACCTTTAATCCTCCAAACTGTCTAAGATGGGAGCTGAAAATTCTCGGTGAACTTTCCCTTCCGTTGGTATCTTTCCACTCACATTGGCTTTTGCGGCGTGCACCATTCAAACCCGCTCAGTGCGCACGCAGGGGTGCTGAGCTGCAGTGCATACAAAGGCAGAAAGAAAGAGCCAAGCTGCGTCTCCGGATCAATAGTGGACAGTCAAAAAGAGAATGAAAATGAACAGGCAGAGTGAGGTGACAGACAGATTAAGTGAGTATTTGGAGCAGCGAGGAAGCAGCTCCTTCCATACAAACGAAGCCTGCAGCTAAAGGCACACAGTAAACAGCCACATAAGTGATTAGCCCGAGTTAAACTATCAATCATCTTTGGCCGCACACAAACAAGCGCTACATGATGTGAAGCTATGCAGAGATGTGAGAAAGCAGCAGCCATAGTCACCCTAGGAGGGGATTGGGTTACATGGATGAGGCAGCTGAAGATATTTCATGCAACATAATGCCAGAGCCGTTGCCCACCCCCTACATCCCCTCTCCTCCCCCTCGCCTCCTCTCCTCTATCCACAGCACACACACACCAGATACTTTTTTCCCCAGCCATGACAATTTTTTTTTTCCGGCTGGGAAAAAAAAAGCCTGAAGGCTGTGTTGTTGTGGCCAACCTTGTGGGTGCATGAGAAAAGAAACATGTGGGTATCGTTTACACAAATGGCCCGCATGAAGCGCCAGACAAAATCTAGAATCTGAGCCGCCGTGGCAGAGCCAGGCCTTTCCTGTGTTTGTGGTGTTTCAACATGTGCATTCTGCTGATGGATGAGAGAAACATCCAACACGTCTGACTGGCTAATAACAGGACTGCATGCATGTAAATCCTGGTATTTATATAAACTATGATGTGTTCTCAGCTGTTGATGATGTTGTTGACTATAGGATAGATCTAGTAGAGTTTATGTAGACCTAAACCCTAAAACTGTCACACACTCCATTTGAAAATATCCATAAATTCTGCCAATATCAGTGTTTAGACCCTAATGTAATGGGAAAGGCCAATAAAAAGCATCAGAGAGAAGATCAGTAGCATCTGCTGGATTTTAGAAGACTGATCTACTGGATTGTCTGATTCTAGTGACTGTATTTACTAACCAGAGTAGAAGACAGCTTCAGTTGTGTTGTCTTAAGTTCTATTTTTTGTGTATCTTAGCTGGAACATTACAGTATCAGGGCAGCTAATTAAGTCATGCTAATGACTAAAGCAGGGATGTCAAACATGGGGCCCGCGGGCCAAAACTGGCCCACCAAAGGGTCCAATCCAGCTCGACTTTGTAAAGTGTAAAAATTACACAGAAGACATTAACTGCAGATTGTAAATTAGTAAAACTGTAAATTTAAAATAATTTCTAGACCATGACAAGTTGTTTGGATCATAAAGTAAAATACTAGATTGCTCATTTTGTGTCTCATTTTTCTAATATTTTGTCTTGTTTTGGTTGATTTTTTGTCTTTTTATGTCTGGCTTTTATCGTTTGTCTCATGTTTTTGTCGTTTCGTGTTTTGCTTTATTCATTGTTTTGGATATTGTTTGTATCATTTTGTTTCTCATTTTTGTCATTTTTTGTCTCGTTTGTGTCCATTTTTTTGTCGCTTTATAATTATTTCTGTCCAATTTTCTGTCTTTTTTTAAAAAATTTGTGTCGTTTGTCTCCTTTCTTGTCATTTCTTCTCACTTTTGTTATGTGTCTCATTTTTGTAATATTTTGTCTTGTTTTTGTTGTTTTTTGTAAAATACTGTAACGTTCAGTTCCAGATAGCTGTGACTAAATGTTGTGTTCCTTTGTAGACACTCTGTGCCCTGGAAATTTTAACGTGGAAATGATAAACTGAGACAAAATGTTGAAAGTGAATTGTTTTTTCTTAATAAATTTCAGTTTCATTAAATGTGAATATTTTCAGAATGTACTTTTTTGCAGTAAAACAATGGAAAAATTAGGAGTTGTGGTTATTTATTGGTTATTATGTTGTGATTTTACTGGTCCGGTCCACTGGAGATCAAACTGGGCTGAATGTGGAACCTGATCTAAAATGAATTTGACAGCCCTGGACTAAACATATAAAAGCTGAGGTCTCCATTGTAAGTAGTTGGCAAGTTGCTAGTGAGATTAAGTGTCGGGTTATAGTCCCTCAGAACTAGTTTTTAAGATGTGCTGTCAAATCAACTGTGTTAATAATTCATCTGAACACACTTGAAGGCCTTGTACCTCCAGTTGGAAAGGTGTTAAAGAAAGAAAAGAGTAACAACACAACAGTTGGTTGGCTTCCTGAGTTAACTATCACAAAATGCCAATAAATCAGGAGAAAGGTGGTTCTCTATGCAGCTTTACTACTTATAGCAATGCTTAAGACATACATTTGGAAATTATGTAATAATACTGGACGCTAAAAATGTTCTGTTTTTTCTTATACAGGGTAACAAAACATTCAAATAGCACACTGAAAGAAACAGCATTGTATATTTGGAGCAAATTTGATGTAGCATGTTCAGTGCATGGACCTTGTAAAAAAATATACAGCTATACAGCACATTTCTGCTACTTGGAAAAAATAATGCACTGTGTAGTTTATTTTTTTCATTTGGCAGAATTGGTCTTCCATACAATATAGATATGGAAATATTGTGTCAATACTGTACTTATTCATTTTAATTTCTCATCCCTGTACATATTGTTAATATTATTATTATTTTATTATTATTTTATTACTATTACTATGTTTATTGTTAAATAAGCTTGCAGCAATGATGTGAATTTCCCCTGGCGTTGGGAGCAATGAAGGATTATCTTATCTTATCTTATCTTATCTTATCTTATCTTATCTTATCTTATCTTATCTTATCTTATCTTATCTTATCTTATCTTATATGTCTCTATCTTCCGCACATGGGTTTGAATCCAGCCCATAGCCATTTACTGCATGTCATTCCTTCACTCTTCTACTCACATTTCCTGTCTTGCTCTCCATTGTCTTATATAATAAAGGCAAAAAATAACTTACCTTCAACAGGCCGCTAATCAGTACCAGCTAACATGCATTGTTGGGTGGATCGTGAAGAGGAACCCTTAATTGAATATTACTGCATCAAGCAATTAAGCTCCTGAAGTAGTTTTGAAAAAGCAACAGACTGATTACATTAATGAGTCGTCCTGTAATTAATCAGTGGAAATGTGCATTATTAGGGTATTTTGGACGTGGTGTTGTTAGACTAAAAACAACAGGTTGACTGTTTCAGAACTCAGAATGCAAAAGATTTTCTCGGAGAGTGTCACTGAATATGAAAGTTGGAAGTTGGTCTGCAGCTGTGGCCACACTGAGATGAGACGCTTTGAAACTTCTGTCGAGAGTCTGGGGCAGGTGAACGGAAAGAGCTGGAACAACAAGTTTACAATATATCATTGCTCCACGACAAAAAAAAATCATTCATGAGATCAAAATTAAATCCAGTGCCAATTTGGCTTTTATCTGAATTAAATTTAACTAAAAATCTACACAATGTCCAGGAGATTATTCCTACACTGCAAAAACTCAGAATCTTACCAAGTCTGTTTGTCTTGTTTTTAGTCAAAATGTCTCATCCCACTTGATTTAAGATAAATTCACTTAACAAGAGACATTTCAGCAGATGGAGGGACTTGTTTTAAGACAACGCATCTTAAATATCTTAAGTCAAACAATCTTGAAATTATCTTGTTTTGAGTTAAACTTTACAAGAAAACTCTAAATAAGTTTAACCCTTGTGTCATCCTGCGGGTCAAATTAACCTGTTTTAAAGTTTGAAAATGTTAAAAAAAAAATCTATTTTCACAGGGAAACTTCTGATGTCCACATTTTAAACATTTTTGGGAAATCTTTGAACATTTTTTGGTGGAAAAAAGAAATGTCAAAAATGTTTCATAGGAACATTCATATAAAAAAAATTTTTTTTGAATGTTCTTAAACAAAATATTAGAAGTTTTACTGATATATATGTAATCACTTTAGATATTTTTAGGATTTTTTGGGAAGATTTTTACTAATTTTTTGAAAATGTTTACAAGAATTTTCTTGCCAAATTTGGGGGAAGAAAACTTTTTAAGGGAAATTTTTAAGGAATTATCTGACTTTTCTTCCTGAAGGTTTTGCAAATTTTCAGAAATTTGGGGAATTTTTTGCAGATTTTTTGGATTTTTTTCGGACAAGGAAATTTTTTGGTGCCTGTAAATGAGGACAGCAGGAGGGTTAATATACCTCAAATTAGGAGGTTACATGAAAGTGAAAATCTATTTTTGAGTGAAAAACTGCTTTTTTTTTAATCATGTCTGGCTTATTTTAAGACACCTAAGCTTGACAGTCCTGGTAAAATATAGTTTAAGATAAGTTTTCCCCGGTAATTTTAAGATCTCAATATTCTAAATATCATATCTTATTTCAAGAAATCTTTCCAAGCCTTTTTTCACTTGTTCTACTGGCAGATTTTTCACTTATTTCAAGGTAAAAGTTCCTTGAAATAAGTTTGTTTTGTTTTGTTTTGAGAGGGGCATTTTTTCCAGTGTACAATCACAGAATATATGTTTTACCTTTACTGCCTTTATGTACATTCAGTGCTTTTAATTTCTGTTTAATTTGTTTAGACAAGGCCTATAAATGTAAAGCAGAGGGGATTTCTTCGCATTAGTGTCTTGTTTGATGCCATGTTTACAGCTTTCCTGGTTGATCTCTGATTGATATGCAGCTGCCTTATCAACTCTGTTCCTTGTCAAATGGCAAAGACCTATATCTGCTTTTTTCTGACCTCTGGAGTTTAGAGATCAAAATAAAACCAGTTCAAAAGCCGCATTTTTGATCTGATACACATGAAGCTCTGCAGCTCTGAACTGTCACATGTTCTCCTCTGAGGTTTCCTTGACATCACCACGACCAGCCAGATCATTTGTCATCCCTTCAACATTTAGAACAATGGAAGCTACAGACTTGCTAGAAAAGTAAATGAGCTAAAATGTTAAGGTAGAGAAATGAAAAACATACTATGAGCAACAGTACAATAGAGGTTCAGCTTGATTCTCATGCTTAGGGGAAAAACGTGTCAGAAAAAAAAGGGATTGGATATCACTAACTGAAATGAACAGACATATTCTAGGTGCACGCCTCTCTGGTTCCTGCTTCAGTGCAGTGCTTGAAAAGTGATTATGTTTGGATGAATAACTGACTTCAGGACAGACAAGCAGGAGAGTAAAACACGTCATACTCACGGCGTAATTCCTTATATATCCCAGCTTTGGTACAAGACAGAAAGGAGATTGTTTAACTACAGTCACTGGGGGGAAATGAGAACACAATAACCACTTCGATATTGTTGCTGTCTTATGCGCCACAGTGAGCATCTCGAAGTTGCTCGCCTTAATGTGTTTTTGAGGTAAAATTCATGATTTCCTAATGGCTTCTGGATGAAAGTATTATGCAGCTATTATCCATTTTGTATTCAAGCCAAACCTGAGCCGTAATGATAGAGTTATTAGTTAAAATGACCTTTTGATGTTATGAGTCAGAGTTTGGGGTGATATTTCCTGAAGCTACGATGGATAAAGTCCCTTCTCACGCTAAAAAGACTATTAAAAAGTCATGAAAACTTCATTTAGCCCTGTCAGAAACAGGAACTGGTGCATGTTTTTAAAATGCTTGCCAGATGATGTATTTTAATGGTGGGCTTACGGCAAACTCTGCTCCTGAAGATAAAACAGACGGGCTACAGCTGTGAACTCTGAATGTTGCTCATATCTCAACAGAATTAACCAGACATATTTAATTTGTGAACTTTTAATATACAAATAAACAGTGCAAAATAAAATGACCAGTTTTCCATGTAAATAGCATTAACATTAGCCAAAATGCTATAGTATAAGACTAGCTAACTATCTGTTTAGCTAGTCTTATACTTTAGCCAAAATGCTATTGTATCAGACTAGCTATCTGTTTAGCTAGCCTTATATTTTAGCCAAAATGCTCTTGCATAAGACAAGCTAACTATCTGTTTAGCTAGCCTTATATTTTAGCGAAAATGCTATAGTATAAGACTAGCTAGCTATCTGTTTAGCTAGCCTTATACTATTGTTTGCATACTAGTAAAAATTCTTATTAGCTGAGGTATTTGTGAATGGTAGCTATTGGCTAGCTGTAACATTACAGTCGGTTGGTCTGCTAAATCTTTTAGTTTTCTAGACGTGCTAAAATAAATATTATATATTTGTTGAGAACACTGGAGCTCTGAAGTGTTTAGCTTAGCATCAATGCACTCATAATGTCCTGGCTGGGATATTTGCCCTCATAGCAAAGAATTTTCCAATTTTCCAGAATTTTCCAATGCAAACAATTTGTATACCACATTTTCAGAACAAGTATTTTACCTACTAACCATCAGTACAACTGAACCCAACTGTGTGAGTTTCCTAAACGTCAGCCAACACTTCATCAAAGTCGTAATAGCTAACTGAACTCGATGCCAAGCAAATTATCTTACAGAAGCCGTTTAACATTTTGGGAAACGCTTATTTAACTAGCACCATTTTATACTGCTGTCTGTATTGTGAAAAATGAGTCAGACGGCAGATATCTGAACTTTAGAGATCAGTGTTGTAGTGGTGTTGTAGAAAGATGTGCAAAAGCACACTCGTGCTATCAGAATGCATTTTTTTGCAATTGGCATGTCATTGCAGACCGTGAAGATGCAAATGACTTCCACTGTCTAAACTTTACCCTAAACATAAGTATTTCAACAATATAACAATAACAAGCAAAAAGCTTAAAATGTGTAGACATGACATGCAAACTCTATCTTAAGTTTCATACTATTTATGTGCACTTTCATGATATTGCATCATGGACTGAACCAGGCTAGCTGTCCTTTGGCTCAAGCTGTCTACTAAACACACAGATGTAAGTATGGTTGTGTATTTCCCAAACTGTTAAACAATTTCTTTAAATGTTAGAAGCTTTTCAGCTGATGTAGGCAATTCCTGCTATTCCCAGCAATTGTTCACCTGTTGGTAACAGGTGTATTTCTAAATATACATTTCATACTTGTTTCGTGAATTTTTGGAAGTGTGATTTTTATATTTTCCTATGTGATGATGATGACATGTAGTTGCAGGTATATTTGGGGCAAAATCTGCTTGCAGTCTCTAAAATATCTAATTTCAAAGTGTCCAGCCGATGGTAAGGAAGGGCTTTTACCTTGTTCCTCTTAAAATAGGCTCTACGACAGGCGGCGAAGCACTTCTCACTGCAGAAGCTCTTCAGCTCGCTCCCCATGCTCAGAGAATAGCGTTTGACGCCGACCTTCTGGCACCAGGCGCACATAATCTGCACACTGGATGCATCGTCATCTAGAGAGAAAACAACAATGGTGAGGATGGAGTGCTTCACGCCGCAGGCTTTTATCCTGCACAGTCAGGTCCAAGAGAACCATCACTCAAAATCTGCAGTCTGTTTGTGTTTTAAGATTTATTTTCATTTCTGCTTTGGCCAAAATTGACCTTGTGGTACAGACCTTAAACTTGGTGATTAAAAAATATGCTATAGGTTTAGTAAAAATTTAAAAATCCATAGCAGAGAATAAGCATGTAGATGCATTATATACACACAGACTAAAAGCCATTAATTCCACTGATTAAGCCCAGCTGCTGGCCTGGTTAAATCTTTTCAAGATTCAAGCCACAAAACCGCCGTAGGAGTCATAATGAAGCCCTGCCATGGGTAAACGTAGCCGAACCGGATGAGCCCGGGACATGGAAAAAGCCTGTCTGTGGCGGTTCTCTGTGGGTATTAGAGAGCCTGAAGTGGACGTAAGAATGTCCTCTGGTGATGCTGGAGACGACACAAGAGCCCCTGACAGAAGGTTCGCTTTCCTCCAGAAATTATCCTCGCAATTTGTACCGACAAAACTGTCAGTTAGGTGCAGTTTGTTTATCAAGACAGTGCATTTATTGAGAGGATTTTAAGAAGAGCACTAGCTGTTCCTGGCTACACATCTCTGATCTCCACACAAACACTGAACTTAATGGGAAACCGCACTTTAATTTTTTTTTTACATATTCCCAAATTATTCATGATGAGGACACGGTGAGGGCAGAGAGAGGGAAGAAAAAGAAGGAAATTAAAAAACATGAGGGGAAAGAACAAAAAAAGAAAAGAAATACATAAACAAGTGAAGCAGGCAGCCCTCAAGGACAGTCACAGTGACAAACATTCACTTTAGTCAGGGTTTATGATGGAGTTCACCTAAAATAGATGCTAAAATTAGAGCTATAGGGTGTTTAAAATACATTTAATTGTATTTTGATTGTGGACAGTTAGTCTGTTAACTGGTGGTAGCGTAAAAAAAGGCACAATTCTCAATAAAAAAGGACTAAATTTGAAATGGTGTGTTTGAAATGTTATAAAATGAATAGCGCTGTCAAACGAGTAAAAGCTTTAATCAGATTAATTGCAGGGCTGCTGTGGATTAATTTTGATTATTACGATTAAATATAATTAGTTTTTAATCTATATTAATCGTGGTTTTTGCATGAGCAAACAGACTCAAGAAAGAAGGGAATATACATATTTTTTTTAGTGGTGGGACGCGATTAGAAAATTAATCTAATTAATTACAGGCTTTGTAATTAATTAATCACAGTTAATCGCATTTCAAACAGCAATATTTGACACAATAAGTAATTATTCTCAATTCAAATAAATTTTGATTGGCAGTTGAATCAATAAATAGACATATACGTGTTTATAATTTAAAATGTATAAAATTAATACATTTTTAAAATGGGACATATAGAGAAAAAATGATTTTGATGATTTAGTTGTTTTTTCCACTGTATGGCTCATAACAAAAGCATAAGTAGTTCAAGGACCTTCAGAAAGTAGAAAATCCACAGATTCATTCTGTTTTCATAGTTTCTGGGTCTGATAAATGGTGTCATTTTGATGCTCCTTTTATTAGGAATATAAATTTTTATTTATAAACAAAAATTTTTTCATATACTAAAAGTTACAGGCAACTTTAAACTCTACATATCTAATATTTTCCAGATGGTATTTTTTCTAAGAGCATGTTTTTTGTATATTTCTATCTTGGCATAGTGTGTCTCCATCATTTTTTTAGTTTCTTTTCCTATTCAGAATCACAACAGTGACCTACCAGCATTGATAGTGTTGTTGTCTAGAATAAGACTGAATCAGTTTAATCAAGGTTCTATAAATAAAATAATCACCGGTAAGTCTACTTGGACAAACTGCCGGAATTGCGTTGTCAGAAACGTTTCAGGTGTTTTGAGTCATTCTGCGCTGGAGATGCATTAATTTTTAATCAGATTAATCATGATGATGGATTAACGGCCCTAAAAATGAAAGTATTAAAGAAGAAAATACAACAGATTAAAGTCACTAACAGTGGTTGTTGCAGTAGTGTTTGCTATGTTTGCATGTTTAACGGGCTTTTTGGCTGCAGGGCTGTGGCATTAAAGGTGGACTGCAGCAAGTTTTCAGTCAGGATATTTTTCGGTTGATAGGTGCGAGCGTCCGTCTCAGAAAATGCGGCTTTGACTCGTGTAGGAGGGCAGGAATGAGTTCAGCTTACAAAGTCAAGAGAAAGTATTCTGAACTATAAATTCATAAGACAAAAAGAGAACACTCAAATCTCATCTGTCTCTGAAGATTTGTGTTTAGCTTTGACACATTTCTGAGTGCATCTGCAGCTGACCCCCTTCTGCCCCCCCATCCAGCCCGTTGTTTAACCTCCATTTAAATGTGCTGTATGCAGCTGCAGTGTTGCTGTGCGGTCAGTGTGGGCAACAAATTATTTTAACAGCCCCTCGGCGACGGTGAAATGCCTCTTCTGTGGTAAACTGTGACTGCTGATGATGAGCTGCGGGCTTTTAGTGCCGTTGCTGTTGAAATGAGAGAGATCCTCCGAGATTCCCTCCAGTATCTCCCAATTATCACATTATGACTGTACGCGGGTGTGAGGGCGAAAAAACTCAGGCCCATTAGTCTTTCACCTCCGTTCACCTCCTTATCGCACGCCGGCCAGGCTTTTCACCTCTTGCAGAGCTTAATGGATCTACAGGGCCATCAGATTTTAAGTAAAGACTAACTCACAATTAAGGGAATAACTCCCCGGGGCCCTAAAGACAGCACGGTGGACCCAACATGCATATTTTATGTCTTTCCTTCCCCTCTGTTCGGTCTCATTCCCATAGTCTGCAAAACAAGAAATAGCTTAATTCTAAGCTGACTGGATGGGTGGATCGGGGTATAAAAAAAGCATGCACCACAGCATAATAAACAGGATGGAAGACCAACATGTGATATGAAATCTCAACACCTTTCACAATATCTCAGCATTTTCATACAAAGAGACATCTTGAGGTGGAGCTGTTTTTTGCCTTCCTATAACAAGCATCATCTCCAAACACTCACATCTGCATGAGGGGGGAATAACAGGGCAGTAATTATCCAGCCTCCATACTAAATGCCACCATCGTTCGCCGTACCTGCACCTCAAAAGGTCCTTTGTCGGTTTTTGTGGGGGCACATGAATAATTCATTGTGGGGGTGAGGGGAAACGAGCTGAAGGAGGCGTCGGCCGGTTGGTTAGTCGGCGCTGGGCTTTAAGTGGGACCACACCATCTGTTTCCCCGCCTAGGCAGGGCCAGCGGGGACTCCTCTTGGGCGATGCCAGGCGGCTCGCTCCCTCCGCCGGGGCGTCCCAGCCTCCTGTCCACAGCAGACGCAAGGGATAATGAAGCCCTCTGTCTGGCCGAGGAGAGCGGACGTTTCCTCAGAGGGCTGACGGGGTAATATTGACACTTGGGCAGGTGGAGATAAACAAGGTGTACAGCAGGTAGCTGGCTCATTAGTGGCCTGTCCCTGCCTCACACAGCAGCTCTCTGGCTCAAACTTTTAATGCTGCATAAACATTCAGTTTTCATGCTGAAGAATCAGCAAGTAGGTTTGTAGCTTCAATGCAAAGTGACCTGTTTGGAGAACAGCTGTGGAGGGAATCTGACATTTCTTCTTTCTGACTGGAGAAATTAATGTGTTGGTGTGTGTGTTGGTGTGTGTTTGGGTGAATACATCAGCAATCAGCACTGGGCTCAAAGTGACCTTGATCTTTTAGGGAAATTTAAAATGTAACCTTGTTGGTAAGATAAAAGCCCAAACCAGGTGGAACTGCATATACCAGCTCTGAGGATTGAGCACATTGTGATACTGTGTATTGTTTTTTTTCTGGCAGTCATCATGATTAACCCTCCTGTTGTCTTCATTTATGGGCACCAAAAAAATTGTTTCCTTGTCTGAAAAAAATCCAAAAATTCTGCAAAAAAATTCCCCAAATTTCGGAAAATTTGCAAAACCTTCAGGAATAAAATTCCAATAATTCATTAAAAATTTCCCAAAAAAAATCCCCCAAATTTGCCAAGAAAATTCTTGTAAATAGTTTCAAAAAATGACAAAAAATCCTCCAAAGAAATCCTAAAAATATCTAAAGTGATTACATATATATCAGTAAAACTTCTAATGTTTTCAATAATTCCTTAAAAGTTTCCTTTAAAAGTTTTATTTTCAAAAAATCCCCCAAATTTGGCGAGAAAATTCTTGTAAATATTTTCAAAAAAATTGTAAAAATCTTCCAAAAGATCCTAAAAATATCTAAAGTGATTACATATATATCAGTAAAACTTCTAATATTTTCTTTAAGAACATCCAGAAAAAAATCAACCAAAATCCAGTGAAATTCGCTGGATTTTGGTTGATTTTTTTGTGAATGTTCTTAAAAAAACTTTTTTTTTTTTACATTTCTTTTTTTTTTCCTTTAAAAGTTTTCTGAAAAGAAAATCCCCCAAATTTGGCAAGAAATTTGTTGCAAATATTTTCAAAAAGTGAGTAAAAATCTTTCAAAAAAACGTTTTGAAAAAAAGTGTTTTCTCTGACAAAAAAAAAAAAAAAAGGATATGTATAAGCCTAAACTACTTTTCAATTAATCTCCTGCACTAATCTCTCCAAAAAGGCATGAGTGCTGTGTACCTGCAGGGGGCTTGATGAGCGGCGGGGGGATCATGGGGACCATGATGGGCAGGTTGCCATGCTCCTTGGTGCTGGGCGTGGAGGTGGACGGCGTGGTGGTGGTGGTGGAGGGCTCTGCGACTCCGTTCCTGGATCCTGGCAGCGACTGCGAGCTGTTGGCTCGGTCGGGAGAGCCTTCGCTGTTCTCTGCTGAAGCTGGGATTTTTGGCAACGAGTTTTCTAGACGGGGAAAAACAAAGCAAAATAACGTGTTTACTGCCCAACTGATGAGCAGCACACTCTGAAAATCCTGCCACTATGTGAGATACGAACATCCCTAAAAAATGCATTCAATACTTAACCCTCGTATCGTCCTGCAGGTCAAATTGACCCGTTTTAAAGATTGAAAATGTGGAAAATATACATATTTTCACAGTGAAACTTCTGATGTCCACATTTTCAACATTTTTGGGAAATCTTTGAACATTTTTTGGTAGAAAAAAAGAAATGTTAAAAATGTTTCTTAAGATTGTAAGATCTTTACTCATTTTTTGAAAATATTTACAAGAATTTTCTTGCCAAATTTGGGGGATTTTTAAAAAAAATAAATCTTTTAAGGGAAACTTTTAAGGAATTATTGGAATTTTCTTCCTGAAGGTTTTGCAAATTTTCCGAAATTTGGGGAATTTTTTCTCTGAATTTTTGGATTTTTTTCAGACAAGGAAACAATATTTTTGGTGCCCGTAAATGAACACAGCAGGAGGGTTAAGAAGCACAAATGAGAAAACATGGATATGTTTATGTTGAATCCCCTAAAATTCACTTCAAAATTTAGGCATCGTCCATAACATCTAAATCCATTTAAGCTGCACCAATCACTACTTTTACAAGTTTTTATTAGTAAACAACCAAACAACTATATGTGAAAGATTTGCTTGTCTTAACAATCCCACAGAAAACAATCAACCGACTGCAGTTCCTCACAGCTTCGTCTCCTTTAGCTTCTTCCAGCTCTTTGTTTTGGTTGTTCAGATGCAGCTTTAATGCATCAGCTGAGTATCATTGCTGTTGCTAGAAATGTTCTGGCTGCAGAAAGCAGCAGTTTTTTTTTTTTTTGAAAAAAACCTCTAATAGATTCACTGTACATGTCCTAGACCAGGGGTGCCCAACATGCGGCCCGCGGGCCAAAAGTGGTCCTCCAGAGGGTCCAACACGGCCCTCAAACTGTAAAAATTACAGAGAAGACATTAACTGCAGATTGTAAATTAGTAAAACTATAAATTTAAAATCATTTCTAGATCATGACAAGTTGTTTTGATCATGAAGTAAAATACTAGATTGTTCTTTTGTCGTTTTGTGTCTCATTTTTGTAATATTTTGTCTTGTTTCTATTGTTTTTTTCTTTTTTTGTCTGACTGTTGTCGTTTGTCTCTTTTGTGTTGTTTTGTTTCTCGTTTTTGTCATTTTGTGTCTCCTTTTTGTCTCGTTTGTGTTTTTTGTCCCATTTTTGTCATTTTGTGCTTTGCTTTATTCATTGCTTTGTGTGTCATTTTTGTCGTTTTGTGCTTTTTTGTCTCGCTTGTGTTGTCTGTCTAATTTTTTTTGTCATTTTGCTTCTCACTTTTGTATTTTTTGTCTCATTTTTGCTGTTTTTGTAAAGTTTAGTGCTGCAGATGATTAGATTTCTGTACCTTTGAGGACAGAGATGTGCTGTGGCATCTCCCCAATCTCCAGGTTGTCAGAGTCTCTCAGCTCCACCTTGTCGTAGCCGTACCAGCCCAGCAACTCATTCATGGTGTTCTCTGCAAAGCTCTGCAACACAAACGAAAGGAAGAGGAGGCTCACGACAAAGATCTACAAACAGGAATCAGTCAGGATGAAAAAAAAACCCAAAAAACAGTGTAATCTGCTTTAATGTAGACCAGGGGTGACAAACATGCGGCCCATGGGCCAAAAGCAACCCTCAAAGTGTAAAAATTACAGAGAAGACATTAACTGTAGATTGTAAATTAGTAAAACTATAAATTTAAAATCATTTCTAGACCATGACAAGTTGATTTGATCATGAAGTAAAATACTAGATTGCTCGTTGTTCTTTTGTCATTTTGTGTCTCATTTTTGAAATATTTTCTCTTGTTTTTGTTGGGTTTTGTCTTGTTTTGTCTCATTTTTGTCGTTTGTTTCATGTTTTTGTCGTTTTGTGTTTCCTTTTAGTCTCCCTTGAGATTTTAGTCTCATTTTTGTCATTTTATGTTTTGCTTTATTCGTTGTTTTGTGTATTGTTTTTGTCATTTTATTTCATGCTTGTGTCATTTTTTGTCTCGCTTGTGTCAGTTGTGTAATTTTTCTGTCTCGTTTGTCCATTTTTTTGTTGCTTTTTAACTTATTTATCTAATTTTTTGGCTCTTTTTTGTTTCATGTCGTTTATCTAATTTTTTGTCATTTTGTTTCTCGCTTTTTTATTTTGTGTCTCATTTTTGCAATATTTTGTGTTGTTTTTGTGTTTTTTTGTCTTTTTTTAAAAGTAAAATACCACATCATTCAGTTCTAGGTACCTGTGACTAAATGTTGTGTTCCTTTGTAGACACTCTGTGATCTGGAAGTTGTAATGTGTAAATGATAAACTGAGGCTGAATGTTGATGAAACTGAATTTATTTTGCTTAACAAATTTCTGTTTGTTCATGATGTTTTGTAAAAAGGTAATTCCTTAAATGTGAACATTTTCAAAATGTACTTTATTGCACTAAAACAAAGTAAAAATTTGGAATTGTGGTTATTTATAGGTTATTATTCTGTGATTTTACTGGTCTGGTCCACTGGAGATCAAATTGGGCTGAATGTGGAACCTGGACTAAGATGAGTTTGACAGCCCTGATGTAGACATCAACCCTCGTGTCATCCTGCAGGTCAAACTGACCCACTTTAAAGTTAGAAAATTTGAAAAAAAACAAACAAACATATTTTCACAGTAAAAATTTCCACATTTTTGGGAAATTTTTGAAAAATCTTTTTGGTAGAAAAAAATGTTAAAAAAATGTTTCTTTAAGAACAGTCACCAAAAAAATTAACCAAAATCCAGCGAATTTTGCTGGATTTTGGTTAATTTTTTTCTGGATGTTCTTAAAGAAAATATTGGAAGTTTTACTGATATATATGTAATCACTTTAGATATTTTTAGGATTTCTTTGGAGGATTTTTAGTCATTTTTTGAAAATATTTACAAGAATTTTCTTGGCAAATTTGGGGGATTTTTTAAGGGAAATTTTTAGGGAATTATTGCAATTTTATTCCTGAAGGTTTTGCAAATTTTCAGAAATTTGGTTAATTTTTTTGCTGAATTTTTGGATTTTTTTCAGACGAGGAAACAATATTTTTTAGTGCCCGTACATGAAGACAACAGGAGGATTAACCCTCGTGTCGTCCTGGGGGTCAAAATTGATCCGTTTTAAAGTTTGAAAATGTGGGACAAAAATATTTTCACAGTGAAACTTCTGATGTCCACATTTTCAACATTTTTGGGAAATTTTTGAACATTTTTTGGTGGAAAAAAAGAAATGTTAAAAAAATGTTTTTTTTTAAAGAACATTTATTTTGTGAATGATCTTAAAGAAAATATTAGAAGTTTTACTGATATATATATGTAGTCACTTTAGATATTTTTAACATTTCTTTGGAGGATTTTTACAATTTTTTTGAAAATATTTACGAGAATTTGCTGGCCAAATTTATTTTTTTTTTTGAAAACTTTAAAGGGAAATTTTTAAGGAATTATTGAAATTTTCTTCCTGAAGGTTTTTTTTTGCAGAATTTTTGGATTTCTTTCAGACAAGGAAACAATATTTTTTGGTGCCCGTAAATGAAGACAACAGGAGGGTTAATACACAGAGCGCTGCAGCACACAGTTAGAATAAAAACAGGCAGTGATGTAGTAAAAGTCAAACAGTAGCTAGTTAAAGGTGAGTAACTTTTGAAGCAAAATCCCATGAAATATTAATGTTACCCAAGGCAATATGGTAAAATGTGGAGCAGAATGAAGATAAATGAGCTTTGAGGTCACTTGTTATAAAAGCAAATGCAACAATCTGGTATTTTGTTGCATTTGCTGCACCTCGCGTGAGACCTTCACTAGCGCTTTAGATTTGTCCACAATAACACATTTCTTCAACTAATTAGGCAAAGAAACTATGATCCCATTCAATATTGAAAGCTGTGTTCAGAGAAATCCACAACATAGTTTTTTCCCTCCAGGTCTTCTTCATAAATGCAGGTCAACCTAATTGGGGCAAACTCCTGTCCAAACGCTGCGGCGAGCATCCAGCTGAACTAATGGCCCCTATCACGGCACAATAAAAGAGGAGGATCTTATCAGAGTGTAATAAAGAGAATGGGAACCCTATCACAGCACACTAACCTGCACAGAAAATGGATCAAATTACAGTAGAGCAGTAACCGCAGCGCAGTAGAGACAGTAGCAGCAGAGATAAGGCGTCCATGCATGGAGCTCTGATGCTGAGGTTTCAGTCTTTCCTACAGATTGGTTGGAAATGTTTTCTCTGCATCACTGACATAAGACAGGATCTGCTCAGGAAACCAGCAACACAGAAGATTAGCCATACTTTTGTGAACTATAATATAATATACGGTTGGAACTTCTGATATAGGGGTGTCCAACATGCGGTCTGTGGACCAAAGCGACCCTCCAGAGGGTCCAATCCGGCCCTCAAAGTGTAAAAATTCCAGAGAAGGCATGAACTGCAGATTGTAAATTAGTGAAACTATAAATTTAAAATAATTTCTAGACCATGACAAGTTGTTTTGATCATAAAGTAAAATACTAGATTGTTCTATTGTCATTTTGTGTCTCATTTTTGTAATATTTGTCTTGTTTGTGTTGTTTTGTGTCTTTTTTGTCTTTTGTCTCATGTTTTTGTCATTTTTTTCTCGCTTTTGCCATTTTTTGTCTAATTTTTGTCGTTTGTCCCTTTTTTTGTTGTTTTCTAACTTTTTTGTATAATATGTTGTCTCTTTTTTGTTTTGTTTCGTGTCGTTTGTCTATTTTTTTTGTCATTCTGTGTCTCATTTTTGTAATATTTTGTCTTGGTTTTTGTTGTTTTTGTCTTTTTTTGCCATTTGTTTCTTTTTTTGTCATTTTGTTTCTCATTTTGGTCATTTTGTTTTTCCTTTTTGTCTCACTTGTGTTGTTTCTACATTTTTGTCACTTTCTAACATTTTTTGTCTTATTTTTTGTCTATTTTTTGTTTCGTTTTTTGTTTTTGTTTTTTGTCTGACTTTTGTCGTTTTCTTATCTTTTTGTGTTTCTTTTTTGCTTGTGTTTTTTGTCTTATTTTTGTCATTTTGTGTTTTTTTTGACTCACTTGTGTTGTCTACTTTTTTGTTGCTTTGTTTCCTGCTTTTGTAATTCTTCATCTTGTGTCATTTGTGTAACTTTTTTGTCTTTTTTTAAATTTGTTTCGTGTCGTTTGTCTCATTTTTTGTCGTTTTGTGTCTCATTTTTGTCATTTTGCGTCTGATTTATGTAATATTTTGTCTTGTTTTTGTTGGGGGGCTTTTTGTCTTGTTTTTGTCTTGTTTTTGTCTGACTTTTGTCATTTTGACCATAAAGTAAAATACCACATCATTCAGTTCCAGGTACCTGTGACTAAATGTTGTGTTCCTTTGTGGACACTCTGTGGTCTGGAAGTTGTAATGTGGAAATGACAAACTGAGGCTGAATGTTGGTGAAATTGAATTTATTTTTCTGAAGAAATTTCAGGTTTGTTTGTTTGTTTTACTGAGATCACCTATTAGCTTTTGCAAGGCAGCAGCTATTCTTCCTGGGGTCTGGTTCACAATGTTTTGTAAAAACGTAATTCCTTCAATGTGAATATTTTCAGAATGTACTTTTTTGCACTAAAACAAAGGAAAACTTTGGAGTTGTGGTTACTTATAGGTTATCATGCTGTGATTTTACTGGTCCGGATCACTTGAGATCAAACTGGGCTGAATGTGGAACCTGAACTAAATGAGTTTGACACTTCTGATCTAATACCTCATTTTGCTGCATTTATTTTATGATACAAGCTTCATGCTCAATTAGTTTGTTCTCTTTTGCTTACTATTTTGTGCCTTTAACTTTTTAAAAACCATCCTATCCCACATTAAATGAAATAATTACTCATTCCATATATTTTAGAGCTGCAAAAATTCATTAAACTAAAATATTCTCAATTTGATTTTAAACACATTTACATAAAAGTCAGTCTGGCATATTTAGTATCTTTAGAAACTTTGGGATCTCTACTGGAATTTGAAACACATTTCTGTGAATTTGAACCGTTTTGGCTGCACAGCTTGAACCTGTAATACATGTTAAAGGACACATTCTAGGTTTCTGCTCAGAGATAGTCGAAAATAGCAACACCAGATTATTTTTTTACTACGATCAAACCATAAAATCATGAGGTTTTACTTTGTTGTTGCGGTTTATGTACCAAATAGTTTCTTGGCCACCGATCTAATGATCAAATGTTCGACATTGTAGAAAAAGCTGCTTCTTCCTGCTGAGATGTCTTCGCTTCACTAAAAGGCTGCTGCCAGGAGATGCACACTGACTGGAAACAGGGACAACAGCTACCCTGACTCTCTCCATATCAACAAAATGAGCCTGGCAGCACCTATAAAGCTCACCAATAAGAACAGCATCACTGTTGAAGCACAAAGTCAGTCGGTTTTGGGTTGACAGGGGTTTCTAGGACTACTGCTTGGCTGGATCCTGTGCTGGGCAACATACTTCTTTCTTTCTGGCACATTAAAAAAAATTTGCCTTGCTGTAGCAATTAGTGAGCTTTATTAGAAATTAGTTGGTGGGTGGGCTGCACAGTGGTGTAGTGGTTAGCACTTTCACCTTGCAGCGAGAAGGTCCCTGGTTCGCGTCCCGGCTTTCCCGGGATCTTTCTGCATGGAGTTTGCATGTTCTCCCTGTGCATGCGTGGGTTTTCTCCGGGTACTCCGGCTTCCTCCCACAGTCTAAAAATATGCTGAGGTTAATTGATCATTCTAAATTGCCCGTAGGTGTGAATGTGAGAGTGATTGTTTGTCTCTGTATGTAGCCCTGTGGCAGACTGGTGACCTGTCTAGGGTGTCCCCTGCCTTCACCTGAGTCAGCTGGGATAGACTCCAGCCCCCCCATGACCCTAGTGAGGATTAAGCGGTGTATAGATAATGGATGGATGGATGGATGGATAATTGGTGGGTGGATTTTGTTATTTCCTTAACACTCATGTCGTCCTGCAGGTCAAATTGACCCGTTTTAAAGTCTGAAAATGTGGAAAAAATACATATTTTCACAGTGAAAACTTCTACATTTTCAACATTTTTGGTAAATTTTTGAACTTTTTTTGTGGAAAAAGGGAAATGTTAAAAAAAATGTTTCTTTAAGAACATTCGGGAAAAAAACAACCAAAATTCAGTGAAATTCGCTGGACTTTGGTTGATTTTTTCCCAAATGTTCTTAAAGAAAATATTAGAACTTTTACTGATATATATGAAATCCCTTTAGATATTTCTAGGATTTTTTGGAAGATTTTTCTTCATTTTTTGCAAATATTTACGTTTTCTTTTTAAAATTTTTATTTCTTGTCAAATTTGGATTTAAAAAAAAAAAAAAAACTTCTAAGGGAAACTTTGAAGAAATTTTCTTCCTGAAGATTTTGTAAATTTTTATAAATATGGGGAATTTTTTTGCTGAATGTTTGGATTTTTTTCAGACAAAGGAACAATGTTTTTTGGTGCCATAAATGAGGACAACAGGAGGGTTAATGCTTACCTAAGCTAATCCTCTGTGGGCTTTAGCTTCATATCTATACAAACATAAATGGAACATCAACGTTCTCATCAGTTCTTGTGAAGACAGAGAAGAACCATACTTATAAAATGTCAAACTATTCCTGTAAGAGTTTTTTTTTTTTAAATACTGAAATGCTAAATATAAATGTAGCTCCACTCCACGGCTAAAAACAATAGTGAATGTGAATAATTAAGAATAAACCAACAGTCATTTCACATCACTCAGCGGTTAATCACAGTTCACAGTTATAGTCCATCTCTAGACGCTGAATAATCCCTGAAAAGCTCATCTGTGTGTTTCACAGTTTCATAATCTTAAAGTTTTGTTACTTAATAAAAAGCTGCCTTCCTGACTTAAAATGGCTTCGATGTTCCTGGGTCAATATTTTTATTAAAAGTAGAAAAAAACTTTTGTTTTTTATGTTCATTATGACCATATCTTTACAAATTCCATAATTATTTATTATGGAAACAATCACTTATTAATAAAAATGACTGGATATCACTAAAATGTCAACTATATTACATAAAGTCCCACAATTTTATATTGACCCGTCCAGAATGACTTAAAACTGACAAAAACTATGGAAAATTAATCCGAAATGACATAAAATTTGTCCTAAATGACTTGAAAATTATCCCAAAGACACAAAAATGGTCCAAAATTACTCAAAAAAGTTTCAGAATGACTTGAAAATGATCCATAATTATGGAAAATTTGTCCTAAATGACTTGAAAATTATCCCAAATACACAAAAATTATCCAAGCTGACATAAAACCTGTTGAAATTGACAAGAAAATTGTCCAAAATGACTCAAAACTTGTCCGGATCAATATATAACAGAGGGACTTTTGAAGTCCATGGGGTATATCTTGGACACATTTTATTAAAAGTAAAAATCTAATGTTTTTTTATGTTCTTTATGATCATGTGGTTACAAATTCCATAATTATTTATTATGGAAACAATCACTTATTAATAGAAAATGACTGAATATCACTAAAATGTTAACTAAATAACCGTCCAAATTTCATAACAACCATCTTCTAATTAGCTAAACAATAATAAAATGAGCTGATTCAGAAATAGTTTGGATTGTGTTCTTTTTATTAAGTTGAGATAATCATGACAGATATTTCTTTTTTGGCAATATATCAAATTTTATATGGAAAATATCAAACTGTATCTGTGTCAGAGAAATCACTTTCCACTAAGTTATCCATTACAAAAACACCTCTAAAGGAAGTGTGTTAATTCCAGATCACATGACCTGCTCCACATGATGTCATTTCCTCCTGAAGAAAAGACTGGCCAGACTCCAAGGCTTTCTGAGTTATTTAATATAAAGTAGTCAACAGGTTTACTACGATATCTTTATAAATAACTTTCAATTTCAATTTTACTCAATTGTATATATAATATTTAGAAGAATCTTTCTATAAAATGCCATGTGGTGCTTGGTTTTAGGCGGTCATGTTGATTTTAGGCCTGAAAGCAGCAAAAATGTCAACTAGGATACAAAAAGTCCCACAATTAAATATTGAGCCATCTATACCATTGCTGCCCCTCTTCTGCTTACTGCTTGCATCACTCATGATGTGTCTTCCAGCATGTAAAGAACATGTCATGGACATGTTAACAAGGTTAAAAATCTGATTCTCACTGGGGGGAAACTTAAAAGGAAACATCACGGTCCAGTAAACAATATATTCCACGTCTTGTGACAGAGTGCCACTCGAGCTGCTCGGAGCAAAGCAGTAAAGTCTCGACAATCTCCAGCAGCAGCTATACAGTGTTCTGCAGACATGAGTGCAGCTATGAAGATATGATTTATGAAACTCCACGCAGGTGAAACACTAAAGTATTTCCTCCATAACAGCCTCTCACAACACAGTCAATAAACACCGTAGTCAAAGCACAGCCATAACCCTGCTAATGCACACAGCCCATTATCACCATGCACCTCTCAGCTGGAACGTTCCCAGAAGCATCAGCTCGCTGAACCATGAGCTATGGTAAATGGTTCCGCTATCATCTGAGTCCAAAACATAGATGAAAATGTTCTGACTGAGGATGAATCAGCTGTAATTATTTGGTCTGTGGTGAAATATTAGTCACAGGTCACTGAGCTGGCAGCTTAGAGCAGGAATGTCAGTAAAATCACAGCATAATAACTGATAAACAACCACAATTTCACATTTTTACTTTGTTTTAGTGCAAAAAAGTACATTCTGAAAATGTTCACAATTAAGGAATTATCTTTTTACAAAATATTATGAACAACCTGCGATTTCTTCAGAAAAATAAGTTCACTTTCAACAGCATTCAGCCTCAGTTTATCATTTCCACATTACAACTTCCAGAGTGTCTACAAAGGAACACAACATTTAGTCACAGGTACCTAGAACTGAATGATAAAGTGTTTTACTTTTAAAAAAGACAAAAAAACAACAAAAACAAGACAAAATATTCCCAAAATGAGATACAAACGACAAAAGCGAGAAACGAAATGACAAAAAATGAGACAAAAGACATGGAACAAAACAAAAAAGTGACAAAAACTTTGAAAAAAGTTACAAAGTGACAAAAAATGGACAAATGAGACAAAAAATGGCAAACACATGAAACAAAACGACAAAAACGATACACAAAACAACGAATAAAGCAAAACAAAATGACAAAAAAGAGGCAAAAAAACACAAGTGAGAAAAAGGAAACACAAAACGACAAAAACGAGAAACAATGACAAAAATGTAAGACAAACGATAAAAGTCAGACAAAAAAGACAAAAACAACAAAAACAAGACAAAATATTACAAAAATGAGAAACAAATTGACCAAAAATTAGACAAATGATATGAAACAAAACAAAAAAGTGACATGAAATTAGACAAAACAGTAAGAAAATGACGAAAAGGAACAAAACGACAAAAAACTGGGACAAACAAGAAAAGTCAGACAAGAATAACAACAAAAAAACAAAAACAAGACAAAATATTACAAAAATGAGACACAAATGACAAAAGCGAGAAACAAAATGACAAAAAATGAGACAAATGACACGAAACAAAACAAAAAAGTGACAAAAAGTTTGACAAAAAAGCTACAAAGCAGCAAATGAGACAAAAAATGACAAAACAGTGAAACAAAATGACAAAATCGATACACAAAACAAGGAATAAAGCAAAACACAAAATGACAAGATTGAGGCAAAAAACACAAGCGAGACAAAAAGGAAACACAAAACGACAAAACGAGAAACTAAATGACAAAAATGTGAGACAAATGATAAAAGTCAGACCAAAAAAGGCAAAAAACAACATAAACGAGACAAAATATTACAAAAATGAGAAACAAAATAGCAAAAAATGAGAGAAACGACATGAAACAAAACAAAAAAGAAACATTAAATTAGACAGAAAAAAACGCAAGCGAGACAAAAAGCAAACACAAAATGACAAAAACATGAGACAAACAACTAAAGCCAGATTAAAAAAAAGACCAAAAAAACAACAAAACAAGACAAAATATTACAAAAATGAGACACAAAATGACAAAAGAACAATGAACAATCTAGTATTTTACTTTATGATCAAAAAAACTTGTCATGGTCTATAAATTATTGTATAGTTTTACAAATTTCTAATTTACAGTTAATGTCTTCTCTGGAATTTTTAGACTCTGAGGGCTGGATTGGATCCTCTGGAGGACCGCTTTTAGCCCACGGGCCGCATGTTGGACACCCCTGGCTGATAGGGAACCCCGACACTCTGAAGGGACTTTTCCAAATGTGGCCGACATTGTTTCAATTTTCTCCTCACACTAAATTAAATCTGGACCAACCAGGTATGGATCATAGTCAGTTCAGACAGAACAGTAGCTTGTAAAGTCAGACTACAGGTTTGCAAGGACAAAGTGAACTTACTGAGCAGCACATCGCTCCAGTTCAAACAGACAGGACCTGAGTCGCTTCATTATTTTATAGTCAGTCCCACTTTGCTCTGTCCATTATCTCATCATGGCAGCAGCCGTCACTCATCAGTCACTTCATCAAGCTGTTAAATGTCAATTACAAACAGCTCCTGTCGATATGTCAGAGCCAGAGTGATTCAGAAGTGGTTCAGAGCCTCCCAGCACATCTGATCCCATCTATACTTCACCTTTTATTATGTGCATCTGTTGTCTGAGACAGAAACAGACACACAGAGACAAACTATCAGGTGGAACGCTCTCTTCTTTAACCCTCCTGTTGTCCTCAATTATGGGCACTAAAAAATATTGTTTCCTTGTCTGAAAAAAATCCAAAAATTCTGCAAAAAAATTCCCCAAATTTCTGAAAATTTACAAAACCTTTAGGAAGAAAATTCCAATAATTCCTTAAAAGTTTCCCTTTAAAAAAATATTTATTGTTCTTGTAAATATTTTCAAAAAATAAGTAAAAGTCTTCCAAAAAAAAATCCTAAAAAAATCTCAAGTGATTCCATATATATCAGTAAAACTGAATTTTGGTTTATTTTTTGATGTGAATGTTCTTAAGAAACATTTTTTTAAACATTTCTTTTTTCCACCAAAAAAATTTCAAAAATTTCCCAAAAATGTTGAAAATGTGGACATCAGAAGTTTCTCTGTGAAAATATATTTTTTCCACATTTTCAAACTTTAAAACTGGTCAACTTGACCCACAGGACGACATGAGGGTTAATTTTTGACACGTGTTTATACAAAGCAAAGCAACAAAATGACAGGAAGGTCTCTCAACTGCTTCTCAGAGGAAAGAGACAACAAGATGCACATTCCAATCCGATTTAAAGCTGCACTCCACGGAAGAACTACGTACTTGAACATCAATAGGCAGTAATGGTGCAGGACGATGAGGTATCGGCACATTGAGCACCGCAGGTTCACGTCTGTCAGCTGGGCCTGTGTGTGATGTTTCATAGCAACGAGATGAGAGAAAAACTGTGGTAAGTCCACATTTCTCAGGAGAGAGCGCTGGAGGCAGCTCTGAAGTGTCGATTCGTGTTGTCCTGTGAGTGGAAAAGTGACCGTATACCTGAAAACAGAATTTAATTTGAGCAAATAAAGTGAATCTACAAGGTCTCCGTGGGGGTGGGATGGTGCGTTTTCACAATAAAACGCCCTCTGCAGCTGTTATAATGGAAAGAAAGAGGTCGCTGCACTGGAAAAAATGCGCCTCTCAAAACAAGAAAAAACTTATTTCAAGGAACTTTTACCTTGAAATAAGTGAAAAAATCTGCCAGTAGAACAAGTGAAAAATGGCTTGGTAAGATTTCTTGAAATAAGATATGATATTTAGAATACTGAGATCTTAAAATTAGCTGGAAAAACTTATTTTAAGCTATATTTTACCAGGATTGTCAAGCTTAGGTGTCTTAAAATAAGCCTGACATGCTAAAAAAACAGCAGTTTTTCACTCAAAAATAGATTTTCACTTTCATGTAACCTCCTAATTTGAGATGTATTAACCCTCCTGTTGTCCTCATTTATGGGCACCAAAAAATATTGTTTCCTTGTCTGAAAAAATTCCAAAAATTCAGCACAAAAATTCCCCAAATTTCTGAAAATTTGCAAAACCTTCAGGAAGAAAATTCCAATAATTCCTTAAAAGTTTCCCTTAAAAGTTTTATTTAAAAAAAATAAATAAATAAAAATAAATAATTTGGCAAGAAAATTTGTGTAAATATTTTCAAAAGATGAGTAAAAATCTTTCAAAAAAATCCTAAAAATATCTAAAGTGATTCCATATATATCACTAAAATTTCTAAGAACATTCACATAAGAATCAACCAAAATCCAGCGAAATTTGCCGAATTTTGATTGATTTTTTTGTGAATGTTCTTAAGAAACATTTTTAACATTTATTTTTTTCCACCAAAAAATGTTCAAAGATTTCCTAAAATTTTTTAAAATGTGGACATCAGAAGTTTCACTGTGAAAATAGATTTTTTTCCCACATTTTCAAACTTTAAAACGGGTCAATCTGACATGTAGGACGACACGAGGGTTAAACTTATTTTGAGTTTTCTTGTAAAATTCAACTCAAAACAAGATAATTTCAAGTGGGATGAGACATTTTGACTAAAAATAGGACAAAGAGACTTGGTAAGATTTGGAGTTTTTGCAGTGTGGGATGGTGCAGCCTGGTGGACGCTGAGCGAGGAGACAACAGGTTGGTCCGCCGACTCAATTACCCGATACAAACTCAATCAGCAGCGCTCCTACACAAAGAGCAGTTTGGATATTGCTTACAGTGGGATAATAGTAAGGGATATACAAGTGGGAATGAGCCCCCACACACACACACACACACACACACAAACACACACACACACACACACACACACACACACACACACACACACACACACACACACACACACACACACACACACACACACACACACACACACACACACACTCGTGTTTGGACTGAGGCAGAAGTATCTCTTTGCATATGTGAGACACTGAGGCTCAGTATAGGAGTGACAGAGGCACTTTTTCTCCTGCCTCATCAGCTCATCTGCTCCATTTCTAAGCATTCTGGGGAGAAATTCCTGATGTGTCGTATTTGTATCTCAGAGGCGTAGCGCTGCTCCCGGATCAGTTTCGCCTCCGTTTGCTTTGTTCATACGGAGCCTGTGGTTTCTGCTATTCTGTGCAGAAGTGCCTCCTCCATAGTTAGAAGATGGTTTAAAACATGCGGCCCGCGGGCTAAAAGCGGTCCTCCAGAGGGTCCAATCCGGCCCTCAGACTACAAAAATTACAGAGAAGACATTAACTACAGATTGTGCATTTGTAAAACTGCAAATTGAAAATAATTTCTAGACCATGACAAGTTGTTTTCGTCATAAAGTAAAATACTAGATTGTTCTTTTGTCGTTTTATGTCTCATTTTTGTAATATTTTGACTTGTTTTTGTTGTTTTTTTGTCTTTTTTTTGTCTGACTTTTGTCTCACGTGTTTGTCACTTTGTTTCTCATTTTGTCATTTTGTGTTTCCTTTTTGTCTCGCTTGTGTTTTTTGTCTTATTTTTGTCATTTTGTGTTTTGCTTTATTCGTTGTTTTGTGTATTGCTTGTGTCAATTATTTTTTTGTCTCGCTTGTGTTGTCTACTTTTTGTCATTTTGTTTCTCGTTTTTGTCATTTTTTGTCCCGTTTGTGTCATTTGTGTCATTTTTTTGTCTCGTTTTTGTCATTAGTCCACTTTTTTGTCACTTTCTAACTTTTTTGTCTCATTTTTTTTGTTTCGTGTTGTTTCGCTCATTTTTTTGTCTTTTTGTGTCTCATTTTTTATTATTTTGCGTCTCACTTTTGTCATACTTTGTCTTGTTTTTGTTGTTTTTGTCCCTTTTTTTGGTCTAATTTGTCATTCTGATCATAAAGTAAAATATTATATCATCCAGATAGCTGTGACTAAATGTTGTGTTCCTTTGTAGACACTCTGTGATCTAGAAGTTGGAATGTGGAAATGATAAAATGAGGCTGAATGTTGCTGAAAATGAACAAAGAAAAGAAATTTCAGGTTGTTCACAATGTTTTGTAAAAAGACAGTTCCTTAAATGTGAACATTTTGGCACTAAAACTAAGAAACCATTAGGAGTTGTGGTTATTTATTGGTTATTATGCTGTGATTTTACTGGTCCGGTCTACTGGGGATCAGATTGGGCTGAATGTGGAACCTGAACTAGGATGAGTTTGACTCCCTGGTTTAAATGCTGGGAGGGCTTCATTAATGAGGACTGACAGCAGCTATTGATCCGTCTGTTAGGAAACACCGCTGTAGTGGTCAGCGGGTAAATGTGGCACAAAGGTGGAGGGCACAGCTGGAGCTGATGACAGGTGAAGTCAAAGCACCTTGTTGTGGTGACGAGAAAGGCCAAGCATGTCTGTAATCCAGGGGTGTCCAAAATGAGGCCTGTGGGCCAAAAGCAGCCCTCCAGAGGGTCCAATCCGGCCCTCAAAGAGTAGAAATTACACAGAAGACATTAACTGCAGATTGTAAATTAGTAAAACCATAAATTTAAAGGAATTTCTCGATCATGACAAGTTGTTTTGATTATAAAGTAAAATACTAGATTGCTCATTGTTCTTTTGTGTCTCATTTTTGTAATATTTTTTCTTGTTTTTGTTTTTTTGTCTGACCCTCTTTTACTTGTCTCATGTTTTTGTCATTTTGTTTCTAGTTTTTGTCGTTTTTGTGTTTCCTTTTAGTCTTGCTTGCGTCGTTTGTCAATTTTTTTGTCATTTAGTTTCTCGCTTTTGTCATTTTGTGTCTCATTTTTGTAATATCTTGTCTTTGTTGTTTTTTTGTCTGATTTTTGTCATTTTGATCATAAAGTAAAATACTACATTGTTCAGCTCCAGATGACTAAATGTTTTTTTGCCTCTGTAGGCGCTCTGTGAAAGTGTAAAACCCTGTAATAAATGATAAACTGAAGCACAATATTGTTGAAATTGAACTTAATTTTCTTTAGAAGTTTCAAGTTGTTCAAAATGTTTTGTACAAAAAAACCAATTCCTTAACTGTGAACATTTTCAGAATGTACTTTTTTGCGCTAAAACAAAGGAAACATTTGGAGTTGTGGTTATTTATGGGTTATTATGCTGTGATTTTACTGGTCTGGATGTGGCCCCTGGACTAAGATGAGTTTGACACCTCCATCTGCAGGAAGGTCTGAGCACACGAACACGTGAGCGTGAACATCTGGAGCATCAGGATTCAACAATGACAGGATTTGCAGTGATTATTTACAGTAATTAAAGTCTAATCCAGGCACTTATAATCTCCGCATTTTTCCGCCACAGAGGGTTTTAAAAACGATGGTTGACGCAGTGAAGGCTGCTAATGAGGACAGCTCGTGTTGGCAGATGTAACAACGCTTCTGCTTGAACAATGATGAGTGACAGCAGTGCTCTCTGTGCCTGAAGGTTTCTGGAAGACAGATTTAGTCCTGAGCAGAGCTAAAGTTAGGCTCTGACAGCGACGTGCACGGCCGTGTTGTCACCCATAGAGACATCCTGCGAACACGTTTCCTGTCTTTTCTGTATTCTGGTGACAGGTTCTCACTGTTTGTCGTTTTGTTTTTATTTCCAAGGTTTCCTTCTAGATTTCACATAAACATTGGGAAAAAATGTCCCTCTCAAAACATGAAAAAAAAACTTATTTCAAGGAACTTTTACCTGCCAATAAAAAATGAAAAATAAAAAAAATCTGCCAATAGAACAAGTGAAAAATGGCTTGGTAAGATTTCTTGAAATAAGATATGATATTTAGAATCTTGAGATCTCAAAATTAGCTGGGAAAACTTATTTTAAGCTGTGTTTTACCAGGATTGTCAAGCTTAGGTGTCTTAAAATAAGCCAGATATGCTAAAAAAAATTTTAAAAAAGAAGCAGTTTTTCATTCAAAAACAGATTTTCACTTTCATGTAACCTCCTAATTTGACAAAGATTAACCCTCCTGTTGTCTTCATCTATGGGCACCTTTTTTTTCCTTGTCTGAAAAAAATCCCAAAATTCACCAAAAAATTCCCCAAATCTTTGAAGATTTGCAAAACCTTCAGGAAGAAAATTCCAATAATTACTTAAAAGTTTCCCTTAAAAATTTTATTTAAAAAAAAAAAAAAATCCCCCAAATTTGGCAAGAAAATTCTTGTAAATATTTTCAAAAACTGAGTAAAAATCTTCCCAAAAAAATCCTAAAAATATCTAAAGTGATTCCATATATATCAGTAAAACTTCTAATATTTTCTTTAAGAACATTCACATAAAAATCAACCAAAATCCAGCGAAATTCACTGCATTTTGGTAGATTTTTATGTGAATGTTCTTAAGAAACATTTTAAACATTTCTTTTTTTCCACCAAAAAATGTTCAAAGATTTCCCAAAAATGTTGAAAATGTGGACATCAGAAGTTTCACTGTGAAAATTATTTTTTTTCCTCCACATTTTCAAAGTTTAAAATGTTTAAATTTGACCTGCAGGACGACACGAGGGTTGAACTTATTTTGCGTTTTCTTGTAAAATTCAACTTAAAACAAGATAATTTCAAGATTGTTTGACTTAACAAGATATTTAAGATGCATTGTCTTAAAACAAGTCCCTCCATCTGCTGAAATGTCTCTTGTTAAGTGAATTTATCTTAAATCAAGTGGGATGAGACATTTTGACTAAAAACAAGACAAACAGACTTGGTAAGATTCTGAGTTTTTGCAGTGCATGCAGGTCACATTAACAGGACACAGTAAATTAGGGCTGCAGGTATTTATCATTTTTATTATGGATTAATCTGCAGATTATTTTCTCTCCTAACCAGAGAATGTTTGAAGTGTAAAAGGTGACGCGTTCACATGTGTTGTTTTGTAATCATTTGGAAATTACATAAGAAATAAATGAGAAGCAGGCAGCAGGGACTGTTTTATGTTATTTTTCAATTTAAAATGACTGAAATGAAGCCGCTCCTTGTTAGTCCCATTGATTTTCTAATTGATGACTCAACTAATTGTTTTACTGCCTCGTGTCTCGTACCAAACTGTGTAACAGCTACACTTTTGTTTCACAGTAAAAACTGTAGAAACGAGAGATGCTTGATATTTTTCATTTCTTTTCTATTGCCCTGCATCCATGTCATGACTGGCAAGTTTCACATCACGTGACTCGTGACTTTCTTTCATTTTGCACATAAAAAGGGCAACAAAACCCACATGAGGTTGAAAGAGTGATGCTGCTATGATTTCACTCAGGAGACTGGAGTTCCCCTCCTAAATGGAACCTTTTCATATTATTTTTACATTTTGTTGCATTTTCAGTTGCTGTTTACCGTCAGTGTTTTCTCTCCTGTTCATTGTTTTCTGTTACTGTCATTTTCTGTCAATGATGTTATTGTCAGTCACAGTTTTTGGTCATTTTCAGTCAGTTTTCAGTCACTGATTTCTGTTGTTTTTAGTCTTTCATTTTAGATTCCTGTAATTTTTAGTCACTGTTCTCTCTGCTTTTTAGTCATTTCTAGTTGTTTCCACTGTTTCTCTAGTTTTCATTCATTGTTTTCTATCTTTTTCAGTCATTGTTTGGGTCAGTATATAACTGTGGGACTTTTTGTATCATAGTTGACATTTTTGCTGTTTTCAGGCCTAAAATCATCATGGCTGCCTAGAACCAAACACCACATGGCATTTTAGAGAAAGATTCTTTTAAATATTATTCATAAAATTGAGTAAAATTGAAATTGAAAGTTATTTTTAAAGATTTTGTAGTAAACCTGTTGACGTGATAAATCCACACTTGACTCACACACTACTTTATAGTAAATCAACACAATCAAAACAAATTTTAATCAGCTCATTTTATTATTGTTTAGTTAATTAGAAGGTGGCTGTTATTAAACAAACGTTTTTTTTAGTTGACATTTTAGTGATATCCAGTAATTTTTTTATTAATAACTGATTGTTTCCATAATAAATTATTATGGAATTTGTAAAGACATGATCATAATGAACATAAAAACATTAGCTTTTTTTTAAACTTTTAATAAAAATGTATGCAGCATAGATCTCATGGACTTCAGAAGTCCCTCAAGTATATATTGACCTATTTGTTTTGGTTTGGGTTACAAAACTACTTCATTCCCACAAGAACAGCCCCTAAAAAACCGAAGCATCTCACAGCTTTACTGCCTTTAGTGTAAAAATCTTATGTTTTGTGTGGTGGACCAGTGTAGCGATTACACATTTTAGTATGAGGCTGGTTTGTTAGCGTTCCTCTACATATGTTTCCAAGCCTTAGGACTTTGAGAAGAGATCCTGCCCACAGAATTTTCTAAGTAATTAATGGAAATGTAATAATTGGACGGTTCGTGATATCTAAACAGAGAGGCAGAAAATTCTCCATCTCCTTATATAAATAATAAAACCTATCTGTCATACTTATGGGCATCGGCTTACATAACAATCAGCTGAAAAGAGGGAGACTCAAAGTGCACACATTGGCAAGCACAAGCGCAGCAATTAGCCCAACTGCAGGGATGAAACCTTGAGGAGAAAAAATCATCCAGGAGAAAATCCTCCTTTTGAACAAATGAGTTGGAGCAGAACCCAGGCTGAATGCAGCCCGAGTAAAACGGATGTAGCTGTAAAATAAGCACAAAAACACAGCATCTCTCTGTGTCTCCCTTCCTCCCTACCATCCTGTCCTCTGTGTCACCCTACCACTCTGAGAAAGTGGGAGTATTATTAAGAGTGGAATCTAATCCTGGTTGGCGGCTCATCAAAGCAGAGGCACCAACTTAGACTCTGCAGCTACAGATGTCTGTATGTTACACTGGATGTATGGCCTTTATATCTCTGTGTATCAGCTTTATTCCTCACAGCCTCTGATAAAACTGAGGTCAGCTGGAAGTTTAGCTCATCAACGAAGCTGAAAAACTAAGAACTTTATGGAAAAGTTCACAAACAGGCCTTAAGGTCTGTGACTTAATGAAATATCTTGACATTTACTGAACAGATTTATATGAAAGTTGTACTGAATAATTATAGTCCCCAGAGGACTAAAGATGCTGGTAATTCTCTGCGACACTCAAAATAACACCGGAATCCATCATCCCGGTTATCTGAATGGACGCATTTTCCTAAAATCTGCACAGGACCTTCATAATCCACACAGAATAAATGGATCAATATATAATTCAGGGACTGTTGAAGTGCATGGCATATATCTTACATACATTTTTATTAAAAGTAAAAAAATTAATGTTTTTATGTTGATTATGATCATGTCTTAACAAATTCCATAATTATTTATTACAGAAACAATTATTTAATAATGAAAAATGACTGGATATCACTAAACTTTGTATCTCAGTTTTGTCGTTTTCTGTCTTGGTTTTGCTGTTTTCTGTCTTGTTTTTTTTTCATTTTCTGTCTGGTTTTTTCATTTTCTGTCTCATTTTTGTCATTTTCTGTCTTGTTTTTGTCGTTTTCTGTCTCATTTTTGTCATTCTGTGTATCATTTTTGTTGCTTTGTGTCTTGTCAATTTGTGTATCAGTTTTGTCATTTTCTGTCTCGTTCTTGTCATTGTCAACTAAATAACTGTCCGAATTTAATACCAACCACCTCCTAATTAGCTAAATAATAAAATGAGCTGATTTAACAATGTTTTGATTGTGTTCTATTTATTAAGTTGAGATAATCATTACAGATGTTTCTTTTTTGGCAATATATCAAATTTTATATGGAAAATAACAAATTGTACCTGTGTCCAAGAAATCACTTTCCACTAAGTTCCCCATTACAAAAACACCTCTCCAGGAAGTGTGTTAATTCCAGATCACATGACCTGCTCCACATGATGTCATTTCCTCCTGAAGAAAAGACTGGCCAGACTCCAAGGCTTTCTGACTTATTTAATATAAAGTAGTCAACAGGTTTACTACAACATCTTTGTAAATATCTTTCAATTTCAATTTTACTCAATTGTATATATAATATTTAGAAGAATCTTTCTCTAAAATACCATGTGGTGTTTGGTTATAGGTGGCCATGTTGATTTTAGACCTGAAAACAGCAAAAAAGGTCAACTATGGTACAAAAAGTCCCAAAATTATACATTGACCCAGATACTATGTAGAGGGTGAAAAAATCCTCCTCTGCTCTCATTAATCACTATTCAACCATTTACTGTAAGGTTAGTGAAAAACAAATAATTTTTAATTGCACTTGGATTGAGAGGCTGCTCTGTGGGGATAATGCCCCGAGTGTGAAAAAAGAATAATACGCCTGGCCAAAGCCGGTCCCCATGAAAGCTGATGGCACAAACTGCACAAAAAAATGGCCTTGCTCACAGTTGGCATACGATTTCATTTCCTTTAAAGAGCAGCTCAGCTGTGGTTGCCATGAACAAGGTGGATTATCTTCCACAGCACAAATTTTAAAGTCTGACTTGAGCTTAAATGCCTCGGGGTCCACCCGCTGCTGGATACTGTTATAACCCACATGTGAAAAAAACAACAGCTTTAGCATGGAGTGTTTCTCCAGGACGAAAAACTTTGCTGCTTTGTCCTGTGTTTGTTGGAGTCAGAGGGGATGGTACCTGAGGATTTCCAGCATCTATCTGAGAGGATCACCAAACATGGAAGCAGCAGGAGTCTCCTCAACAACACGTTAAACTGGACAAGCAAACAGAGCGTCCCAACAGGACGAACTGAAGATAACTAATCAAATTATCTGTCACATTGTCACTTGTGTGAAATCTTGAGGAAAATGTGAAATAGCACAAATGTAAACTAAAATTCCTGAAACTTACTAAACACTCCCTTTAAATGTCAATGAGACAACCTTTCCCCACTCCAAGAGTAGCATCATGATGATGGTACACCCAGTGGCACAGAAGTACAGTAAATATTGCAGTTTTTTTATTGTTTTGGGCCATTTTTAATAGGGACAGAGACAGGAAATATGAGAGGAGGACTAAGTGACACATAGCAAATGGTCCAATTAGACATGATTTGAATCAAGGCCTCCCACCTATATGGTCTGGACACTAAACACTCAGCTATCAGGTTGCCCCTATATTGGGGTCTCAAGATCAGGGGAGTCAAATTCATCTTAGTTCAGGTTCCACATTCAGCCCAATTTGCTCTCAAGTGATCCAGACCTGTAAAATCACAGCATAATAACCTATAAATAACCACAACTCCAACTTTTTCCTTTGTTTTAGTGCAATAAAGTACATTCTGAAAATGTTCACATTTAAGGAATTATCTTTCTACCAAAACATTATGAACAACCTGAAATTTCTGAAGATAAATAAGTTCAATTTCAGCAACATTCAGCCTCAGTTTATCATTTACACATTACAACTTCCAGATCACAGAGTGTCGACAAAGGAACACAACATTTAGTCATCTGGAAATGAATGTTATAGTAGTTTACTTTATGATCAAAATTTAAAAAGTCAGACAAAAAAGACAAAAAGACAATAAAAACAAGACAAAATATTACAAAAATGAGACAAAAAATTACCAAAAATGAGACAAACGACACGAAACAAAACAAAAAAGAGACAAAACAAATACAAAGTGACAAAAAATGGACAAACGACAAAAACGAGAGAAACAAGTTACACAAATGACACAAACGAGAAACAAAACGACAAAACAGTAGACAAACAAAGCGAGAAAAAAATACAAAAAAGACACAAATGATACAAAAAACAACAAATAAAGCAAAACACTAAATGACAAAAATAAGACAAAAAACACAAGCGAGACAACGAGGAAACACAAAACGACAAAAACAGCAGGAAAATGACAAAAACATGAGACAAACCACAAAAGTCAGAGAAAAAAACAACACAAACAAGACAAAAAAATCTTACAAAAAAAGAGATACAAAACGACAAAAGAACAATGAACAATCTAGTATTTTACTTTATGATCAAAACAACTTGTCATGGTCTAGAAATTATTTTAAATTTATAGTTTTACTAATTTACAATCTGCAGTTAATGTCTTCTCTTTGAGGGCCGGATTGGACCCTCTGGAGGGCCAGTTTTGGCCCACAGGCCGCATGTTTGACACCTCTGCTCTATGGGTTTTACATATTCAGTTTTTGGCAACAAATTAAGAGTTTATGAGAATATCAGCATTATCATCTAAATCACAGCATTATCATCTACATCAGCTGAAAGGCCTTAAAATGAAAACACATTTGAACACTGACAGGAAGATGAAGCCAGTTTTTTTTTAGGAATGTTACATAAAAACATATGTGGCATGTTTTTACATATAATTTAAATTTATTTCTGCACCTGCCAGATGATTATAAGAGCAGGAATATTTGTTAATTCCATGGCATTAGATGCTTGATGTTCTCTGCAATGGGGTTGAAAAAATATTTGCACACGTTGGCAATCAGGCAAAATGAGTTAGAAAATATCAGAAAATCCAACATGGTGCATCTCTACAACAAATCAGCAGCAGTGGAAGCGAACAGACTGAATAAATACCAATAATAACGGCAGCAGGAACCGACTGTGGAGGAGTCCTCGCAAAAAGCCACGAAGTGACCTCAGATAATTAAATGCTGCATTCAGAACAAGACTGTGTTGCTTTTTAAAAGAAGAAAAAGGACAGAATTTCTTTTACAAATGAGAACTGAATTCATAAGCAATAAAACACACTGTTGCTCAGTTCAATACACTCAGAGGTTTGTCACTACAGGTATAGTAGAGTAGCTTTTAGTGACTAATGTCAGCGTAACTGACTTTACTGAACCAGTTTGTGATTTTTCAGTCTTCTACTCACATTGTTATCCCTGCTGATATATCAGTTTATATGAGAAATCTAACATGCTTTGGGTAACCACTATTTTCATGAATTTATACACTAACTTACCCAAATTACACTTCATTTTTTCCATCACCCCACACAAGTCTGTACCATCTCTTAGGTTTATTTGTCTGGATTAAAGTTGAATTAATATGGAGGATGCAAACATAACTATCAGCTGTTAATCTTAAGGAGCAGACAGGAGTTTTCCACCTCTGAGTGTCCACTTCATTCCCATACATACCCTCATACAGCGCATCAGGACTGTAATAAGTTCTGTGTTTATGACGCTTATCTACACTGTAAAAAATGTTTGTAATTTTATGGTGAAAATGAAAGTAAAAATCTGTAAACTCTAAAACAGTTTGATGCAGTTTATACAACACGGAATCACCGTCAACAGATTAATCAGGAGAAAAATGTGGTTTTTTAAGATTTTTTTCTCTTTCCCGACTCCTGCACAGTTTTTAATGGAAAAATGCCGTAACATGTACAAAAATACTGTAATTTTTGCATTTAATTCTCAGAAAGAATCCAGTTTTTCACAGTGAAATGTAAATAGTGTTGCACTGATAATGGAAACATGCTGTAATATTTATAACACGGCAGTTTCTGCATTTATTACATGTAAAAAGAATACAGTTTGTTACCAGTCAAATTGATGTGCTTTTGTGGACATATGCTTTAAGATTTATGACAGCTTTAACCACAATTTTTGCTAAAAAATGCCTATATTTATGTTACATACACTAACTGTTGTGCTGATAATGGAAAAATGTCGTAATATGTATAACAATACTGTAATTTTTGCATTTAATTCTCAAAAAGAATACAGTTTTTCACAATTAAATGTACATATTGTTGTGCTGATAATATGGAATTTTATAACAAGTAACATGGCAAATTTCTACATTTATTACATGTTAAAAATACAGTTTGTTACATTGATGTACTTTTGTGTTAATAATGCACGTTTTAATATTTACAGTTTTAACTGCAATATTCACTAAAAATACCTATATTTAATGTTAAAAAATACACTAACTGTTGTGCTGATGATGGAAAAAAAAATTATTTTATATGGTATTTTCATGTAATTTTCTCATTTTTAAAGGTTAAAACTTTTTACAGTAAAATATGGAATGAAGCACGTTTTTTAACCCTAAAATCAACAATATGAACACATTTATTTACCGTAAATGTAGATAATGTTTTACCCTAATTTTGAGGTAGCGTTGTGGCGACCACAGCTGCCGGAATTTAACGTAAAAACAACCCTGCATTTTTTTTTTTACAGTGTGTTCTCTGAGAGATGTTGAGCCAACCTCAGGTCACACTGAACGTCAGGGCTGTTGAATCTGATTGCAACATATTTAAAGGTTTCTTCTTATATGTTGTTCTTCAATTATCTCCATATATCAGCATTGAACTGCATGGTATACATCAGGGGTGTCCAACATGCGGCCCGCGGGCCAAAACTGGCCCTCCAGAGGGTCCAATCAAGTCCTCAAAGAGAAGACATTAACTGCAGATTGTAAATTCGAAAAACTAGAAATTTAAAATCATTTCTAGACCATGACAAGTTGTTTTGATCGTAAAATACTAGATTGCTCATTGCTCTTTTGTCATTCTGTGTCTCTTTTTTGTAAAATTTTGTCTTCTTTGTGTTGTTTTTTGGTCTTTTTTGTCTGGCTTTTATCACTTGTCACGTTTTTGTCGTTTTGATTCACGGTTTTGTAATTTTTTTGTCTCGTTTGTGTATTTTTTGTAACTTTTGTCTAATTTTTTGTCACTTTTTGTTTCGTGTCGTTTGTCTCATTTTTCTTGTTTGTGCCATTTGTGCAATTTTTTGTCTTGTTTTTGTCATTTGTCCATTTTGCGTCGCTTTGTAACTTTTTGTCTTTTGTTTCTGTCTTGATTTTGTTGTGTTTTTTTTGTCTTTTTTTTAAAGTAAAATACTATATCATTCATCTCCAGACAGCTGTGACTAAATGTTGTGTTCATTTGTAGACACTCTGTGATCTGGAAGTTGTAATGTGGAAATGATAAACTGAGGCTGAATGTTGTTGAAATTGAATTTACTTTTCTTAAGAAATTTCAGGTTGTTCATCATGTTTTGTAGAAAGATAGTTCCTTAAATGTGAATATTTTTCGAATGTGCTTTTTTGCACTAAACCAAAGGAAACATCTGGAGTTGTGGTTATTTATAGGTTACTACGCTGTGATTTTACTGGTCCAGTCCACTTGAGATCATCATGTACTTTATAAGCCGGTATCTCCGTGTCTGTGGAGTGCACGGTCATTTATTGTTTTGCAATTAAACACTATTGGTGCCATTAGTCTGAAATCGGTTAAACTGCATTACATTGATTCACTGACAGTCAACAGGAAGCCATCAGCAGTAAAACACCCTCTCAGTCCCCTTAAAAATCAGCCAGTTCGATCCAAAATGGTGGTTTTACGGAGCGTCTGCCCTCTGTCAAGTTTACGCGTGAATCTGTAGGACAATTAACGGTGTTCTTCTGATGCAGCCCACACTTTCAACAGCTGATACAGAAACACTTTTAATCCTGCTTCTATTTTGTCTTCCCCGTTGTTTTCCTAGCAGCTAGGCCCAGACACGGCCAGCAGGGCTTGTGGTAATGATGATGGTGGCAACTGGATATGTCGCGGGCAGAAACCAGAGCAGGTCACAGAACACCGTGATAAAATTCCCGAATCCACACGCCAACTTTCCCTCTGCCGCCTCCTCCTTCTTCTTCTCCACTTTTCCACTCCTCTGCCTCTCCCTCTCCTCTGCTTTCATTTCCCTCTACTTTCCTTGATATCTGATCCAGCGGAGACACTCGGGTTTCAGTTTTTACAGCTTAGCCGGCCCAGCGCTGTATACATTCCTTTCTCCCCTGCTTCTTACCCCACTCTCCAGCCTCCCCCGTCCCCTCCATGCCCACTCCTCCTTCTCCTTGATTACTCACCGGGGCTTATTTTACCGTGGCACACTGTAAGCAGCCAGATGAAGGAAACACTGTCAGACTGTTTGGTTTTTCACAAGAGTATGATCCCTCACAAGGGCACATTGTGTGTCTCTGTGTGTTTTTTTAGTCTGAAATATTGAAGATGAGAGAATGTACAGAGAAAAGGGAACAAACTGGGTCTCTTTTCGCTCTGAACAGAAAGTTTTCTGCAGAAAATCAATACATTAAACTTCACTTACAGGATTTAGTGTTCTGGGGGAGGATGCCATCATGCAAGCCTGGCATAATGTTAATTAACTGCAGCTCTGCAGGGAGTAACGCTGAGGACAGGTTCACATTCAGCTTCGTCTCTGAGTGCAAACCTTTCATAACCACGCAATAAACTCATGTTATGCCATACGAGCAACATCCAGAATTATTCCACTAGAATCTACCTCTTAACCCTCCTGCTGTCCTCATTTACAGGCACCAAAAATATTGTTACTTTGTCTGAAAAAAATCCAAAAATTCAGCAAAAAATTCCCCAAATTTCTGAAAATTTGCAAAACCTTCAGGAAGAAAATTCCAATGATTCCTTAAAAGTTTCCCTTAAAAGTTTTATTTTTTAAAAAAATCTCCCAAATTTGGCAAGAAAATTCTTGTAAATATTTCCAAAAAATTAGTAAAAATCTTAAAAAAAATCCTAAAAATATCTAAAGTGATTACATATATATCAGTAAAACTTCTAATATTTTCTTTAAGAACATTCAGATAAAAATCAACCAAAATCCAGCGATATTCACTGGATTTTGGTTGATTTTTACGTGAATGTTCTTAAGAAACATTTTTAAGATTTTTTTTTCCACCAAAAAATGTTCAAAAATTTCCAAAAATGTTGAAAATGTGGACATCAGAAGTTTCACTGTAAAAATTAATTTTTTTCCCTCCACATTTTCAAACTTTAAAACGGGTCAATTTTGACCCGCAGGACGACACGAGGGTTAATTAAGTCATTATATGACTGGATCAGTATCTAAATGAACAGCTTGTGTGGATGTGTGCAGGATGCAGTGGGAGATGAAATCCAAGGTTGCGTAATGAGCGACAATCGAACTTGTTTAACCTTTACAAAGTGTTTTGACACCTTAACCCCGGGGTGTCCAACATGCGGCCCAGGGGCCAAAACCGGTCCTCCACAGGGTCCAATCTGACCCTCAAAGTGTAAAAATTCCAGAGAAGACATTAACTGCAGATTGTAAATTTATAAAACTATAAATAATTTCTAGACCATGACGAGTTGTTTTGATCATAGAGTAAAATACTAGATTGTTCATTGTTCTTCTGTCCTTTTGTGTCTCATTTTTGTAATATTTTTCTTGTTTTTGTTGTTTTTTTGTATCTTTTTTTGGCTGACGTCATTTGTCTCATGTTTTTGTTGTTTTCTTTTTGTCTCACTTGTGTTTTTTGTCTTATTTTTGTCATTTTATGGTTCGCTTTATTCATTGTTTGTGTATCATTTTTGTCATTTTGTTTCATGCTTTTGTCATTTTTTGTCTCACTTGTGTCAGTTGTGTAATTTTTTGTCTCATTTGTCCCTTTTTTTGTTGCTTTGTAACTTTTTTGTCTAATTTTTTGGCTCATTTTTTTGTAATATTTTGTCTTGTTTTTGCTGTTTCTTGTCTTTTTTGAAAGTAAAATACCACATCATTCAGTTCCAGACAGCTGTGACTAAATGTTGTGTTCCTTTGTAGACACTCTGTAATCTGAAAGTTGTAATGTGTAAATGATAAACTGAGGCTGAATGTTGATGAAATTTAATTTATTTTGCTTAACAAATTTCAGTTTGTTCATGATGTTTTGCAAAACAATAATTCCTTAAATGTGAACATTTTCAAAATGTACTTTTTTGCACTAAAACAAAGGAAACATTTGGAGCTGTGGTTATTTATAGGTTATTATGCTGTGATTTTACTGGTCCAAATTGATCAAATTGGGCTGAATGTGGAACCTGAACTAAGATGAGTTTGACATCTCTGGTACAGGCTATACGTGTGGAAAGTGCACTTCATATGACTGGATCAGTATCTAAATGAACAGCTTGTGTGGATGTGTGCAGGATGCAGTGGGAGATGAAATACAAGGTTGCGTAATGAGCGACAATCAAACTTTTTTAACCTTTACAAAGTGTTTTGACACCTTAACCCCACATGCTACTCAATTTAGTAACTTCTCTGGTATTGAGAGAGATATCGGCGTTGTCATGGGAGAGTTTTGCTTTTCCCAGCGCACCGTGGGCTCCACATCCTCATCGACGTGTATTTTTTAAAAATCCACAAGCTCCTGATAATTTTATGTGCTGTCAAATTAAAAAAATTATAGATCTCTAGTTACAAATTAACCCTCGTGTCATCCTGCGGGTCCCGTTTTAAAGTTTGAAAATATGGAAATAAAATGTGTTTTCACAGTGACACTTCTGATGTTCACATTTTCAACATTTTCTGGGAAATCTTTGAACATTTTTGGGTGGAAAAAAGAAATGTTAAAAATGTTTCTTAAGAATATTCACAAAAAAAATCAACCAAAATCCAGAGAATTTCACTTTAGATATTTTTAGGATTTTTTGGAAGATGTTTACTCATTTTTTTAAAGTATTTACAAGAATTTTCTTGCCAAATTTGTGGGATTTTTTTAAAAAAAAACTTTCAAGGGAAACTTTTAAGGAATTCTTGGAATTTTCTTCCTGAAGGTTTTGAAAATTTTCAGAAATTTGGGGGATTTTTTTGCTGAATTTTTGGATTTTTTTCAGACAAGGAAACAATATTTTTTGGTAAATGAAGACAGCAGGAGGGTTAAGCTGCTTCAGTCAGATGAGACATTTAACTGGCGTGTCACTCCTAAAAACATGTCAATTATTACTGCATCTCACAGAATCTATCACCTCACAACAAAACGTAGACCTGCAGATAAAACATCATTCATCATTCATGTAAGTCTGTGTGACAGATTATCAGGACTGTGATTTTTTTTCTCATTTCCAAATCTGCTCTGTGATAATAACAGAAGTGACAAAAAAAAATCAAACCTGGACTCAAATTTGCCAACAGCTCCCTGTGTAGCTCATCCATTTTAAATGCTATACCGAGGCTATGTTGAGCAAAAAAAAAAAAAAAAGGGACATTTCTCCATGGAGGAACCCTGCCTTGCCTGACACCACCGCTGCCCCCCCACACCTCCCATCACCCCGCATCCCTCCCTGCTGTCATCAGGACCAGACAGGGAGAGGACGGGTTAACTTCATCCCTTCATGATGAACAATGACAAATATTTCTGATTTCATCCCAAATTTCTCTTCATGAATGAACCCACCTTCATCTCTGCATTTTAGCCAACAAGCAAGGACAACTCTAAGAGTCACATCTTTTCAAGCAACACAGGAGGTTGCTGTGACTAGAACGCGTGATAAATTGTGCAGGATTATTGCAGCTCCTTATTGCTCTGAGGTGATAATAAATGCAGCTCACCAACAAAGCATCTACAGTCACCAACAAAAACGCACATCATTTCTTTCATTTTTACAGTAGGAGAAGAGGAGCAGCGGCACATGAACGCGGCTGATATTTTGGAAGGCTCTCCATACAGAAAGGCTTTATTCCAGGGTTGTTTCAGGACTCGCTCGTTAGCCAGCACCCTCGCGTTCCCTCTGACAGCCTCAAAATCACCGTTTCCGCAGCTATTCTCGCTGTGATCACCTGCACGTCCATCCCAGAGCAGGGAAAACACTCAGTGCCTCTCTGTCTCCGGCCAAATGTGTACAAACAATGAAGAGGTGTAGACAAAGCGGACGCGCAGCCTGCCTCTCTCACACACACACACACACACACACACACACACACACACACACACACACACACACACACACACACACACACACACACACACACACACACACACACACACACACAAATGCCAGGAACACTTTCTTGCTCCACAATAAACCGCACGGAGCGCAGGGGCTCACATATCACAATGTGCAGTGAGAAAACACACACACACACACACACGCGCACACACAGAGCGACAGAAACAACGTGAGGCTGGATATTGGGGATGGAACAGGCCGAACACGGCAGACAATGTGCTCTTGTCGAGTGCGTAAAGCTCACAGACGCACATCTGGATCACACGCCTCTGGGCAGCTGGTCCAAACACACACACACGCTGGAAAACACACATCCCCGCTCACCCACGCAGACCCACAAAAAGCACCACGGACAGACGAGTGTTCCCCCATTGATTTCTGCTAATTGTGCACCGTGGCTGCGCCGTGCTGTTCTAGTATTAATAGTAATAGTAGAAGCTCTGTTGACGCCTTCACTGACGCACCGGATTTTCCATTAACTCTGGGTAAGCCACGAAAGGCAGGGCACTCAAACGGCGAGATTATGACATAAAGCGACAGGAACGCGCACAGTATTCCTCCACGGGCTCCAAACTTCCTAGAGGACGCAGTGAATGGGTGCCGCATCCATTGTGTGCGGCGGTGCTGGCAGGGCGCTGCTGAGGCTGGCACGGCGCGGGGGGCACAATACAACTTGGCTTTTCCCAAAAAACATAAATCAAAGTTTGACCATCATGCAGCCAGCTGCACTTGAGTGTACCGTATATTTTCTCTGAGGACGCCCGGTTAGTGCTTCAACACACACACAGCCAATCCACGCGTAATCACATGCAGCTGGGCACAGACCCCGCTACGGTTTGTATTACCTTCATCTCTTCATTTATTTCCCTTTTCACCGGGTGAGCTGGTTTTCGGCTTCTTTTATTTTCCGGAGGTCTGCCCTCTTTTTCCATCTCTGCCATGTTTTCTCTGTGATACTTCTGTCAATATTTGCGGTGAGGAGGGGAGAGGAGGGGGTGAGAGAGGCAGCTGTTTACAGTGGCCAGACGGCGGAGGTCTCGCAGCTCTTCAGCGGCCCGTGTGACGCTGGTGATGCCGCCGAGGGCTCGCGGTGCCCGGCTAAGTCAGCCATCTTCTGCCCGTATCCTCCACGGTCCGTGCGCCAGTGGTGAGCCGCCTCTGTGAGTCAAAGGAGAGGTTGAGTGAGGGGAAAAAACGAGACAGGGGGAGGGGCGTCCGCTGAAACATTATATGACGCGTTGGTGATCAGAGGTAGGCTATTTCTTCTCGCTTTCCCGTGGAGTGCAATCAGTGCAGTCACATCCACTTAGCGCTGCCGCCTCATGGTGACGGTGTGCAGGCGGCTAACAGGTGGACACGCAGCCACCAGCCTCTACTGGAGTCTGCTGCTGCTCACATACCATCTAGTCCCGCAATTAGTGACGGACTAATGAGCTTCTGTCATTTAACACCAGTCACTAGGAAGTTCCACAGAGTTTAGCTGCATGAGCAGGAGGATGTTTTGCTGTCAGCTCCAGGTTTGCAGGTGGAGAGTGTTGCTCAGAGACACTTCAGCAGAGAAAAGTCTAAGGCAGAGGTGTGAAAGTCATCTTAGTTCAGGTTCCACATTCAGCCCAGTCTGATCTGCAGTGGACCGGACCAGTAAAAATAACAGTATAATAACCTAAAAACAACGATAGCTCCGAAGTTTTCCTCTGTTTTAGTGCAAGAATGTTCACATTTAAGGAATTATCTTTTTACAAAACATTATGAACAACCGGAAATTTCTGAAGAAAATTTCATCAACATTCAGCCTCAGTTTATCATTTCCACATTACAACTTCCAGATCACAGTGTCTACAAAGGAACACAACATTTAATGACAGCTATCTCATCTGAATGATATAGTATTTTACTTTAAAAAGACAAAAAACAACAAAATCAAGACAAAATACTACAAAAATGAGACACAAAATGACAAAAGTGAGAAACAAAATGACATAAAATGAGACAAACGACACAAAACAAAACAAAAAAAAAACAAAAATTAGCCAAAAAAGTAACAAAGTGACAAAAAATGGACATATGATACAAACGAGACAAAAAATGGCATAAACCAGAAGCAAAACAACAAACACATGAGACAAAAAATTACAGAAATGGCACAAAAGAGAAAAAAATGACAAAAACGTGAAAAGAAATGACAAAAAATGATACACAAAACAATGAATAAACCAAAACACAAAATGACAAAAGTAAGACAAAAAAACGCAAGTGAGACAAAAAGGAGACACAAAACGACAAAAACGAGAAGCAAAACAACAAAAACATGACACTAACCACAAAAGTCAGACAAAAATAGACAAAAAACAACAAAAACAAGACAAAATATTACAAAAATGAGACACAAAGTGACAAAAGCGAGAAACAAAATGACAAAAAAGAGACCAAAAATTTGACAAAAAAGTTACAAAGCGACAAAAAAATGGACAAACGACAAAAACAAGACAAAAAATTACACAAATGACGCAAACAAGAAAAAAATTACAAAAGCATGAAACAAAATGACAGAAATGATACACAAAACAATGAATAAACCAAAACACAAAATGACAAAAGTAAAACAAAAACCACAAGCGAGACAAAAAGGAAACACAAAACGACAAAAACCAGAAGCGAAACAACAAAAAACATGAGACAAACGACAAAAGTGAGACAGAAAACAACAAAAACAAGACAAAATATGACAAAAACGAGACATGAAATGACAATAGAACAATGAACAATCTAGTATTTTACTTTCTGAACTTGTCATGGTCTAGAAATGATTTTAAATTTAGAGTTTGACAAATTTACAGTTAATGTCTTCTCTGTAATTTTTACTCTTTGAGGGCCAGATTGGACCCTCTGGAGGGCCGGTTTTGGCCCGCGGGCCACATGTTGGACACCCCTGGTCTAAGGCTTCTGGAGCAGGTGATGGCAACTTTACTGAGGAAAAGCAAATGTGAGCGAGCAATCACAGGAAACGTGCAGCAAAGCTGCTGCTCTGGTGACTGAACAATCAAGCTGAAAAGAAAGTTTCCATTTGGCCTTCAGAGTTTTGCTTTTTCCTCTCAGGTTTTTCCTCAGGCAACAACGTGCACATAAACCTGACGAGTATCTCAGTTTACTGTACATGCACAGGGTTTCAGCACTCCATATCAATATTTCCTCTCATCAAACATATCTGCAGAGATTCCACTGGTCAGTCCTGGTATAATCAGACACTAAGAGGTGAGGAAGAGTCAGGAGAGTGATGCTGCAGAGGTCCCTGGAGGCTTTTAGGGAATCTGTTCCGATACAACTGTGAGCAACAGTCCAACAGTTTAAATGGAAATCAATTCTACAGCTGATTTATACAGTGATTTTTTTCCCCACTCCACTGATCAATAATGCTTATTGGAGTTGTACTATTCCCATCCATTATTTGAACAGTAAAATATGTGTTCTAATAAATCATAACAGGTTATATTGATGGATGGATTGATTGTCACTATTTTCCCAGGAGGAAATGCATGTAGCTGTGCAATTTACACATAAACACGTGAGCACATATTGTTCATTCATGATCTCCACACGCCTGTAAATACATCACACATTCACCGCTCACACAAAGCTCATTAAAACGTTGCAATTACATGTTGTGAAGACGTTGTGTTGTGTGTCACAGCGTGTCGCCTAACAGTGGATTTCCTCATGTGAGATGAAATGCAAAATAGTATTGTTGCTGTCATATAAACACAGATCCAGAGTGCTTTAATAAATGATTTTTGCTTTGGGCATGAATTTAGCCGTTTCAACTGTGAGCCTCATGCAGCCCTGTGAATTACAATGAGGAGAGCTGCTGAGAGAGCCGGGTGAGGCTGCTCATGGCATAGTGACACCCATTTGAGCCGGAAAATCAGCAGGAACAGGAGCTGTGAACCGTGATGCGAGGTCAGGGGGAGATGACTTGAGTATTACAGCGCTGCTCTCGCCATGCCTTGCAAACCAGCAGCACACCTGCATCACAAGATCCTGACTTTAATCTGTTCCTCCGGCTGCAGTTATTTGGTTTAGTGTAATTTAAAGGTAACGCTTCATTCTGGTGATAAACTGAGCAGCAATGCAAGCAGGAGCTAACAAATTAACACTGTAAAACCTAATGTTGCACAAATACATCAGTTTTATTTCTTAATATTCTTTATATATATATATAAAGTAAAATATAATATTCTTTATATATATATATATATATATATATATATATATATATATATATATATATATATATATATATATATATATATATATATATACATCTATACATGCATATTCTTCTATATTATTATTATTACTATTATTATTATTGTTGGGGCTGCACAGTGGCGTAGTGGTTAGCACTTTCGCCTTGCAGCGAGAAGATCCCTGGTTCACGTCCCGGCTTTCCCGGGATCTTTCTGCATGGAGTTTGCATGTTCTCCCTGTGCATGCGTGGGTTTTCTCCGGGTACTCCGGCTTCCTCCCACAGTCCAAAAATATGCTGAGGTTAATTGATTACTCTAAATTGCCCGTAGGTGTGAATGTGAGAGTGATTGTTTGTCTTTGTATGTAGCCCTGTGACAGACTGGTGACCTGTCTAGGGTGTCCCCTGCCTTCACCTGAGTCAGCTGGGATAGACTCCAGCCCCCCCATGACCCTAGTGAGGATTAAGCGGTGTATAGAAAATGGATGGATGGATGGATTATTATTGTTATTATAATTATTATATTTGTTTATTTAGTGTAATTTTTTGCTAATTTTCTTCTATATTTGGATTTATATATTACCATTATTGTTATTTTTATTGTTCTAGCTATTATTATTCTTCTTATTGTTATTATTAATATTATCATTATTAATAATAATAAGTTTTATTAGATTTTTTGCTATTTTTCTATATTTGGGTTCATATATATATATATATATATATATATATATATATATATTTTTTTTTTTTTCTATTTTTGGGTCAGCAGCACCTCTGTGAATAAATTGCAATAAAACATATGCAATCTAAATAAATCAGGGGCATTTAGGTGCAGTTTTGCTCTACCTGGCTATTGTATGAACATGTGTTTCTAGAATAAGCTGTTATTTCTCTAGTTGCTGGAAATGCTGAGAGCAGATGGATCAGCATATTGTAAACAAAAAATAATAAAAACAACTGTTATTTATACATTAAAATTCCGGCTGAAAAAAATTGTTGTACTTGAAGATTTGAATAAAAATACTGTATAAAATAAAGTTTGTGTGACCTATTATAAACATAACAGCATTTTTATACTATGAGTACAATAGTTAGTGTATTTAACATTTATTATGTGTATTTTTAGCAATGACATAGGTGTAAAAATTGCAGTTAAAGCTGTAATAAATATTAAATATCTGTTATTAACGCAAAAGCACATCAATTTGACCGGTACAAACTGCTTTTTTTATTATTTTTTTTTACATGAAATAAATGCAAAAATGTTATAAATATGACAGCATGTTTCTGTTATCAGTACGTACATTTAACTTTGAAAACTGTATTCTTTTCGAGAAGTAAATGTGAAAATTACAGTATTGTGAATGCCATACATAGTACAGCATTTTTTACATTAAGAAAAAGCTGTGCAAGTGTATAGAAATGTAGTTTTTCAGGAGAAAAAAACCTAAAAGAATAATTTTGTCTCCCCCCCGATTAACTTATTCATGGTGATTCAGAATTATATAAACTGGATCAAGCTGTTTTAGAGTTTACAGATTTTTACTGTCACAGTTTGACAGTTTTTCACAGCATTTTTTACAGTGTAACATGTAAAAGTGACAAACTTGAATGTAGAACATCAGTGTTTATTTGTAAGTGTGCTTAATAAACAGGGATGCAGTTCAGTGTTGTGTAAGCTGTCCTTGACAGACTTTCTCTGCTGTCCAGTAATAATCAGATGGAGGAGAATTCAATGAAAGCTTTGTTATACTGCAGCTGCTGAGAGTGTTACCCTGTCATACTGTGGACTGTTATACTGTGACAATGATTGTGTTACATTAATTGAAACATGAGGAGGGACATTTTTTCATTATTGCAACAGTTTGGCTTAAAGTGACATTTTCATGTTTTTTTTTCTTTACTTGGTGTTCAAACTATTTTTTCCTCAGAGGTACATGACATTTAAATGTATGGCTTTGTTATGTGGCATTTGCCAGAACAGAAACATACAGTAAGCTAGGACAAAACTGAAAAAGATTTCACATTAAAGTATACGCATATAGACCAAAAATCTCACTAAACCTGTTTTTGATTAGAAGAAATCTGACTTTAATATGAAACATGCAGCCGTTCCTATAATTTCCAACTATTTGACAAAAGCAGTAGCAAAATGTCCCTTTCAGTTAAATTTAAAAAGAAGTAAATCTACAAAGAAAGAAAGACATCAGAAAAAAAATTAACATTACATTAAAGTATACTCAAATGACCAAACATTACTAACACATGAAATCACAGATCAGTGCTGCCCTCATTTGTTTAGTAGCTTTGCAAATGTGAAAATAATCTACAGTTTATGCAGATCAGATGAGCCTCATATTAGCTGAGCATAGATGCTGTGTGTGACTGCTGGTACTACTGGGTATGCCATTTTTTCAGTTCCCTCTCGGACAGCCTCTGTTGAAAATAAACTGACACCATTGCTTAATGTATTATGTATGCTAACTTTTATTGATCTGTGTATTGGTAAATACTAATTTATGCCAGTCTATCCACTCACATTAGATTCTATTTTGCTATATTAGAGTATAGTTTTGTACTAAACGCAAAGTAACCGAAAATGTACAATGAAAAATCACAGAATTTAGTGATTTATCGTCATATTTTGTGGTTTCTTGTTAGATAAGAGGTACAGAAGCAGGTGTTGAACTGTGGCCCTCGGTTACTGGAGATAGGTGAATGTTTTGATGACAGTTTTCTGGGTCAATATATAGTTGTGGGACTTTTTGTGACACAGTTCATGGTTTTACTGTTTTCAGTCCTAAAATCAACATGGCCGCCTATAACCAAACACCACATGGTATTTTAGAGAAAGATTCTTCTAAATATTATATATACAATTGAGTGAAATTGAAAGTTATTTATAAAGATATTGTAGTAAACCTGTTCACTACTTTATTTTAAATAACTCAGAAAGCCTTGGAGTCTGGCCAGTCTTTTCTTCAGGAGGAAATGACATCATGAGGAGCAGGTCATGTGATCTGGAATTAACACACTTCCTTGAGAGGTGTTTTTGTAATGGGAAACTTAGTGGAAAGTGATTTCTCGGACACAGATACAATTTGTTATTTTCCATGTAAAATTTGATATATTGCCAAAATAGAAATATCTGTCATGAATATCTCAACTTAATAAAAAGAACACAATCAATACTATTTCTGAATGAGCTCATTTTATTATTGTTTAGCTAATTAGAAGGTGGTTGTTGTTACATTCAGACAGTTATTTAGTTGACAGTTTAGTGATATCCAGTAATTTTTATTAAAAAGGGATGGTTTCCATAATAAATAATTATGGAATGTGTAAAGACATGATCATAATGAACATAAAAAATATATATTTTTTAAATTTTTACTTTAATAAAAATGTATGCAAGATATATCCCATGGACTTCAAAAGTACCTGAGTTATATATTGACCTGGAAATTTTTGAGTCATTTTGGACAATTTGAAGTCATTTCAAATTGTCCAAAATGACTCAAAAATTTCCAGGTCATTTTGGACAATTTTCTTGTCAATTTCAACAACTTTTATATCAGCTTACATTGTTTCTCGTCATTTTGGATCGTTTTTTTGTCTTTGGGATCATTTTCGAGTCATTTAGGACAAATTTCATGTCATTCTGGACTAATTGTCTAATTGTGGATCATTTTCAAGTAATTCTGGATGGATCAATATATAATTGTTGGACTTTCTGTAACATAGTTGACATTTTAGTGATATCCAGTCATTTTTTATTAATAAGCAAATTTGTAGACATGATCATAATGAACATAAAAAAACATTAGGTTTTTTTTTTAATGTATGCAAGATATATCCCATGGACTTCAAAAGTCCCTCAATTATTTATTGACTCATATTCTATTTTACTATATCAACTTATAGTTTTGTATTAAATGCAAAGTAATCCAAATGCACAATGAATAAACGCAGAATTTAATGATTGCTCGTCATATTTAGTGATTTCCTGTTAGATAAGAGGTACAGAAGCAGGTGCTGGACTGTGTTTAATGACTACATAATCGAATAGTCTTCTAGAGGAGGAATATTTGACGCACTGACTCATTGTTTCCGGTGCTGGACAGTGACAACAGGTGTGAACCAACTGAAAAAAAGAACATTTGAAGGAGTTGAAGGGCTGCTTTGTACTTATTGTAGTTGCCGAATCAAGCAACGTGAGCTACAATATTATTAAAGATTAGTTAAATGTCCTATTAACGTGATACTTTGGCAAAACAAGCCCAATACCTTAAAACGACCATTTTTTCTCATGGAGCTCGGCCGGAGGTCCTCTACGTAGACGAGGCGTGGGCGTAGCCGGCGTCATTACGTTTTATGACGCGTTACGTTTTTACAGATGGCGGCTCGCAGTGTTAGGTCGTGTATTGTGAAACATAGCTGGTTATTTTGACAGTGACATTATGTCAGCTCCGTTACAATGACACCGTTTGTACTGCTTTTAAAAAACAAACGTTTAGTACAATGTCGCAGCGTTACCGAGTTTTAAAGTTGTAATTCAGACATGGTGTTAGCAGCAGCGAACTAGCGGGTCCAACTCAGCTGTCCCAAGGAGGAACACACTACTGGACAGAAAATGTTCCCAGCTACATGCTCCCGACTGTCCCGTGTGGCTTTATCCTGCCGAGGACAGAGGACGCTGAGTCTGCTGTCCAGCTCCGGCTCTTCAAACTGGAGCAAAGTTGTCTCCGACGCGGAGAAGATCGTCGGATATCCAACCTCGTTCATGAGCCTCCGCTGCCTGCTCAGTGATGAACTCAGTAACGTCGCCATGCACGTCAGGAAGCTGGTCGGGACTCAGCACCCTTTACTCAACACTGCCAGGTAAAATGTCCAGGTTTCTGTCCCTTTACTCAACACTGCCAGGTAAAATGTCCAGGTTTCTGTCCCTTTACTCAACACTGCCAGGTAAAATGTCCAGGTTTCTGTCTGAGCTTCAGCCAAACTTTCTCTGTCCACTGGAATAAACAATATACCTAACAGTAGATAGATAGATAGATAGATAGATAGATAGATAGATAGAGTTCAGCAGCTTACATACAACAACATAAATACCAAAAAGACAGAACAGGCAGGTTAGTAACACTAAAGGTTATTATATACTCTTAACCCTCCTGTTGTCCTCATTTACGGGCACCAAAAAATATTGTTTCCTTGTCAAAAAATCCCAAAATTCAGCAAAAAAATCCCCAAATTTCTGAAAATTTGCAAAACCTTCAGGAAGAAAATTCCAATAATTCCTTAAAAGTTTCCCTTAAAAGTTTTATTTTTTTTTTAAAAATCTCCAAATTTGACAAGAAAATTCTTGTAAATATTTTCTTAAAATGAGTAAAAATCTTCCAAAAAAAATCTTAAAAATATCTAAAGTGATTCCATGTTTATCAGTAAAACTTCTATTTTCTTCAAGAACTTTCACAAAAAAATTTGTGAAAATTTTTGTGAATGTTCTTGACAAACATTTTTAGCATTTCTTGTTTTTCCACCAAAAAATGTTCAAAGATTTCCCAAAAATGTTGAAAATGTGGACATCAGAAGTTTCACTGTGAAAATATTTTTTTTCCCACATTTTCAAACTTTAAAACGGATCAATTTTGACCCGCAGGACGACACGAGGGTCAAAAACTCGGTACAATACAATAAAAAAACACTTCTAATTTAAAAAAATCGATAGATATACTAATAAATGTAATTAAAATTGAATATACAATATGTACACATTTCAAGGCACCGTGATTTAAAGTGAATTCGACAGGTAGTAAGACCACAGTTGTAGTAAACTAAATAAGGTGCATAGACATTATACAATCACATTGGCTCTACTGTGATCCTGACTGAGACCCCCCTGACCACTCGGTGATGAGTTCTACGGGCTGATGGAGGACTAAAGAGTTCCTGAGTCTGTTGGTGGATCAGGTCAGAAATAACAGCCTGGAGCAGAACATACTCCTCTGACTGATCACAGTCCTGGTGTTGTCCAGGATTGAGAGAATCTTCTCCAGAGTCTTTCTGTCTGCTACTGAAACCAGAGAGTCCTGCTCTGTGTTCACCACTGAACCAGCTCTCCTCTCCAGTCTGTCCAGTCCCTCTTTTTAATTCAAACTACAGCATAAAAAAAGAACTGTAGACACGTCAGAAACTAAAGTCACTAAATGTCAAATGTTTCAAACTATTACCTGTTACTTCTAAGTGGAACTGAATTTTTTTTCAGTTCTTCATCTGCGACATGCTCAAAACTCCTCACCATAGAGGACTCCAGTGTTGCACAAATTTCTGCCGAGATGTTCTTCACAGTTTTTCAGCTGCTCTTTGCTGATGAGTTTCTGTCTTTCTACCTTCCTCTTTAAAATGTTCCAAAGGTTTTCTATTGGATTGAAGTCTTTCACTGTGCTTGGCCAGGTCATAGTTTTCTTTTTTCTCTTTTTTAGAAACTTTGTGTCATGTTGGCAGGATGCTTTAGATCATTATCGTGCTAGAATATCCCTTTTCTGGTGAAGTTTCTGCACACTGGGGCTCATTTTATCAGTCATTATTTTGGTATATCTACTGGCATTAATGATAGCACGAACCTGTGTCTTTCCAACACCCTTTATTCTAATGCAGCCCCAAAGCCATGTTTATTACACTCTTCCTAGAGTGTTTGTGATTGTTCAAAAGAAGAAATTTTACTCTACTGTTTAACTTAGAAATAATGCAATGATTGAAAGTGGATGCAGTTTTGATTTAATTGACATTGCTGTCAGTACATCATTTGACAATACCAGGTTGTATTCACCTCTGTTGTGTACATTGAAAATTTGAGTGAAACGTCTGTGCTCATCAGCAGAGCTTCACACATAGATACAAAACTCATAATCAAGCTTAAGTTATTTATAAATCACTGTTTTTAAGCATGAATAACATCTAAAACATGATTTGAATGATATATAGGTCAATATATAACTGAGGGACTTTTAAAGCCCATGGGACATATCTTGCGTACATTTTTATTAAAAATAAAAAAAACTTGTGTTTTTTATGTTCATTGTGATCATGTCTTTACAAATCATTTATTATGGAAACAATCGTTTATTAATAAAAAATGACTGTATATTATTAAAATGTCAACTAAATAACCTACCAAATTTAATAATAACCACCTTCAAATTAGCTGAACAATAATAATATGAGCTTATTAAAACTTTGTGTTGATTGTGTTCTTTTTATTAAGTTGAGATAATCATGACAGATATTTCTTTTTTTTGACAATATATCAAATTTTATATGGAAAATAACAAATTGTATCTGTGTCCGAGAAATCATTTTAACTAAGTTCCCCATTACAAAAACACCTCTCCAGGAAGTGTGTTAATTCCAGATCACATGACCTGCTCCACATGATATCATTTCCTCCTGAAGAAAAGACTGGCCAGACTCCAAGGCTTTCTGAGTTATTTAATAGAAAGTAGTGAACAGGTTTACTACAGTATCTTTATAAATAACTTTCACTGTCAATTTTATTCAGTTATATAAATAATATTTAGAAGAATCTTTCTGTAAAAATACCATGTGGTGTTTGGTTATAGGCGGCCATGTTGATTTTAGGCCTGAAAACAGCAAAAATGTCAACTATGATACAAAAAGTCCCGCTATTATATATTTACCCATATTTTAAATACTGGATAAACAGCAGTCATAAATTAGGGTCAGAGGTCATACTTTGCTGTACTTTGTTCCTCTCATGATAATCGTAAATTTTACATACAGCCAAAACACACTCTGGAAAGCTCTGTATATGTCAGTATGTTGACAGCGCTTATTGAAAGTCTGTATTTGTTTTGTGTTCTGTGAGACACCAGTGCATTTGTACTTGACCTCTCCTGCAGATGCAGCCATAGTATCCCCTTACATCAGACCAAACAACAGTTGATCACAATCAATAGCTATTTGCTGTTTGTTTTTCAGTTAAGCAACATCTATTGCTATCAGATTGTTTTACCATTATGCATATTACATGATAACTACAGAAACATCATTTTATTTATTTCTTTATTTGATAGGGACAGTGCACATTAAAGAATGTCTATTTAGGCAGCAATAGATGTAAATATGCTGGATTATAGCAACAATGCTAATTTACATCTGCAGTCCCTAGGCAGGTAAAAAAAAAACAAAAAACAAAAAAAAACATAACAGTGAAACATAGAACAATAGCTCACAATAAAAAGACAAAACAAAAAGTACACAAAGAAGTTAAAGGTCAGTGGTCACCAGACTGGTTGACTTTCAGCCACTGTTTAAGGTGAGTTCTGAAGGTTGCTAACGTGGGACACTCCCTTATGGAGAGTAGAAGACTGTTCCAGATCTTACTGGCCTTCACAGAAGGAGCATTTTGTCCGAAGGCTCTTTTTCTGTATGGGACCTCACAGTCCCCTCTAAAGGAGGCCCTGGTCCTGAGACCGCTGTTCCCAGCTCCTTTTTCTGGTCCATGTAGTCATTTTTGAGCTTTTTAAGTTTTTTGAGGAGTTAGTCGAGACTCCACTCGTACCCGACTGCAGCCATCTCCTGCTGGATCGCTTGGTCCAAGAGGCCCCCTTTAACTTTGACTGAATTTCATATGAAGACCACGGTGCTGGGAAGCACTGGGTCTCCTCCTCAGACCACTGCTGCTCGGAGATGGCGACCATATTTACCGGTTTTCAAAACACTAACACTAAACACTACTGCTATATGGATTGCAGTGTAGGTTTGCAAAGTCAGGAACGGCACTCGCATGTTTACGGCATTGTTGAACGGCTACACATGCAGTAACGTACTGACATTTTACGGTCACACAATGATGTGGCTCCAACTTGGCTCCTTGCCAATGGAAAAGCAAACCGTTTCTTAGGAGGCACTAGATTTGAACCAACTGAGCACTAGCACCAAACGAACGCCAAACTAGCACCTGGTTCTTTTTGGTTGAGAAGAGGTATATTACTACTACTCGCTTGGTTGTTTAAAAATGGCTGTTCTGTGTTTCCGCCGTTGATCGTTGGTCGCCGTTACCCCGCCACCAGTCTGTGACCTACTCGGTGCTTAGCTTTGGACCAGCAAAGATTTGGTGCCTGAAAAGCACCAGTTTTTGGAGCTTGGAGCTGGTTTTTAGTTGGTGGAAACACAAAAAACTGATGCTAAGTCAGGCTCTGGCTCTGAACTAGAACTGGAACCAGCTTGGTCAAAAAGTGGCCTGTGAACGTTTCTTTTAAGAGAGTCAGACCTGCGGGGCGGGACGAGTCCATGGAACATTGTTGATCAAACAAGCAAATTTAACATTTCTTAAATTCTCAAAGCTCAATAAGTTGTTCTTTAAGATTTTACAGGCATGATATGACATTAGCTTTCTATCGAAGACCTTTAACGGTTTTTTATAGGGTGACTATGATTTTGCATGTGTTTGCACCTGTCAGCGACCAACATGTTATGCAGTATTCAATGTGTGATGATATCACGGCATGTAGAAATCTAAATCTTTGTGCTTCATTCTCCAAGTTGTGATGGTATTGGTAGGGCACTGGGTTAACTGGTCAGACAGACTCATCAATCAGAATAGATGCAGTTACTTCAGTATGCAGGCAGGAGATTTGTTCAACCTTGGTGTGAAACGTGACATTTAAACTGTAACAAAAGCTAATTTCAGAATATCATGTAAATACTTGTATCTTTGTGTCATCTGCTATAATGAAGAGTAGCAACACATCGCATTAGATCAACTATTAGATCTACTTAAACGGGAGGCAAACATACATGAGCAGAACAGTTGATCAATTTGAGATCGAAATTACAATTTGAAAAAATGTAACCTCAAATCACAGAAACTTGGATATGAAATTATGAGACTATTGCTGCAAATCAGTTTTATTTCATTTAAGCCAATAGAAACTTTCAGGGGTTGTTGATGCTGGCTGACCTAAGCCCAGTCTCATTATTTCATAGCTCGTGTATTTTGTATTATGTCTGACCCAGGATTTAAACTGTTGTTGATGCTTTTACAAATCGTCCTTCTTCTATGACAGTCACACTCTTGATGGTGTCTGCTGTGATAATGCTCTATCACATTTATTACAGAGTGAATACTGAACTGAACATTTATTAAATCTAATCACAATATCTGTCATAAAACTTGCAAACAGATATTTTCCCCAAATTTGTTCAGGAGTACAAGGAGCGAGGCGCGATAGAAGTATACCAGAGAAATCCTTGACAGATACGACTGAGAAATCCCACTAGGCAGAAACTGATAACGGTTTCAGCAGAGAAGTTACACTATGTGAATCTGCTAAATGCATAATGTGATAAGAGTGGAGTCGCTGGCTAGCTGACATTTAAAGAGAGTTTGGGAAACGTCCATTCATTTGGCCGAAAGGGAACGTTTAAATTTAATTTAATAGGAAGTCAAAAAAAAAAGGAAAACAGCTCACGTATTGAACTGTCCTTGCTTCACTTTTAGATAGAGTTTTTGAGAAATATGATCAAAAGAGCACTGTTCAAACCTGCAGATCTTCCAGACACTATCCCATCTCCTCATCAGAGGAGCTTTCTTATATCTTATCCAAAGAAAGCAGGAACTTAGAGCACCAAGGAAAGAGAATGAGAACAGTGAGTCCTCGAACTCAATCTCGCCATACGGACGGGTTTGTTGGAAACAGGAGCCCAAGGGTGTAATAACCTATACACCTAAATCTGATATGACAATCCATTTGGGTGTTGTAGCAGCAGGGGGTGGGGGCAGCAGACCTCTTGACAGTCTGACTCCTCACTGTCAGCTTGGGTTGGCTGGTTCGTATTTCCCACTGTGTCTCCGCCATAGACACGCGGCAGATAAAAATATCCACAATAGCAGACAGGCAGACCCTCGTGGAGTTGGGTTTCGGTTTTTCCTTTCCTTTCATTCTCAAAAACTGCAGCTCAGCTAACTTTGCCCCAAAGTCTGGAGTTACAGCGAGGGGACTGTGGCCCGGGAGAAGAAACTTTACTTGCTTTAAGGACAGTCCTTGAGAGTTTGACTTCAACTAGAATTCCCTTGTACTGCTTTCTACTCGTTTCTCACCCTTTTTATGCAATCTCACATTTGATCTTCAGCATCTTGATCAATAGAGTGGCTATAATGAAGGCTTTCAGTGTTTCACATTCAGTCCAACTGATTCAGCTGCAATGTGGACATGACTGAATGTTGAAATTAAACAGAGTTTTGCTGCAAAGACCGACAGAAAAAGCAGATGAGACTTGCTAACCTAGTTTTTTGAATGAGACCAGACCAAGCAAAGAACCTCTGAGGAGACAAAAGCACTCGCAATTCTATGCAAGGTCAAGGGAAAAGTTGTTGGCATTGTGCAACCTTCAAATGTGTTCACAGAAACAGAGTTTCACTGCAGCAGTGTTAACTTTTTTTTTCAAAGTTTCTGAAAACTGGAAGTTTTAGAAAGTTTTTTGCTGTAACTTTAATTATTTATGATTAAAAATGAAGAATGGAAGTTCAAGTCTGGAATAAACATTGTTAACTATGATTTATGAAGAGTTCATCCTTATAGAAAAAAAATAAAATCTGACCATAGAGAGCTCTTTGTGAACTCTTTGGTGTGATTTGGTTGACAAACTGCTGATGAGAATCACTCTACAAGAACATACATTTCGGGAGCTCAATGTTTGCTCCTACATTGTGTTACCCACCCATAGATGTGTTATTTTTATGGCATCACTCATTTTTAAATCACTTTATTGGCCTTGTTTCATAGGAAAATATTTTGCACATATAAAATTTTGTGTGCACATTAAAAATCCACAATAAAATATGCTTTATTATATGATATTTGTTTGATTTGGGGGGATAATGTCTCATTGTACTCTGAAATGAAAGCATAGAACAAATAAATGAAGTTTAAAAAAAAAAAAAAAAAACAATTTAGAAACCAAAATGTATTCTAAACTTTTGACTCCTTTGTCAGATCTAACAGCTGAACACATTCATTCTTTCCACAATGGAAATCAAATATTCTTCAGAATGTTCTTCCAACTCTGTTGCAGAAGTTCCCCTAAATGTGTGGTTCTTGTAGGTTCTTTGCTTTCACTCTTCTGTCCAGTTCATCCAAACCATCTCCATGGGGTTTAAGTCTGGAGACTGTGCTGCCACTCCATGTTTTCAAGCTCACCATCTGGTTCTTTGTTCCTAAGGTAGTTCTGGCAGAGCTTGGACTGATGTTCTGGATCATTATCTGCTGTAGGATGAACCCCTGACCAACTAGAACATACCAGAGGGTTCTGCATGGAGCTGCAGAATGCTGTGGTAGCTGTTTAGGTTCAGGGTTCCTCTCACTCTGTACAAGAACCGACCCTGGATCCAGCAGAACAGCCCCAGACCATCATGCTTCCTCCTCCATGTTTGACAGTTGATGTCCTACACTGAGGAACCATCATTTCTCCTACTGGACGGCTACAAAAATCCTGCTGATGAATCAAAGATTTCAGATTTTGATACATCAGTCCATAATAACTTCTTCCAGTCTTCAGTGGTCCATTGGTGGTGTTTCATGGTCCAGGAAAGCCTCTTTTTCTTATTCTGACGTCTTAGTAACGGCTTTCTTGCTTCAACTCCACCTGTCAAACCTGCAGCTCCAAGTCTTCTCTCCACAGTTAAACTGAGACTTCTTCCTACGACCACTATGAAGCTGATTGAAGCTGTTGTCCTGTGAGCTCCTATCACCAAGCTGTTAACTCTCACAAACTGGTCTTCTGGTTCTGTTGTGGCTTTGGTTCTTCCAGACTTCTTCCTGTCAGAGTCTCCTCCAGTTTCTGAGCCTTTTGATGATGAAAAAACTGGACTCACTGACACCTTGACTTTCATTGCAATTTCTCTTCAGGAAAGATCTACATTTTGAAGTGTAATGATGGTCTGTCTCTCTTCTATTGTTAACTGTCTTTTCCTCTCCATTTTTTATAGCAACACACTACTTTCTGCAGTACAATACTGTTCTAATAATGCTCTGGAGGGTGTGGTGCCAACACGACTTTTATGCAGACAGAGGGGGTTGGAAGTAATCTAGAAAAGTTAGTAGTAGTAGTACTTTCAAGGCTTGATCAACCTCCATTGCTGCAGAACAGCTTTAAGTTGTTAACCCATTTCTTGTTCATTGGAAAGGCCTTTTTGTATAAATCTGAAATGTATTTTTCAGTTTTGGGTAACCTTACCTTTTTTTTAAACCTCTGGCAGTTCAATACTTACCTTTGTACCATTTCAAGCTATTCATTGGACTTGAACTACTTGAATTTCAATTTTTTAAAAAATTGAGAATTGGAGTGTTTTAAAACCCTTGACCAGTAGTGTAACTGTGCAAAAATCTACCAGTTGTCCCCAGATTATAATATATAGATGTTGCTAAATCTTTTTCCAAAATCTTTATTGAAGTCCCTCTCCTGAGATTAAACCCCTAAAAATTAGTTATGTTTTTCCCATGAAAACAATCTTGTTACGCGTTGTAGTGGCTTCGATGGAACTTCTTACCTTTACTTACTTTACTGTGCTTTGTGCTTTGAATATGCTGCTGGTCCCAGCCTCTATCTCCACCCATCCCTCCACCTCTGTACACTGTAAAGCTGCTTTACACATCTGTGACATCTAAGTAATTGAGTCAGACATGTTAGAACTGCAAAATAATTCTGGAGAATAATGATACAGAAAGGATGGTTCTTTTGGTTACATATGTTAAGTCTGAAGCCATAGTTTTGTCATCAAACTACATTTTCAAGGTGTAAATGCTCAGTAATGGTATCGATTGCTAATTTCCCTCAAAATCATGTAAATATTTTTTAAAAAGGTGTTTAATTAAACTAATTTAATACGTGCAAATCATCTACAAAATGGGAGATCCAGTCAAACAGTCTAAAACCATGGCAAATTATTTATAATTTGCGTGCAAAGAACAAAAATTCACTGCGATGGTACAGAGAATTCATGTGCAACTGCATTTTTAATGTCAGAAAACCTCATTGTTAAGCCCTGTAAAACTCAAAACTTTCTGCCTTGTTGACTTCTTTTTGCCTAAACACCTTAATCAAATTATTCCATCTTTTGAATTTTGGCGAGAAATGATTTTTAATTGACTTTGGCAGGCTATAATTATGAAATTGCCTTTTTCTAACTGAATTGTGCCTATTTCAAAGCACTGAGAGTAGCAAGGTCCAAAAAAAAAAGGCAGAGAAATCGCTTAAGTGAAATAACCAAAACTGAAAAACAAATGTTTTCAGGATCTTTAAAACCCACTGAATATTTGACCAGGATCTCTGCTGTACTGTTTGGAAATCTGAGAGTCAAATCCTGGAAATTGGAATAAAGTGTTGGTGGATATTCTAAACATTCTCCCCATCTCAGTCTATAATGGTGCCTGCCGTGCACTGTAGAGGCAGATGCACTGCATAAAATCTGTCCTTAAGAAAAGTGCAGACAGATTGGGCACATTCATTCGTTCGTTCATTCATTACTGAGGAAGAAAAGACAGGCAGAGGATCAATACGACAGCACACGTGAGGTCATACATTTGCATGCATTAATTCCAGCCCCTGCATGCAGCGGCTAAAGTTCCTGAATTCCTGCGCTGCGATTGCAGAGCAGAAGGCGTGGTGACCTGTTCACAACCCTTTAAAATGACAGCAGCCCATTTCTCTCTCTCTGCTCCATCTCTCGCTCCCTGTAGCCCTCACTAGCTCTCTTTTTCCACATCATCTTTTTGCCCCCACCCCTTTGCGGGAGGGCGGTTGTGATTGATAGATGTATGCTGGTGTGGATAGTGACATAAATATTAATCATCTGCCACCCTCAGGCCGCCGACTTACCTGGACTCCACCAGAGGAGAGCAGCTTCATCATTTTTGCTCCCAGGTCGGTTTTGTTCGGCGGGCCGTGCCACTGCGTTCATCAGGATGTCGGTCTAACAACTATTTTCCAACAGAGTAAAAATTTAGAGTGACCATAAATAAACCTCATGAGCTGTAAAGAAAGACAGCCGTATGTAATGTCAGCTGTGTCGTAAACTTCTGGAAACGGACTGTGAGGTGTTTTATGTGGAAGGTTTGGTTTTTTTGGGAAGGAACAAAGCCTCGGGGCATTTTTCCTTTCACTACCAGAACACTGTGTATTACTCGTGTATTTCTTCTGTCGTCTTTTTGCACATTCCCATTTCTTTCTGGCCTCTATTCCCTCCATCTCTCTGCATTCCCTCCCTCTCTTCATGCTCCGTCTCTCGCATCCACACTGTGTCTCAGGTTCCTCCACCACCACCACCGCTACCACCCCCATGTGGTGCAGGGGTGGGTCAGAGAGGTGGGGGCTCTGGGCTGGTGGTGGGGTGGCGAGGCTGATGTCTGGGCATCGAGCGGAGGGGGGCGTGGCTGCTTGTCTGCCTCGGAGCCCCTAACGAGAGTGTGATTCATGGCACAAGGGGCTCCCATGGGGACAGGATTAGAGGTGCTCTGTCTAACCGCTCCCCAGAGAGAGTAAAAAGATATTTAATCTGCCCACCATGCAGGCAGCTAGCTCTGGGCTCCGTGTGTGTCTTTGTTGGTGTGTGTGTGTGTGTGTGTGTGTGTGTGTGTGTGTGAACGTGTCAGAAGGTTGTTGGTGAAGCAGGCAGGAATACCCCCCACCCTGAACACCCACTTCAAAAAATACAGTCCTGCAGCATCAGTGATCAATAATATTCCCGTTATTTTCTTCCACCGTGCACAATAAATGAAAAACGTTCAACAGTCCTTTAAAATTTTGTTTCATAAGTGTAGACCCCAATGGTATCTGGTATTTAATGACAATACAAGACCTGTGGTTCAGTTAGAAAGCAGTAAACCGGTGTGCAATAGTGAGATACTACTGGGTCAATATATAACTGAGGGACTTTTGAAGTCCATGGGCTATATCTTGGATACATTTTTATTAAAAGTAAAAAAAATAATGTTTTTATGTTTATTATGATCATGTCTTCACAAATTCCATAATTATTTATTATGGAAACAATTATTAACAAAAAATGTCTGAATTTCACTAAAACGTCAACTAAATAACCGTCTGAATTTAATAACAACCACCTTCTAAATAGCTAAATGATAATAAAATGAGCTGATTCAGAAATTGTTTTGATTGTGTTCTTTTTATTAAGTTGAGATAATCATGACAGATATTTCTTTTTTGGCAATATATCAAATTTTATATGAAAATAACAAATCGTATCTGTGTCCAAGAAATCACTTTCAACTAAAATTCAGAAAGCCTTTATTGCCAAGTGAGTACACAAAACAAATTGGACTTGGTGTATAGAGAGCGGTACCTAGCAACAACAACAGACAGTAAAAGAATAAATAAACAAATCTAAATCTGTGAATTCTAAATAAGAAATGCTACAAGTGTAAGTATTAGAAGTATTGTGTAAAAGTAAATGTAAAACCACTGTAATAAAGTAGATTTTTTTTTTTTAATTACAATATTGCACATCAGAGGTTTGAATATTGTATATGTATTGAACTGAACATTGCACTGACAGAAGTCAGAAGTCCTACGTTCCCAACTAGAAAAGCACCTCTCCAGGAAGTGTGTTAATTCCAGATCACATGACCTGCTCCACATGATGTCATTTCCTCCTGAAGAAAAGACTGGCCAGACTCCAAGGCTTTCTGACTGATTTAATATAAAGTAGTCAACAGGTTTACTACAATATCTTTAGAAATAACTTTATATTTCAATTTTATTCAATTGTATATATAATATATTAGAAGAACCTTTCTCTAAAATGCCGTGTGGTGTTTGGTTCTAGGCGGCCATGTTGATTTTAGACCTGAAAACAGCAAAAATGTTAACTATGGTACAAAAAGTCCCACAATTCTAAATTGATGCTACTGTATTGTATATGTGTATATATAAATGTTTAAACTGTACTCTGTCTATCCCTATACATTTTGATAATTCTTTCAAACATAAAGAAGACAGAAGGAATACAAACAAGTTTAAAGCATCTACAATCAATGTTCTTATATTTAAAATGGCACAAGTGATTGTATGTATGTGAAAGAGATTGTTCATAGTAAACTGCAGTTTTTTAAATCATCATTCAGCCCATTGTTTTAGAATTGAAGCCCTGACTTTACTTATAGTTTCGATGACGTCTTGTTGATCTGTACCCAGGCCTGAATGATATACAGGGGAAAAAAACATTCTACAATTATTTTGCACACATTGCAATTACAATATGAGTAAAAATTCTGTCATGTATTTTCCACTGAAGTAAGCTTTGCAGCAAGCCAACATGTTCCCTTACATTTGGATTTTTAATGGAATATCTCCATAGAGGTACAGAGGAACATTTCCAGCAACCATCACTCCTGTGTTCTAATGCTACATTGTGTTAGCTAATGGTGTTGAAAGGCTCACTGATGATTAGAAAACCCTTGTGCGGTTATGTTAGCACATGGATAAAAGTGTGAGTTTTCATGGAAAACATGAAATTATCTGGATGACCCCAAACTTTTGAACAGTCATGTATGAAGGTATGTTATGCCAACTTTTGCCAAAAGCACTTGTAAATCCTGTGGTTTGAATATTGCACTTGGCCAAATTGCAGTTTCACTAATATTTTGATTCTTTGTTCAGCCATAATCTCAGCATAGCATATAGCTTCCAGCAGCAGCAGACAGTTGTTTTAAAATCACGTGATGAACCTCAACCAACCTGTTTTCTAGCATTAGAATATAGGGGAGCGTTTAGTAGCTAAAATGTCAAGTATTTCTCTCAGGAGTTGGTGGAGACCAAAAAGAAGGTAAAAGAACCTAAAAGAAGATTGTTCCATGGACTTCTGTTCACCTGGTGGCCAAAACGGGACTCTCACAGTCATCAAAATGCCATGAAATATGAATCTGTCTGCTGGATGTTTAGATAACCGATGCACATGTCAGCTGGTTTTTGCTTTGTAAAGAGAGGAACTGTCTTTACTTCAGACGCAGTACTTTAATCACACTAATAATGCACTCAGCCTGTTTTCAAGCTTTTACTGGTTGGTAAATGTTGCTCATTAAAACAGAGGGATGCCTGGCAGTGGGAGCAGGTCTAACTGGACTCTGGTAGGGAGAGAACCAGGTGGCTTCCTGGCAGCACAGTGGTTAGCAGGTTCTGTTCAGACCTGCTGGTTGGCTGGAACCTTTTTCAGTGGAGTTTCCATGTTCTCCTCATGCCTGTGTGGGTTTTCTTTGGGTGCTCTGGCTTCCTCCCACATCTTAAAGACATGCATGATAGGTTAATGAATTGGTGATTCCAAATTGCCCGTAGGTGTGAATGTGAGTGTGAATGGTTGAACCAGCGACCAGTCCAGGGTGCCCCCAGCCTGTCGCTCAGCCCACTGTTGATAATGAGACTAACTTAATACTCAATTTGTGAGTCTAGCATGTTTGCTTTTGTTGACAAGGACTATAAAGAAGATGTTCCTACATTTGCTGTTATTAATAGAAAGCATTCAGACAAATAAATCACAGCTTTAAATGGAATGTCTAATTGTAATTTGATGCACTGATGGCGTCTTTTTGCAGGGGGTTTGTCTATGACAGCAAGAACAACCTTCAGATGAGGGGACTGGTCGTCCTTCTCCTGTCTAAAGCTGCAGGGCCGAACCAGGCAGCCTCTGATCTCCTCACTCAGGACATGGTCAGCGGCATCTACCCCAGGTAAATAACCTGAAGGCATGACACCATGTTGTTGGTTCAGGCATACAGAATACATAATGTTACTGTATCTTTACTTATTACAACTAAGATTTATCAGCAAATGTCTGCTCAGTGTTCATCTGTCTTTGTTTTCCATCTCTTTACACTTCCTAACATCTGCTGTACTTTCTGCATGCTTCTACTTGTTTGACTTTGCACCTCGGTAATCAACATCGGCAGAATGCACTGATGAATCTTCCTCCTTTGCAGGAAATTCCCTAAAGCACGACTAACTGAAAATTCTACTGAGCTGCTATTGCCCTTGAGGGTTTTCTTAAACGGTAAATGGTGTCTTCCCACTTTAATCACAGTTGCAGTCTTAGAAATGACGGCCGTTTCACAGCAGAGCTGGTGTACACCAAGCAGCTTGTTGGGTTAAATACAATAAAACCAAGCTGCATTAAATCCACAGTTCCTAGTTCATGTCCGTAGCCACACACAAGCTTCCCTCTCATGTATGCACTGCTTGGGAGGAAACAGTGGGCAGTGAACATCTGTAGCATTACATTGTAGAGCCATAAATGTGCGTGGCAAGCAGACCGAGAAAGGTGATGCCACTTTTGTCCCTGTTACATGGCTGCTGAAGGATAAATAGTGAAATAAAATCCCCATGTCAGGTAATTCTATCTTGTCTCCTCTGTGGTTATCATCCGTATCAATTCCTGTAAATGAAGCACTACATCATCCTGCAAATATGATGGAATGTGGCGGCAATGCAGCCACAGTTACAAGATGGGAGTATTTTTATTTCATTTACTTATGCATAGATTTTTGCTAATTGGATTTTTTTTAAGCCCCTTTCAGTTGCTTTTTGTTCAAAATGACAGGCATTTAGGAGATATTTTACACTGGTAAATGTACGTACAGAGAACAAACAGTTTTTGATGCTAACTTAGTCTGTCATGCTAGAAATTACCTTAGACAATCCAACGCAATAATCCTTTAGGAACATGCAAACAGAAGTTTTCCACAGTTGATGTTTCCATGTAAAAGACCGTCTCTCAGTACTTAATAGACACAGACACTAATTCCATTTTATGAAAAAGAAGAAGTCGCAGGAAGCCAAATCTAGTAGGTGAGGTGGGTGGGAGTGATGACTGCTGTCGTGGCCAAAAACCACGTGGCCACAATGTGCTGCTAGTGAGATGCTTCAGGTAACACTCGGAGCTCCTCTCAGGCTGCCTCAGCGACCAGCGTGCAGCTCAGAACAGGGATGTGTGTGTTTGCCAAGTGGTTTCCAGAAGTGACTGCTGTGTTTGGCGTGGCTGTGCTCTGGGTGCCTGAAAGGCTTCTTTCTTAGTGCGCGCTGGCACAAGGCACATGTGTGTAGAGGAGCCGTGTCTGCGCAGAAACATCCTAATATTAGAACTAATTGGAATAAACCAGGCGTCATGGAAGGGCTCGAGCCCCGTCCTGCTCGGTCTGCGAGGCCGAGGCGTATCGGCAGGTTATGCGCTGCTAAGGAAAGAGTTTCTACAGACTCACTTCATGTCATGACCTGGCACTCACAGCACTGTGACACCGGATCACTGAATCCAACATGCAGCATTCCCTCACTCATGTGATGGATAGTCCAAAGCCAAACACACACACACACACACACACACACACACACACACACACACACACACACACACACACATATACACACACACACACACACACAGCCACGCAGCATGACTTGATCACCTCATTTGCACTATTTTGCTCCCTCTCTCTCTCTCTCTGCCCCCACCTCTCCTGAGCTCATTAGCACCTCTGCTGATGGCGAGATGGAAGGATGGAGGGAGTCAGGGTGGGGCGGGTTTGGGGGGTGATTGAAACCTCCGGGGGATGGTCTCCTCCCTCCTGACAGGCAGCATTTGTAAAACATTTCCCACTCTACTGCCTGACACTGATGATTCACCAAAGCACCACCATGATAGATAGATAGATAGATAGATAGATAGATAGATAGATAGATAGATAGATAGATAGATAGATAGATAGATAGATAGATAGATAGATAGATAGATAGATAGATAGAAAAGACGAAGCACGGGCACACACTCACAGATAGTCCAAGTTGTACCCACCACATCTCTTAATTTCTTGTGACAAATGAACGCTGTGCCACTGCACACATCACGCCGGCCGTCTGATGGACAGGCCACCTCTTTAAATCACACACAGGGATGCACTCAGATCTGCAAGGCTGTGTTTGATGGCGAGGCAGACTGCGGAGGGAGGAAAATGGAACAGAACAGTCAGGACAAGGGGCGTGGTGAGGGGCGTTACACCTCGGCAGGATGGCATCGGTTGCTATGCAACTGGGCACCAAAGCTATTTATACACCGGCCCCCTTGTCCCCCTTTTTCCTCCCAAAGCTCCTCTGCTACTGATCAGGACTGCTAGATTGGAGGCATAGCTTTGGAATGTGTATGCACCGGGGTACAACTTTGTGCTATTGTGCATTTCCAAAGGTTTTGTGTTTCCTAATTTTACTTTATTCAACATATAACTTAGTTTGATGATGAGGATATATGCTGTTAGGTGATCTAAAAGTTTTTCTGCCATTCAGCATCATTCAGAATCATTGCAGCAGAAACAGACATGTCTTCCTTAATCCATCTATTTTACTTCCTTTTTAAAATCTTATGCCTCCTTTAGCTGTCATGCATCTTCTTCACCGGCAGTTCGTTCTCGTGTTTTTATCAGCTAATGTAGCATAGAGTCTCAAGCAGCGATTAAAGTGGGCTACAGAGGTCTGGTAAGATCACCTCAGTGTTTTATTTTTCATTTCCCCTTCTTCACCAAAATTAGACGAGAACAAGCTTTCCTGTCCAATTACTGTGACCCTGTAACCATTTTTCAAATTTACTCAATATACTGATATATCAATAAAAAGTGACATATAGTGAGATGGTGGTTTCCACAGTGTACAATTCTATTGTGAAATAGAATTTGTGAATTGCGATTGATCACTGGCCCTGTACACTCAATAAACTCTTTGCTTAGTGTCTTCGACTTAATGGCCTTATTGGAACTTGCATATTGATCTAACCTCAAATACTAAGGCTGGTTTTATCTCAGTGGTAATTTCCATTTGTTGAACATAGTTGTTAACAAATCCCAGAACGGTTTAGGCCCAGAATGCATCTGTGATATGTTCAGAGAATACAAACCTAGCAGGGCTCTTAGATCCAAGGACTCAGGTCAGCTAGTCCAGGCCAGAGTCTGGACTAAACATGGAGTAGCAGCATTTAGCTGTTATGCTGCAAACAAGTGGAACAAACTGCCAGTGAGATTAAACTTTCACCAAATGTAGACACTTTTAAATCCAGGTTAAAACATTTCTTTTCTCATGCGCCTATGCATGAAATCTGCACGATATCTTTTAACTATCTGCACCTTACTGTAATGCTCTTAATGTTTTATGGAAAGCACTTTGAATTATCTTGGACATGAAGGGTGCAATACAAATAAACTTGCCTTGCCTTGCCTTGCTGGGATTCTCAGCTAACGTTTCGCTTTGGCTTGAAACAACTGTGTTCCTCTCACTGCTAAATGATATCAGTGGATTCTTGATATGGTGTTCATCACAGTCATATTGTTCAAGGAGAAACCTCAGTAGACAGACTCCATAAGAACAAATTCAACTTGGAATAAATTTCATTTTTTTTTAATTATTTAAGTCAGAATCAGCCGCAGCTCTTTGTCATGCTCCTCTTGTTCTAACAAAGAGTTCTCCACTTGAACCTCGTCAAGCGTAGCCATCACTCTGAGACACCTTGAGAACATATGACTGTCGGTGCATTAATTTCCTCTTATTTAAACCATGAACTTATTAACTCTCATTCGGGGCGACTGTGTTGTTGCTCTGCGTCACCGAGCAGAGAAACCAACCAGACAATGGGTGTGATTGAGAGGCAAAATAGATGACATTATTGAATTTTAATCACATCTATTCCACGCCAACGTCGAACATGGCAATTACCTGGCTGTGTGTGTGTGTGTGTGTGTGTGTGTGTGTGTGTGTGTGTGTGTGTGTGTGTGTGTGTGTGTGTGTGTGTGTGTGTGTGTGTGTGTGTGTGTGTGTGTGTGTGTGTGTGTGTGTGTGTGTGTGTGTGTGTGTGTGTGTGTGTGTGTGTGTGTGTGTGTGTGTGTGTGTGTGTGTGTGTTCATGAGTGTATATAGTAAAGGGTTGGAGCTCAAGGCAGACGACCGGCTCATCAGGTTCTCACAGCGGTTGAAAGAAGGTCGTAAGTGGCTATCAGCGCACCCGACCCTGTCTGGATAGATCCCTCCTGTCGCAGCGTGGTGAGCTCCTTCCATATGGAGAGGGGCCTAATTATCCCCCACCAATGACTGAATCAACATTTGATTATATCCTCCCTAACGCTGCTCTGAAAGGCTCTATTCAAAGACCACTTTTATATCTTTTTCCTCATAATCAAGAATGGCTGTTATTTGCTAATGATAAGTTTAATTTCTTTTTTTTAAACACAACCCCTGATGCGCTTTGCAGAAAGATGTCTTGACATATGCTGGTTTATGCCCTGAAGATGCTGATACTAACTTGATTTTTAAGAATTTTAACCAAATTGTAGTTGCAGAGAAATGACTTCTTTTGTTACAAATACACAGTAAATTCTAAGTAGTAGTCACTAAAGGTTTCACAATGTTTGAATGAACTGTGATGATGCAGACCGTCTTTGTTTGGAGAGGTATTGTATAGTTTAGTCAAATGAAAAGCAGACTCTACAATCTGAATATTGTAGTTTTATTGACTAAATAGATGGTTTTCTGTTTCACCAGACAGAAGAAAAGGAAACTCATGAATTGTTTGTTTTGACCAATTCCTTTGTGATCACCTCACCTCACCAAATTAGTTTTCAAACTTTCTAAAGCTGCATATTTCACAGACATAAAGACAATGAAAAGGTTTCTGTCAAAAACCTCTCTAACTGTCAAGCCTCTGGAACACCTCCTTTAGAAGCTGTTGACAACAAAGCTGTGATTTTAAAATTTATTCAGTGTTTTCCCTACAATGCAAAGGCTTAGACGCAGCACCCAGGTATTTCTGTGGAGCGCCTTAAGCCAAATGAACATGAAGTGACATTTAGTCAATATCTTAAACCAAATGTTAAAACAACCCTCAGACCAGCAGAGAGATGGACTGATCTCAGATATAGGAAAGACATGCCAATCAAAACTCGGTCTAAAAACAAACCCTCAGTGTTTCCTTTCCAGATCCATGGCTCCTAACCATAGAAGGGATGCTTCTGGTTTTATGTAGTCTCTTTACTGTAAACTGTATATAAAGATGAAAGAACCCTTTGTGATGTCATCCATAAGTTTCCTGAAGAGCTGTTCTTAAGTCCACAGCAGGTTCCTATACCGAAACTACCGTACTATATGATATGCAAGAAAAAGATCGAAAATGTCCCAAAACATAGTATGTTGAATACAGTACAGGGGTCCTCGGTTTACGACATCCTCGACCTACGGCGTTTTGTCGTTTCGTCGGAGTTGGTTACGTGGAACTAATTAGTGAGCGGAGTGGACAAATACGTCGTCACGCGGCGCTGTAATATGGCATTGTTTACATTCGCTGGTTGTACATCACCTTGGATTGTGCTGCGTTCAGTAACTTTTTGCCCTTCGTTATGGCTCCCAAGCGTAAGTCAGACTCTTCTGATGGCAGTGCTTTGAAGAAAAGGAAAGCCATCTCCATGTGTGCTGTCTTCACTGCAACGTAAAAGCTGCAGCTGTTCAACTAGTTAAACTTGCAAAATGAATCGTGAGTTGTAGCAAACTTAACTTCTTTACTGTGGCTCTTGAGACACGTTATAGAGTGAAAACTCTAGTGAAAACAGAATAAAACAACAACATAAATACATGTAAATAAATCCTTTTAACTTAACCGGTCAGTCCAAAAATGAAGTTAATTACTTACGACGTTGCCTCTGTGGCGTGTACAAAATAGTGTGTAAAGCTAAACATCAAAATAGCAGACAGGAAGTGACGACTGTCAACAGACAACTTCAAAATAAAGCGTTTTTCAAAATAAAGTACATCAATAATTCTGCCGAAAGGGCAGCACACCATGGAAGTGAAATTAGATTTAATAAAGCACTTGGAACACTGACGAACATTGGCATTATTAGATCAAGTTGTAAAAATGGTGCAGCATATTCTGTTATTTTCTTGTAAAATGACTCATACATGCTTGAAAGTCGCTGGTATTCATGACTTTTTTGAAAAACTGATCGATATCATGATGCACATAATGGCTTTGTTTACATTTTCTCCGGAGTTCTGACTTACGGCGAAAATGGACTTACATCAATCTGTAGGAAAAGAACTCCAACGTAAGTTGACGACCCCCTGTATGCCAAAAATACAAGATGGATGTAGCCACCATGTCACCAAGTGGTTTGTACTGTTGCTCTTACTGTTTTGAAGCCTTGATTTTGGGATTCATCAATTGCCATCATGCTTTAACCCTTTGATGCACCACATGGGTCAAAAGATACCCATATTCCATTGAATATGGGTCACTTTTCACCCACGTTGTGCATCAAAGGGTTAAAACCAGATGTAACTCGCAAGAGGTGGATCTGACTGAAAGCTTGAAGAAACTGTGCATAGTGACCTGTCAATCACAAGGTAGCACCACCGTGAAACTCACCCTGCTTTGTTGGCTATTTTACTGTAAATGGGACCTTAATTTACTAAATGAACATTGTGTTGCATTCAAAATGTCTTAAAACTATTGATTGAGACCAAAACCTCATGAGGAAAATGTTTACTGAGGTAAAAAAAAGGTGACAAGTGGGTCATTTTCTCATAGACCTCTATGCGGCCAAACTTCTTTTTGCGATCAGATAGGTTGCCCTCTGTTGACTGTTAGAAAGAATGCAGGTGTGTACGTCTTATTCTGCTGAAGTCCGCTGAACTTGGGAGTGCTTGGTCTGGAATAATGTTTACAGAATGTACATATCAAAGTAACATCCACATTTAATGTCAAGGCCAAGGTTTCCAAGACAAAAAGGGTCGTATTGTAACAAGAAGATCAATGTTATTCATTTGGTTTTGTCAATTTTCTTTCACAATGGTTAAAAACAACATGACAAATCCTGTTTAAAATTGAATAAACTAACCACCACCAATTTGTTCCATAGTCAGAGGAACCTGGCAGAAATCACTGAGTTGATCCACACGGCGTTCTTGGTGCATCGAGGGATAGTGGATCTGAAGGAGTTGACGGTTTCAGACGGCTCGCTGAAGGACATGCAGTTTGGGAATAAGATGGCCGTGCTGGGCGGCGACTTCCTGCTGGCGAACGCTTGCACCGGACTGGCCCAGCTCGACAACACCAAGGTAACCTCTCTGTCAGTAACAAACGGTACTCCTGAGACATGTCTGACCTGACATCAGTGATATTAATGAGAAACACCGCTGTCTTAATTTGAACTCTCAGAGGTCCTTACAACCTCACTTATCAGTGTCAGTCTTCATCACTACACCCTTTCTCTCACTCACATGACATCCAGTCTCCCACCTGCAAATCCTAATATATTCCAGGGTTCCCACTGATCCTGTAATTGAATAGCATTGATTTTTGGATGGTATTTTCTTCCTTTTTCAAGGCAGAATACCTACAGTGCAACCCTGGTTTTCATGGTTTTGATATGAGATTCAAGTGTTTATCTGCAGTTTAATCATGTTTTTATTTAGTTTGGATTACTGGAGATGAATGTCTGTGTGATGTTTTGTAATACACTTGTCATATATCCCCTTGTAGTTAAACAGTATAGTGTTTTAAATCCCTGCCCGGGGTCTGGGACTAGTGATTATCAAAATTATGACTTCAATACGAAACCTGCCTAAATTCATCAATACCACAGCAAAAAGTAATGTAGTAACAAAGGAGAGAGCGTGACACTGAAAATAAATTTTCTATCAATTATATTCAATGGATATTAAATATTTAATAAAAAATGTAACATTGCTGTGTTTGAAGCCAACAGACCCTCTTTCACTGGACCACTCGGTTCCTACCCAGATTTTTGAGCGCTAAGCAATCACATTAATCACATTAAAAACAAGAAAAGCACTCAGAGAGTACACTACTCCTCCAAGGCTGCTCAGTCCTTGCATGATTTCCGACAAATTTGTGGTCCACAGCGGTGGATTTGTAGTAGGATCACAATCGTGATCGTCAACAGGCAGCTGACGTAGTGTTCACTTGTTGTCATGGTTACAGTGACGCCGTGCCGCTATCTGGCAATGATACAGAAATCTTTAACAAATCCGTGGATCCAGACTATAAGCTGCATCACTGTCAAAATCTAATCACTTGGTCCTTGTGTCATTTCTGACCTTCCCTGAAAATTTAATCCAAATCTGTTTGTCTGTTTTTGAGTAATGTTGCTAACAGACAGACAGACAGACAGACAGACAGACAGACAGACAGACAGACAGACAGACAGACAGACAGACAGACAGACAGACAGACAGACAGACAGACAGACAGACAGACAGACAGACAGACAGACAGACAGACCAATGCCGATCGTCACATAATTCCACTGTGATCCTTGGAGGAGTAACAATTTAGACTGTAGACTATTTTTAGTGAACCTTTTCTCATTTTTAAATGTAATTTGACTAAAAAGAAAACTAGAATATGCTCAGAGTGCAGACCTCTGCCAAGGCCGTCTGTTGACTGCAGTCATTTGTGTTTAGTCTGCTTTAGTGCACAACGGCAGGGTGCAGGCTAATACACCTGGGTGTGTGCTTCATCACCATGAAGTGCCAGACTTACAGTTAGTCATTTATTATATTCATGCTCAATAGAATTATTTGTGCTATGTGCTGTTAAATGTTTTCTTGTTTGTTTGCCCTTTCATATGTTTTTATCATATGTGTGTTTTTGACAAAGTATTATTATATAAACATTAAGTGGATTATTACAAAAATTTGATTACACTCAGCGTTAACACTTTTACATGGTTTGCAGTGATCTGATGTCCTCTGTATATTATGTAATTTCTGTTATAGTCACCTTAGATTTGAAACTAGATATCAGTTATTATACAGCATTTAATAGACTTGGTTCACCTCTAGTGAGTGCATCTTTTGGTCATAGAGGTCATTTTTGACCAAAACGTACATGCCACATTTACTATTACTATAGTAATAGTGTAATATTGTTGATCTGGGGCGGCACGGTGGAGCAGTGGTTAGCAAGGTCGCTTCACAATGTGAAAATCCTGGGTTCAAATCTTTCTGAATGGAGTTTGCATGTTTTCCCTGTGTGGGTTTTGCTCAGGCTTCCACCCACAGTCCACAGACATACTGAGGTTAATTGGTGATTCAAAAATTGTCCAATATAATTGTCCAAAATATTTCTCCACACACTGATGCAAATATTAAACAGATATGCATGCTTTTTATACGGTTTTTGTAACAGAATGATTTGTCCACGGGGTACCGTACAGTTAAATGCCTCTAGCAAACAGCATGTCAACTACTGTCACAACATAAAAATGGAACGGCTTCTCACTGCTGATTGGTCAGAGCAAAACACAGTGTTCTCTGTCCAAACAAGAAATCAGGCAATACTAATCAATTTTTTTCTCAGATCTTTGATTATGTGAGTGGACATTGCTTGGGAAACATCACAAGTCAGGAAATTTAGAATACAGTGGCACAAGTGGGAGTAGGTATTTTCTTTCCCTGTTAGTACACCTTTAATTTTCAATAGCTGATCCTCGAGGCTTTTCTTTTCAGCCATGGTCAACATAATTCAAACACTCATTTTCTGTTTGAATTTTACTCTGCTGCACAGTTGTACTGCAGTGTAAAACTCATAACCCCTCACCCAGGAGACATTGGTGTTTACAGCAGCATATGCAAGCTTACATAAAACATATAAAAGTCCCCGTCCTAGAGGAACCTCATACCAGAAGACATTTGGTGGCCTGCAGCCTGCTTTATGTTGCATAATGTGGTCAGGATGCACCATTGACATGTACACCATATGCATCCTTTACCCATTTGTGTGGTGGTGGTCTTGTAAGTGCACCACAGATCATATCTGCTGCGTAGCCTGGTAACCCCTCGCTGACAGATGCTGTCACCATGCTGCTCTGTCAGAATGCGGTTGCCTGAGTGGATCAAAATAACCACGTCCCCCCGTGCCATCAGTCGGACCAGCCCTTATCGCCTTCCCTACCGCTTCTTTTTCAGCACACACAGTCTGAGTTTATGTCTGCTCCATGGCACCCAGGAGACAGCCTCCCAGCAATAAAATGTAAGCGGTATCCATGGTGCTTCTTGTGAGAGGAACATAGCGGGAGTTGCGACGAACCAACATCCATCCATCCATTATATACACTGCTTAATCCTCATTAGGGTTACAGGGGGGCTGGAGTCTATCCCAGCTGACTTAGGGTGTTTTTGGACTGTGGGAGGAAGCCGGAGAACCTGGAGAAAACCCACGCATGCACAGGGAGAACATGCAAACTCCATGCAGAAGGATCCTGGGAAGGCGGGGATGTGAACCGGTTACCTTCAGGCTGCAAGGCGACAGCGCTAACCATCAAGTCAGTGTGCAGCCCACAAACTAACATTTCCCTTGTAAATGAAATAATTCTCAAGGTGTGGCATTTCCTTTACAGTGCTAATTGGCTTTCATCGGGATTCGTCTGTGTAACCGTACTCTGAGGGATAATTGTCACTCTGTGGCTAAGCTACAAATTACAGTAATGGAACTGATACTGTTGTTTCCCTGGAAGATGAAGAAAAACACAGTGAGAATGAAATGATGGCAGATCTGCTGATGACTTGAGCTAATGATGATTTAATCATGTTAAGTGTGCATTCAAGCCAAGCAACTTGGAATTGATTGAAATAAACGTTTAGAGCATCTTTCCCTGTAGCATGTTTCATTTTCAAGGTGACAACAATGCTGTTCATACTGAGCGAGTACTGAATCACCACACACTAATGCTCGAAACTATTAACCTTGTTTTTTCTACCTGCAAATATACCTGCAATGCTGTTCATAAAGAATGTGAACATAATCCGAAGCAACCACAGGAAACGTCCTCAATGTGAACGTTTTTAAGGGTAATGAAGAGATGGACATCGGATAGCCAGTAGTTACTCATGTTTGAAAAGGTTAGCAAAACAAAATGAACCAAAGGGAAACCACACCACAGTGTGCACTGATGCTTATATTTTCAGCATTTTTCATGTGTGTTTCACTGATAGGAACACAGAGGGAATTATATCATTGCAAAAAGTACAGATGAGTCCATCATGCTTAGCTAAATTACAGGAGGGATTTGTTATGATTGTTCGTCCTGACCTCTTTAAGCACCGTTCATGAGTTAATGCTGATTTTTGGTTGGAAGCCCTAATATGTTGTTTCATACAAAGTACTCCCACAATGATTTTTTTTCCACTGTTTCAAGAAAACTAGCTATAAACATTTAAATCCTGACAAACATGGTCTTTACAGGAGCCTGAAAGGGCCGTCAGTTATTCTTGACCTCCTGTGAACAATAGTTCACGAAACAGTTTCCCTTCAAGATCCGCTTACTTGCTATTTCTGGAACTGTTGGCCATTTCATAAGGTCTTAATGAGAAGATTGTTTTTGCTCAAAGCCTGAGAATGCTGACAGTTATGAAAAGTTAGAACATGACAATGCTGATGAAAACTGTCGTGCAATTGAAAACTCCAAAACAAGTGAGGAAGTGGACTCTCTCCATGATTCCATCGATGAAAATCAGTTTGCATCAGACTGTCTGCAGGACATTTAGCAAAATGGTTGTCAACAACATAATCAAACTTAGCGTCTAAGACAGGGATGTCAAACTCATCTTAGTTCAGGTTCCACTTTCAGCCCAGTTTGATCTCCAGTGGACCGAACCAGTAAAATAACAGCATAATAACCTTTAAATAACCATGTTTTCCCATTGTTTTAATGCAAAAAAGCACATTCTGAAAATGTTCACATTTATCTTTTTACAAAACATCGTCAACAACCTGAAATTTCTTAAGAAAAACAAGTTCAATTTCAAAAACATCGTGCCTCAGTTTTTCATTTGTGCATTACAACTTCCAGACCACAGAGTGTCTACAAAGGAACAAAACATTTAGTCACAGGTACCTCGACCTGAACGATATAGTATTTTACTATATGATCAAAACAAAAGTCAGACAAAAAAAAGTCAAAAAAACAACAAAAACAAGACAAAATATTCAAAAAACTAGACACAAAGCGACAAAAAGATGGACAAATGACACAAGTGAGACAAAAAAAAGCCAAACGACAAAAACAGGACAAAATACAACGAATAAAGTGAAACACAAAATGACAAGAATAAGACAAAAAACACAAGCAAGATAAAAAAGGAAACAAACGAGAAACAAAACGAGAAAAACATGAGACAAATGACAAACGTCAGAAAAAAAAATAAAAGCAAGACAAATTATTACAACAACAAGGCACAAAATGACAAAAACAATGAGCAATCTAGCATTTTACTTTATGATCAAAACAACTTGTCATGGTCTAGAAATTATTTTAAATTTACAATTTTACAAATTTATAAATTGGCAATTAATGTCTTCTCTCTAATTTTTACACTTTACAAAATTATCCTGCGGGCCAGATTGGACCCATGGAGGGCCGCTTTTGGCCCGCAGGCCGCATGTTTGACACCTCTGGTCTAAGATTTTGTGTTGCACTTTCAAGTTTAAAAGACTCACAAGTGAACAATTAAATAAATGAAAAAATATATAAAAGCATGGTAAAGAGCTAACCATGCTGAATCCTACATGTCCCATGATGCCTTTGGACAGCATCTTTAACCCTTAAAAGCATACCATAGGGTTTTAGTCACCCAGGACCACATCACACCTGGTGTAATTCATACATATCACTCAGTCGTGTACTCAGCTCGACGGTATTCTTCTTTAACAGTGTTCTGTTGTCTAAATGTCAAAAATTTGTAAGTTTTATTACTCCGCCAAGGAACGTGGTGGAGTTATGTGACAATCGACGTACGTGAATCCTTCCATCTGTTAGCAACATTACTCAAAAACGGACTAACGGATTTGGATTAAATTTTCAGGGAAGGTCAGAAGTGACACAAGGACCAAGTGATTAGATTTTGGCAGTGATGCAGCTTACAGTCTGGATCCACGGATTTGTTAAAGATTTCTGTATCATTGCCAGATAGCGGCACAGCGTCACTGTAACCATGACAACAAGTGAACACTACGTCAGCTGCCTGCTGATGATCACGATTGTGATCCTACTACAAATCCACCGCTGAGAACTTATCAGGACTTATCTGTCGGAAATGATACATGGAACAACTGATTAAATCGAGGGTGTTTCTGAGTCCCATCAATTCCCGCCGCCCGCTACATATTTAGGTCACGTGATTTGACATCCGTACATAACATACATATGCATAACACACGCCTGTGCTCAGCGCAAGGTCATATTGTTTGTGGGTACATCTATATTAAATGGACATATTCTATGTTGCTGTGATTTCTGATCATCTAACAAAAAAACCCCCTGCATTTCTAAAAAAATATGCTGCATTTCTGACAATGCCATATGGGGGAATGAACAGCCTTGGCGCAGTACTGCACTCTCTAAGTGCTCGTCTGGTTTTGCCAATGTTTTAATCTTGTAAGTTTACAGTATAGTCTAGCATACACTTATTGACCAAATTATTAGGTACATCTGTAAAATCACATGCAATTCAGTGCATCTCACTGTCATAATAAATAAATTCAGACACAATCATCCAGTCTGTTACAGTTAGCCTAAGATGTAGCATGAGTTGCAGGTGTACAGCAAAACAGCATTTCCTTTTCTTTGAAATTGGATTGCTCTGATGGCAACAGCTCAGCATATGAAGATGTACCTGAGGCCGCTAAGAATGAGGACTTAGTTTTAGTGCCGTACATGAATCTGATTCCTTAAAAGTAGAACCAGAGCATGAGAATGACAAACTCCCTCAGAGTGCTTCTCATTTGACCCAAGAGAAGTTAGGACTTATGAGGGAATCTCAGATAGTTGCCTCCGCTGCTTCAGCCGTGGCTCAGGTGGTAGAGTGGGTTGTCCACTTTTCGCAAGGTAGGCGGTTTGATCTCCGGTCACCTCTGCATGCCAAAGTGTCTTTGGGCGACACACTGACCATAAAGCTGCTTCAGATGGCAGCAGGCACCTCGCATGGCAGCTCTGTCGCTGTTGGTGTGTGAATGAGTGAAACATTGTAAAGCGCTTTGAGTACCACTAAGGTAGAGGTGTGTTATGTAGGTGCAGACTGTTTAACGCTGCTTTTAGAAATGCACAAGTAGTTTTCCAGGACAATTTTCCAATTTGGTAAACCTGAAGATCTACCCTGAACACTGTCCTTGAAAACATTCTGGTGCCACCATTTCCAAAAACTAATAATAGAAGTCTTGAGTTGGTATAAAATCAGAACTGCTTCAGGAAAAGAACTTTGATCTGCTTTTAGGTCCAATAAAATTGAACTTTGCCTCTTTGCACCACAACCAGATTCCAATAACAACAACTATGTGAATGTGGTCAGTGTTTGGTATGTGCCATTCTGAGAAGTTACAGTGTAAAATTACATAAATGACTACAAAATGTTTTAGTGACTTTGTTATTGTTAGTAATACCCCCTTAAAAGGTGACAAGGGCTATGATGTCCATATGTGACTTAATTAAGACCTTAAGACTCAAACATTTTAGAGACAATTTGATTTTCCAGGCTAATTCCCCACTTTTTGAACTCCAAACCTACAGGTTGCAGGGCAGGGCAGACTTACTTTTTAACATTTAGGTCTCAAGCATGATCCCCAATTGTTTTTTTGGTGTGTGGAGTTTTATAACTTAAAGCTTCTTACAGTATCTAGAGAAGACATTTTTTGCACACTGACTCCCTGTGATGAGTCTACTGAGCCTCTTGTATAAAACTGGTGGTATGCCCCTTTAAACACTGCATCCAGTCTGGTTGAGCTGTTGAACATGAAACAAAAAATCATACAAATATATTGATGCAGTTTTCCAATTACCCCAAGGCAAATGCAATAGAGGCTGTAAGAGAGTTCCTTTTCGCTCATTAAAATCTGCTAATTGCCTGATATTTATAACCCTGTAACAGCTGAACTGAGTGCAGTTTGACTCAGATATTAAAAACTGACAGCCTGCAAAACAATTAATTGTCTGTATTTTCTTGCAGCCTGTGTGTGGTCACTGTACCACATCTTTTTAATACACATGGTGACAGATGAGTAGTCCTTGCAGCTTTCGAAGTTTCTCATAAACCAGACTTTTTTTTTCTTTTAAGGCAGTGAGAGCGATGGAGATTATGTGTTGTGGCCTTGAGAGGAAACCTATGCTGCTACTTGTATAAACTGTAAAGTAATCTCACCGTGGAGCTCCGGTTTCTCCCCCCTCGCAGACCTGTCGGCAAAACACGATCTGGCTAGATTTGGGAATAGAGTAAAGGGGAGGCAGGGAGAGAGTTTATCTGATACTTTCCAAAAAAAGACCCCCACTAGCCCCCACTTCCCAAGGCAGACCAGGCAGAGACACCACATCTGGTAATACTGTAGGCACATTGTCCTTCCAGGTCTGTGGGCAAAGCTCAGGTTTCCTCAATATTTTCCCCTGGTGGATTCAGTTACCCAAAGGGCACAGCGGGGCTGACGGAGCAGCCAGCGTCACCAGACTTTTCTGATGAACCAAGGATGTCTGGGATGAGCTGAAGGAGCTCTAAATTTAACCTCATTCATCTAAACTGTACAGGCGTGGTCTCGGCTCCTCTGTCCACATTGTTGTTTCGCTGTGAATGAAGAATGGAGAGCTCGACTTCAGATTTTTACTCATTCATTAGATCCGGACGAAAATAGTCACTTTTAAACATGCTCTCTTCTGGTGCTTGATAAGGGGCCTGGCAGTGTTTCTGTAAGCTAAAATGTAGTCATGCATGCCCCCTGTAAGAGGAAATGGGCAACTGCAGTCTTAAACAAATAAGACTCAGGCAATGGGCATTTTTTAGATTTTTTTTTTTTAAAGTTGTTGCCCCTTTTTAAATGTTTTTAAAAATGTTGCCACAGTGTATTTTATTACTGGTTGCAGATGTAGTGGTTAGACTTGGACTTGAATCCCATTTTTCCTTTGCTGATAAGCCAAACCCAAGTGAAATGAATCTTTAAATAATTAGTGGATTTGAGTAAAATTGGAGAAAAGCGGACCCTGAGGTCAGATCATCACTCAAAAACCTTGTTAACCCCTCTGCTCTCTCTGGACACCGTCTTAATTCATCTCACCATCTGCCTTTTAGCTTCATTTCAGCCCCTCAGACCGGACTGATACCTGATCTCTCTACTGGACTCCTCTATAAATACAAAGCATAATGAACAAAGGCGAGTCTGGTTGTGCTTTATGAAATTGCCAGAAGCTCCCCTATGCACTGATAATGAGTGGCTGAGTTGCAGTTCACCTGGCTTCCAGCACATCTCACCTCAGATTAATTCTCCAAACCAGCTGTTCGGATGCAAACCTTGGTGGCTCGTGCTTCAATCAGGGGAGAAATTGTGGTTTTTAATCACAAATGTCATGGATGAATTGAGTGGCACGTCAGTTTTTATCAATCTCATTTAGGAGTTTAAACGGCGCCATAAGCCAGAATAATTTCTAATGAGGGAGAGACTTAGCAGTCCAGTCCCTGAGCCTGAGGCACTTGAACAGGTCAAGTAGCTGTTGGTGGACGAGTAGACTGTTGGGCAGATCAAACGATAATCTGTGGCTCAAAATGCCGTCTTCACCCACCTTTTGATAACAGCTTTGTGCATTCTCTCAACCACTTTCATGAGGTCATCACCTGGAGCTTTTTCAACGTTCTCTGACTTGATATTCACTCTTTGGTCCAGCTCATCCCAAACCATCTCAGCTGGGTTTATGTGGGTGATTGTGGAGGCCACATGTAGTACTCCATCACTCTGTTTTTTGCTCAAGCTGCTCTTCCTGAGGTGTTTTTGGCTTGGTTTATTAACACTAACCCTCACCCTTCAGGTTTTGTTGCAGCAATTCTTCCATGAAGGCATGATTCACACAGTCTCCTCCCATCATTTGCTTCTTGAACTCTAGGAAACATTGATGTGGGCTGTAATCTGAGGTGCTGGTAATTGTTGATTCCTGAAGGCGGTAACTCCACTGAACCTCAAAGTTCTTGAAATCTTCAATATTGACTCATCTACATGTGTTAAAGTCATGATGAACTGACGCTTCTCTGAGCAGTTCTTACCATAATATGGATTTCTACAGTACTGAATAGAGACATTAGATTTTTATCAACAGTACTTTGGGACATCTTAACTGATGGTCTCACATTAAAAAGGCAAGAAATTACACTTGTTAACTTTTGATAAGGCTTGCCAAAACCGTTTGATTTAGTAGAGGCACCAAAACCACCGTTAGCTTTAGCAGACGCCCCAAAACCACCGTTAGATGCAGGAGAGGCACCAAAACGACCATTAGCTTTAATAGAGACACAGAAACCACCATTAGCTTTAGCAGAGGACCCAGAACCACTATTAGCTTTAGTAGATGCCCCAAGACCACCGTTATATGTAGGAGAGACACCAAAACCACCATTAGCTTAAGTAGAGGCCCCAAAATCACCGTTGGATTTAGTAGAGGCAACAAAACCACCGTTAGCTTTAGCAGACGCTCCAAAACCACCGTTAGATGCAGGAGAGGCACCAAAACGACCATTAGCTTTAATAGAGACACCAAAACCACCATTAGCTTTAGCAGAGGACCCAAAACCACCGTTGGCTTAAGTAGAGGCCCCAAAATCACCGTTGGATTTAGTAGAGGCAACAAAACCACCGTTAGATTTAGTGGAGGCCCTAAAATCACTGTTAGCTTTAGTAGACGCCCCAAAACCACCATTAGCTTTCATAGAGGCCCTAAAACCACAGTTAGCTTTAGTAGAGACACCAAAACCACCGTTAGCTTTAGCAGAGGACCCAGAACCACTGTTAGCTTTAGTAGAGGCCCCAAAATCACCGTTAGCTTTTGTAGACGCCCCAAAACAGCAGTTTCTATTAACAACATCCTGCTTTAATCTCACAAAATATCCAGTTTTATCTTGGAAAATTTCAGTTTCAATCTTAGAAAATATTTGAGTTTTATTTTTGAAAAATGTCTGCTTCAATCTTAGAGAATATTTTAGTTTTATCTTCGAAAATTTCAGTTTAAATCTCAGAGAATATTTGAGTTTTATTTTGTAAAATTTCCACTTTATTTGGAAAAATTCAAATATTTTTTGAGATTAAGGCAGAAATTTTTACAAGATGAAATGGAAATAAAACTGATTCCTGGGTTCTGGGTAATATTTTGGGTTCTCCGTCAGACAGAATTTCGTGTTAGATTTTAGTAACTGATGTCTTTTCTCACAGTTTGTTCTGATTAACGGAGACAGTAACCTACAGATTGATTGATAGTATAAATAATTAGATACGGCTCTGATCTCTGCCTCCAAGTGGCTCCAGTACAACTGAAAAACCTTCTCAGGAACCATTAAAGAACCTTTGTTTTGTGAGAGCTGCTAGAACTCTTCCTGACTGAAGAGGTTTTCTGCTCATTTTAAAATCTGTAACATATTTTGCTTTGTTAGTCTTTACAATATATTTATGTGTTATTTTATAGTTTTGATGCCCTTTGTTTTATTCTACACTTTAGAAAATGGTATAAGCGAAGAAGAATCCTTGCATGAGTCGATGGTTACAGGTGTTTGACTGGCACTAAATGTGCTACTGTGGATTTTTCATTTAATCAGACTGCCTATTGTGTGGTCTGTCTTATGTATGGTTCACAAAACCATATCAAAAAGCAGATGTACGACAACCAGACAGGATTTTGTTTTACTGATTTGAATAATACCAGAATCAACAAGGTGATTTAAAAGGATAAAGTCTTAGGTTGAGAGGAGAAAAGTTGCTAACTTTCTGCTGATATTTGCCAGTTTGACTGTAGCATAATAAATAAAGAGAAAGGTCCTATTTAAATCACCCATCTGGGTTTAAATGAATTCTGCTTTTACAGCCAGGCAGGTCTGTAATTGTTCGGTTTAGGTGCTTTTTTGAATACTGTTCCATCTTTCTGAATATTTTATGGCATTTACTTAATTCCAGTCTGGTGCTGCTGTTTAGTTACAATGATGCATTATATGTTATATTTTATTTTATAAGTATTCCATAACATGTATCCCATGTCCGGGAGTCAATAAAACCATTTAACAAGATCAATATACGCGTACTATTTTGAAGGCCTCATAATATCTAAAAACACATTTCAAAAATAGTCTGTTTTCTTTCTTTGTCTGTTTGGCAGGTTGTCGAACTGATCTCTAGCGCCATTGGTGACTTGGTTCAAGGAGTCTACTATGAGAATTCCAGCATCACTGAGGTAAATCATTTATTTTTCCTCTTAAATCCAAATGATTTTAACTTTCCAATGCTGAATATTATTAGAATATTAGTACGCAGCTGAAAATAGTGCCCAATAAATGATCTATTTGCCGCTGTTTGAGTCACATTTTCTAAAAAAACTACAGCAGCTTGTGGGAAGTGACAGAGCTTTTCAATAATACATCATTCATGTATCAATCAGTGACCAGTTTTTGTGGATTTGAATGTTCAGTTGGAAAGAACACGATTAAAGGAAAGGAAAGGAAGTCAGAAAGAGCTGAGAAACAGACTCTATGGTCTTTTCATGGAATTTGCTGGTGAAAGGAAAAAGTAGCAACACCAGCATCGTTCTTTAAGAAGTTAATAAAATTATAGTGTGGTGGAATTGTTTCATAAGCCACAAGAAAACAAAGTTGCTTAGTTTTGGGGCCTTTAGATCACGATTTGGCTCCTGCTGTGAGCAGAGTAGAAGCTAAATGCTTCCTTGTGATTGGTTCTGACACTCGGCACTACCAGCGGACTATTAATGCGGGAAAAAAAAAACAAGACCTCCTAATAAATAATGAATTAAAAAAGGCTTTCTTTATTCAAATTGACCACAATGCTGTCAAGTTGCACTGAGCAGGAGTTTTCTTTATTCTCTCCGTGCTTTTAGGTTCTGTGCTGAATTTACAACTAGTTATTTTTTTTTACCAGCAGTGGTAGGACAGTAACACTCTAACTCTGACAGAATTTTATTGTTTTTCTTACTCTCAAGACATTCACAGCATATTTTACAACATTTGTCCCAAACTCGTCTATTCAGCCTTGCTCCACCTGTGTTCAATTATAGGATTTGCCGAACGTTACCAGATTAAAGAACACATTTCAGGTTTGTATTGCTTTATATCAGGGCTGTCAAACTCATCTTAGTTCAGGTTCCACATTCAGCCCAGTTTGATGTCCAGTGAACCGAACCAGTAAAACCACAGCATAATAACCAATAAATAACCACAACTCCACATCTTTCCTTTGTTTTAGTGCAAAAAAAATACATTCTGAAAAAATTCATATTTAAGGAATTCCCTTTTGACAAAACATTATGAACAACCTGAAATTTCTTAAGAAAAATAAGTTCAATTTCAGCAACATTATGCCAGTTTATCATTTACACATTACAACTTACAGATCACAGTTTATCTATAAAGACGCAAAACCGAACGATAACTTTTTGATCAAAACGACAAAAGTCAGACAAAAAAGACAAAGAACAGCAAAGACAAGACAAAATCTTACAGAAACGAGAAACAAAATGGCGAAAAATGAGACAAACGACAAGAAAAAAACAAACGAGACAAAAAATTAGACAACAAAGTTACACAGCTGAAAAAAATTCACAAAAAAATTACCAAAGCAAGAAACAAAGTGACAAAAAAATTGCGCAAAACAACGAAAATGACAAAAATAAGACAAGAGACAAAATGGAAACACAAAATGACAAAAGCAAGAAACAAAATGACAAAAGCATGACCCAAGTGACAAAAGTCAGACAAAAAAAGACAAAAAGCAACAAAAACAAGACAAAATATTACAAAAGGGAGACACAAAACTGCAAAAAATGAGACAAGCGACACGAAACAAAACAAAAAATTCAACAAAAGTTACAAAGCGCCAAAAAAATTTGACAAACAACCAAAGCGTTCACGAATGACACAAACGAGACCACTTTTTCTACTTTATGATCAAAACAACTTGTCATGATCTAGAAATTATTTTAAATTTAGAATTTTACAAATTTGCAATTTATAGTTAATGTCTTCTCTGTAATTTTTACACTTTGAGGGCCGAATTGGACCCTCTGGAGGGCCGGTTTTGGCCCACGGGCCGCATGTTTGACATCCCTGCTTTAGAGTGTTCTGCTCTGGTTGTGCTTCCCTCTCTTTACAACACGTGAGGAACTAACTGTGTTAAATGTGCTGTTGCTCACTGGTGCGCAAGGAGGGTTTGTTTTGATTGAGGAGCTCTGTGGGAACTTTGAAGCTGTACAGTAGAAGCAGTGAGAGCTCAGGCCTGCGGTGTCTGCTCTCGTTGCTCTGCAGGACAACGGTCTCATCGATGGTGTCAACGTGGCGCAGTGGGAGGAGCAGACGTTCCTGTCGCACGGGGCGCTGCTCGCCAAGAGCTGTCAAGCTGCGATGGAGCTCGCCAGACACGACATGGAGTCCCAGAGAGTGGCCTACAAGTACGGCAAGCACCTGTCTCTGGGCCACAAGGTCAGTAAACCCACCCACCAAGGGTCTAACATCAGTAAGGTGGTTGTTTGATGGATAAATCAATAAAGGCCAAATGCCATAACAGCACACTGCTTTTAAATATAATCCAAACTGATTTTCAAGTGATGGTTTGCAGCAGGAACACGCCGTACTCTTTCGCGATTTCACAATAGGTTTCTGCCTTCGTGTTTTGTCTTTTGCACACTAGGTAATATGTGGGTCAGTATATAATTGCAGACTTCTTGTATCATAGTTGACATTTTTGCTGTTTTCAGGCCTAAAATCAACATGGCCGCCTCAAACCAAACACCACATGGTATTTTAGAGAAAGATTCTTCTAAATATTATATATACAATTGAGTAAAATTGAAATTGAAAGTTATTTCTAAAGATATTGTTGTAAACCTGTTAACTACTTTATATTAATTAACTCAGAAAGCCTTGGAGTCTGGCCAGTCTTTTCTTCAGGAGGAAATGACATCATGTGGAGCAGGTCATGTGATCTGGAATTAACACACTTCCTGAAGAGGTGATTTTGTAATGGGGAACTTTGTTGAAAGTGATTTTTCGGACACAGATGTAATTTTTTATTTTGTATTATATAATAACACAAATGATCACAGAAAAAACACAAAATCACTCAATGAGACACAAAATTAATATAAAAAAAAGACAAAACAACCACAAACAGACTGATAATGACCACAAATGACCACAGAGCGACACAAAATGACTCAATGAGACACATAGCTATCATATAAAGACACAAAATGATGAGAGACACACAAAATAACTACAAAAAGTTTCAAAATGAACACAGAGACACACAAAATGACCACAAAACACCTAAAATTACCACAAATAGACTGAAAATGGCCACGAAGGGGCACAAAATGACCACAAAAATGCACAAAATGACCACAGAAAAGCACAAAATGACTCAGTGAGACAGATAATTATCATATAAAGACACAAAATGACTAGAGACACACAAAGTAACTCCAAAATGACCAGAAAAACACCTATAATTATCACAGACTGAAAACAGCCATAAAAATGAACAGAATGACCACAAAAAGACCTAAAATGCCCACAAAACCAACTCAAAATGAGCAGGTCATGTGATCTGGAATTAACACACTTCCTTGAGAGGTGTTTTTGTAATTGGGAACTTAGTGGAAAGTGATTTCTTGGACACAGATACAATTTGTTATTTTCCATGTAAAATTTGATATATTGACAAAAAAGAAATATCTGTCATGATTATCTCAACTTAATAAAAAGAAAACAATCAAACTATTTCTGAATAAACTCATTTTATTATTGTTTAGCTATTTAGAAGGTGGTTGTTATTAAATTTGAATGTTATTTAGTTGACATTTTAGTGATATCCAGTCATTTTTTATTAATAAGTGATTGTTTCCATAATAAATAATTATGGAATTTGTGAAGACATGATCATACTGAACACAGAAAAACTTTTTTTTTTTTTACTCAATAAAAATGTATGCAGGATATATCCCATGGACTTCAGAAGTCCCTCAGTTATAGATTGACTCATGTGATGTCACGTATTTGTGAACTGATGTCATCATTGAAATATCAGGGCAGTTGAAAAAGTAACTTTCGATTAAACTAAATCAATGTAGCAGATTGCGTTAATTTTGTAATGTTAACAGATCTTTCGGGGTTCTTTCATATTTCACATCTCTGGCTCTGTGAGTGATGCTACAGATGTGTGACACATTAAAAGAAAAAACTAAATGAGATGGGTTAGGAAGGTGCTGGGCTGCCACATACTCTGGGGATCATCACTCCTCTAAAAGATGCTTTTCATTTGATGAGTGCTGTCTAACATGTAAGATCAGAAGTGACTGCACAGTTTGATCCTCATCGAACCGTTCAGTGACCTGCCATGCCCTCACAACGAGGGTATTGTGACCCTGGAGAAGATCACTACCATGAGGACAGAATGTTTCATCACAGGATGAAGCTGTTGACTACTGATTAGCAGTGACACCTCACAGAGCCGTCACATGTCCTCGCTGTAGGGGTTCAGGGTTTTTCTTTTAATCTGTCTTTCATCTGACTTTACACTCTGCTGTAGAAGTTCAAGGAAACAAGGAGTAGCGCAAAACAGTGTGTACCCAGGAATTTACCAGAAAGTGTCATTTTTAACGTTAATTTTGGAGTCTGACTGAAAGTGAACACAGAAACAGACATTTTGCTAAAATTATCAGGGACACTTGTGCAGTGGTAGTGGATCAGAACTACATGGTGTGTATGAATAATTTGGAAAGCTGCACTCCCTGTTCCATTGAATCTCAGAAGGTTAGGTGGTATGTGGAGTTGGCGACAATGCTAACCACTGCATCACTATGCCACGAAAATCAGTTTTCTGGGGCTTCCATACAATCTTTGATCTATTTCTGTCCTGAAACTTTGTCCCTCCTGACAAACGTACGTTGCTTTTTTGACTGATCGAGTTAAATCAAAGTAAAAGAATAAACGTGCAGCAGAGAAGCGACTGATCATGTAGCAGAAGTGACTTCTTTTTCCTCTTCTGCCTGGATGAGTAATTGGCCTTCCTTTAATTTAACAATATTGTGTCTTTTCATCAGACGCTTCCCACTGTAGCTGATCTGATGCAAAAATAAGGTTGAAAGGGGACAAAGTGTATTTTTACTAAAGTACAGATGAAATACAGGGAGCATTAGATTTAAGTGCCTTTTTATTCTAACATCAGAGGTAGACGTTAAGATGTGGAACTGGGAAGAAAGTTGATTTGTTTCTAGCTAAAAGTCATTAGGATGTAATGATAATGTGGCAGGTAGAGCAGATGCTCAAACATTTTTTAAGGTTCAGAGGTTTTCAGCTGAGTCTAGAAGCCGTTGGTAATGATGGTGCTCACCGTGCTGCATTCTCCTGCTGAGGCTCCCTGGAGCCGCCGGTCTGCAGGCTTCAGTGGCTACAGGGAATCTGTGCATGGGAGGAAGCAGAAAAGAGGTCTTTGAAGGAGATCCGTCCTCATCAGGCTCACTGTGTTTCACCGGCCCGTTCGTCATGCTGCTCATTAACAGGGTCACTCAGAGTGTAGGCAGGCGAAACGTATCCTCAACCATTTTCACCACTGTTTAATTGGTATCCTGGAAGTTACAAAGTAGAATCTCAGCTGGATTGACTCCTCATTGACGAACGTTCTCTCCCTTTCTGTAGCTGAACTCTGACCTGCAGCCGTTTATGAAGAGTGACGTGGGAGAGCCGGCGTCGTTCAGCTTCAGCGCCGCCCCGGTGGTTTTCCACCGTCAGATCGTCGGCCAGGAGACATGGCATCAGCAGCTGCAGCAGGTACAGAGATATACTGTATTTATTATTGTAACACAGGGCTGTGAAACTCATCTTAGTTCAGGTTCCACATTCAGCCCAGTCTGATCTCAAGTGGACCGGACCAGTAACATCACAGCATAATAACCTATAAATAACCATAACTCCACATTTTTCCTTTGTTTTAGTGCAAAAGAGTGCATTTTGAAAATATTCACATTTAAGGAACCATCTTTTTACAAAACATTATGAACAACCTGAAATTTGTCAAGAAAAATAAATTCAATTTCAACAACATCACGCTTCAGTTTATCATTTACACATTACAACTTCCGGATCACAGTGTCGACAAAGGAACACAACATTTAGTCACAGCTATCTGGAACTGAATGATGCAGTATTTTACTTTAAAAAAAGACAAAAAAACATCAAAAACAAGACAAAATATTACAAAAATGAGACACAAAACGACAAAAACAAGAAACAAAATGACAAAAAAAATGACACACGACACGAAACAAAGCAGAAAAGACAAAAAATGAGACAAAAAAGTTGCACAGCAACAAAACAATTGACAAATGAGACAAAAAAATTACACAACAGAAGCGAGAAAAAAATTAACAAAGCAAAATGACAAAAACAATACACAAAGCAATGACTAAAGCAAAACACAAAATGACAAAAATAAGACAAAAACACAAATGAGACAAAATGGAAACAAAATGACAAAAACATGAGACAAACGACAAAAATAGACAAAAAATGACAAAAACAACAAAAACAAGACAAAACATTACAAAAAATGAGACACAAAATGACAAAAGAACAATGAACAATCTAGTATTTTACTGTACGATCAAAACAACTCGTCATGGTCTAGAAATTATTTATAGTTTTATAAATTTACAATCTGCAGTTAATGTCTTCTCTGTAATTTCTACACTTTACAAAGTCGTCCTGTGGGCTAGATTAGACCTTCTGGTGGGCTGGTTTTGGCCCACGGGCCGCATGTTTGACACCCCTGTTCTGACAGAATCTGTCTGCTCCAGGTGATCCAGGCTGGTCCAGACACAGTGTCAGCTTCAGTTTGTTCAGGATTCCATCAGTGTTTAAAGACCTTTTTAACACTCATTTTGACGGTTCACTGATTTTTCTTGTGTTCTAAAGTAATTGAACACTTGGTTAATCATGTTTGGTTCATTTCAGTGTTTGTTCATCCATATTAGAGCCATGAACACTAGACTCAGTTGAGTGAGAGTTGCCAGTCAGATTAGTCTGCCAGTGTGATCAGTGAAGAGGTGACTGTGCAGCTAAACACGATATTAATGAGGCTCAAAAGCAAAATTATCTATATTTTATTTATTGCTTCAGAAAGAGACCAGTTGGGCTCTGAAAGAAGTGTTTGTTGGCATGGTGACTAAAAACCCTTCAGGTATGCAGGCATACGTGTTGCTTCTCACCAATCAAGAGGAGGCTTCATGACCAGAACCTCAAAGGATTTACCTCAAACTCACACTAAACCTTAAAAACAGAAAGGCAGGGTAACAAAAACATTTTTTTAAAAAAAGATTCTGGTCCATCCATTAGCTATACCGTTTAATCCTCACAAAGGTCGCAGGGGGCTGGAGCCTATCCCACCTGACACCCTGGACAGGTAACAGTCTATCACAGGGCTACACTGCAAAAACTCCAAATCTTACCAAGTCTATTTGTCTTATTTTTAGTCAAAATGTTTATCCCACTTAATTTAAGATAAATTCACTTAAGAAGGGGCATTTCAGCAGATGGAAGGACTTGTGCATCTTAAATATCTTGTTAAGTCAAACAATCTTGAAATTACCTTGTTTTGATTTGAATTTTACAAGAAAACTCAAAATAAGTTTAACCCTCGTGTCGTGCTGCAGGTCAAAATTGACCCATTTTAAAGTTTGAAAATGTGGGGGAAAAAATGTTTTCCCAGTGAAGCTTCTGATGTTCACATTTTCAACATTTCTGGGAAATCTTTGAACATTTAATGGTGGAAAAAAGAAATGTTAAAAATGTTTCTTAAGAACATTCACCAAAAAATTGCAAATGAAGACAACAGGAGGGTTAATCAGGTTAATCAAACAGAAAGTAGCCTCTCTCAGCTCATCTCAGTCTTCTCTGTGTTTTCTAAAGACGAAGAGACTCAGCAACAAGTGCTGAAGGGCAATGCTAGGGAAAATATAAACCACACACTGATGTCTGTGAGTCAGAATCTTCAAGAAGACATTGAGTGTTCAGAATTTTACAAAAAATATTAAATGTGATGACTCGGTTTGACATGTGTTTGACCCTAAACTTTGACACCTATGTGTTAAAGGACTGTTCAGATTGAAACGATATGCCACTTTGATCTAGTGTCCATTATTATATTTCACATTAAATACGCTCAGACTCATATAAAATACAGAGTTCTTTGCTGAACTCATAAGTCTTCATGCAGTTAAAGTGTAACAGGTGTAATTAAAAAATTAACTGCACCCTCTGTTGAAGTTTGCTTCTTGTATAGAAGTAGAATTACTGCCAGTCAGACTGCAGTTTAAATTCATGTCTTGACCTTTAGCCTTTTGGATTTAAAGTTTCATCACTTGATTGTTATTGTCCTCTTCGACATTTGTGTAAAATGTTGTCAGAATTAGTACATGAACTCAGGAGGTGGCCAGAAATGCGTTTAGTGAGGTGACAGCGACCTTTGAATAAAATGGAATCAGTTCATCAGCAACAGTGCCATGTTGGAAGAAAGTTCCTCCAGGCCTTCAGGAGGTACAACCTGAAACATAAAGCGTTGGCCTTAGGCTGTTACCAGCACAGCGACATAATAAGCATCCCACTATAAGGTGAAAAGAATATATATTTGAGATATAAAACAATTATTCTATGTTTCCTTGATCTGGTACTTGAGTAAACATGTTTCCAGCTGGTGGGTTCATCTTGTCTATACAGTCTGTCACACAGATACTTAACATGTGCCAAATTTATTGCCCCTCTCGCTGGAGACGATTTGCATCTGGATTTGATTATATGTTGGATAATTTGACATTTGTCAAATGAAGACAATGTTGAATCTGGAATTGCATCAGCCTTGCACTGCAACGTCTACTACAGAGACAGGAGGAGGGTGGTTGTTTCAGGATGGCATTCCAGTTCAGAAACATCGAGGGCAAAGAGTTTGTTCCTGTTGTGGGTTAAACTAGATAGCTGGATAGATAGATGGATAGATGGATGGATGGATGGATGGATGGATAGATGGATAGATGGATGGATGGATGGATAGATGGATAGATAGATGGATAGATGGATGGATAGATGGATAGATGGATGGATGGATAGATGGATGGATGGATAGATGGATAGATGGATAGATGGATGGATGGATGGATGGATGGATGGATGGATAGATGGATGGATAGATGGATAGATGGATAGATGGATGGATGGATAGATGGATGGATAGATGGATATATTCTAGATGGACAGATGGATAGATGGATGGATAGATGGATAGATTCTAGATGGACAGATGGATAGATGGATGGATAGATGGATAGATTCTAGATAGATGGATAGATTCTAGATGGATCGATTCTAGGTAGATGGATCGATTCTAGGTAGATGGATTGATTCTAGATAGATGATAGATAGATTGATTCTAGATAGATAGATAGATAGATAGATAGATAGATAGATAGATAGATAGATAGATAGATAGATAGATAGATAGATAGATAGATAGATAGATTGATTGATGCTAGATAGATAGATTGATTCTAAATAGATGGATGGATAGATTGATTCTAGATAGATTGATTCAAGATAAATGATAGAGTGATTCTAGATAGATTGGTTGATTCTAGATAGATTGATTCTAGATAGATTGATTGATTCTAGATAGATAGATTGATTCTAGATAGACAGATTGATTTTAGATAGATTGATTTTAGATAGATTGATTCTAGATAGATAGATTGATTCTAGATAGATTGATTCAAGATAGATAGATAGATAGATAGATAGATAGATAGATAGATAGATAGATAGATAGATAGATAGATAGATAGATAGATAGCTGATCACGGCTGTAACACAAAACAAACCCATCAAAATCAATAACCATAAGGGGAAAAATTAAAAAGGCTGTATTTAACATTAAAAAAAGTAACTTTGTGCAAAAACATCTATGTAAAATGCATCTTAAAAGAACATTTCATATTTCAGTGACAGAAGTTTTGCACAAATATTAACCAAACTGTCAAAAATGATTGAAGGTTTTCCCTCACATTGTGATTTCATCGGCACCCCAGATTCTTCCTCGCCTGATCGACAGAAAACCTACCCAGGAATTAGTCTGATTCTTAGACCCTGTGAGCATCTTCATTCCAGATCTGGACCAGATACAGCCCCTAACCTTTGTATTAAGCCGGCACTGTTTAAAGCCTGCAGATTAACTTATTCTGCACAATGCAAAAACACAAAAATACAGAAAGACACTTTCAATTAAAAAAATTCTTATTGTTTTTTTGTTTGAAGCCAAAGCAACTAACCAGCATTTACATGGATCCAAGAAAACATGCTGCTTTTTTGACGATACTCCACAGTTACTGTCACGACAATAGTGCTAGATAAAATATGTTGAATAGTTTTTTTTCTTTTTAAAGATGTAAAAGAAGCTTAAATCCATAATAATGTTAGCAAAACTGAATTACATTCAACGCCAGGCACAAAAAGGCTTAGCAGGGCCGGGTGAAAGAGAATATAGAAGGAACATTTCCTAAACTATGACCAGATGTTTAGAATAAAGCAGGACGCATGGCTGAGCTATCCACGGAGATTGCTAAAGAAAGAAAAGGAGGTTTGACTAAATTACCTCTGATCCAGATAAAGATTCTTTAAATGTTACTTGCATAACAGGTGTACTCAAGTGGTTTAGGGTTGGATCAGTTCATCTCATCGGAACTGAAAGTGTTTCTTTCACTCTATATCATGGTCAGTTCAGTACTTTATTTTACTGAAAACTTGTCAGAAGATGGTCGAATGACAAGCATGTCGTCCCCAAGACCTGGACATTATATCCTTCAGAATGTGAATTAAAACCCTTTGTTGGTTTGAAGTGACTTTTTAGGACATAAATAATTCAAATTAAGTATTAGATTTTGTAGTTTGTATTTTTTGTATATTTTATTGTATTTTCTTTTTGTATTTTTGTGCTTTTTATATTACAGATGAAAAGAATTACAATGAATTCCATTTTTTGCCTTCAAGAAGTTTGAAGATGTAAAAATGTGCTGCTTTTGAATTCACTTTCATCAAGTCGTACCTTTAACAGTCAATTAAAAAGTTGTGGAGCATGATGTTGAAACAGCCTCAGAATCCTGAGTAATTTCACTCGTTTTTTTCCTTCTCTTCAAGGCGAAAACTTTCAGAAACCAAGTGGATTACTCAAAGGTAAGCATGCTGCTCTATGTACTCTTCTATTCAGAATCTGCCTCTTCATGGAGCTATGAACTCTTAATTAACCCTTAATTCACAATGTTACGCACATGTTACTCTTACTCCTCACCACCTTTGTTGCTTTTCAGTTACATTTCACACATATTTTCAGAAAATTACGGTGTCAGTCTCTAAGATGGCCTTTCTCTTTGTTGTGTTTCTTCGTTTCCCCTTTTACTGTCTGGCACTGCGTCTGACAGAGCCATCAAAGAGAAACAGGATGTCTTTTCACTGTAACCTAAATCAAAGTTGAGAAACGAGCTTCCCAAAGTCAATGTGCGGAGCAAGGAGGGGACCGATAGGGGTGCAAAGAGAGACTGAAGCTCCAGAGGAGGGGTCTGATGGTGTTGGGAGGGAGGTGGGGCGGTTATCTGGTCCCGTCTGAAACGAGAGCAGGAAGGATTAGTTACCGAGGCCTATTTGTGGAGGAGACACTGAGGCTCTGAGACGGTGGCATTGTGAGAGAATCTCCTTCAGCAGACCTGCGGAGAAGTTTGCGAGGAAGGAGAGGTGAGGGGAGGCGAGGAGGAAAGATGAGAGCAGGATGGGGGGAGGGAAGTGAGATTTTGGGGAGGATAAAGCAGAAAACTTTGCAATGATTCAGCTCAAAGATAGGAACGCATAACAATTAGAGCAACTACCTGTATTTTTATCCACAAATGCACATGATGCAGCATCTGCCAGCATCCATTAGCTCTGATAAATGACAACAAATGTTTCCAGAAACTCCCCCTTGGTACTGTTGTGCTTTCAATCTATTAGTCTTTCACTCCCAAGTCGCAGCACCACCACCCAAAAAAACAAACATTGTAGTAAACAGCTCTGCCAGCTGTAAATCTGATCATTATGGAAGAGAAATGTGGACTGGATTGGGCTTATTTGAAGACATTAATATTTTGGCTGTATTGATATGAAAATCTGACTATATGAAAGAAATTAGCGTGGCTGTCATCCAGCAGCTTCACCCACACTGCAAAAACTCCAAATCTTACCAAGTCTGTTTGTCTTATTTTTAGTCAAAATGTCTCATCCCACTCGATTTAAAATAAATTCACTTAACAAGAGACATTTCAGCAGATGGAGGAACTTGTTTTAAGACAATGCATCTTAAATATCTTAAGTCAAGTTAATATTATTAAGTAACTTATAACAATCTTGAAATTATCTTGTTTTGAGTTGTATTTTACAAGAAAACTCAAAATAAATTTAATACATCTCAAATTAGGAGGTTACATGAAAGCAAAAATAAATTTTTGAGTGAAAAAACTACAGTTTTTTTTTAGCATGTGTAGCTTATTTTAAGACACCTAAGCTTGACAATCCTGGTAATACATAGCTTAAAATAAGTTTTCCCAGCTAATTTTAACCCTCCTGCTGTCCTCATTTACAGGCACCAAAAAATATTGTTTTCTTGTCTGAAAAAATTCAGCAAAAAAAATTCCCCAAATTTCTGAAAATTTGCAAAACCTTCAGGAAGAAAACTCCAATAATTCCTTAAAAGTTTCCCTTAAAAGTTTTATTTTTAAAAAATCCGCCAAATTTGGCAAGAAAATTCTTGTCAGTATTTTCAAAAAATGAGTAAAAATCTTCCAAAAAAATCCTAAAAATATTTAAAGTGATTATATATATATATCAGTAAAACTTCTAATATTTTCTTTAAGAACATTCAGAAAAAAAATCTACCAAAATCCAGCGAAATTCGCTGGATTTTCATTGATTTTTTTGTGAATGTTCTTAAGAAACGTTTTTAACATTTCTTTTTTTTCCACCAAAAATGTTGAAAGATTTCCCAAAAATGTTGAAAATGTGGACATCAGAAGTTTCACTGTGAAAATGGATTTTTTTTCCCGCATTTTCAAACTTTAAAACGGGTCAGTTTTGACCTGCAGGACGACACAAGGGTTAAGATCTCAATATTCTAAATATCATATCTTCTTTCAAGAAATCTTACCAAGCCATTTTTCACTTGTTCTATTGGCAGATTTTTCACTTATTTCAGGGTCAAAGTTCCTTGAATTAAGTTTTTTTCCTTGTTTTGAGAGGGGCATTTTTTCCGGTGCACTCACTGAGACAGAATTACCTTCACAGCACAATTTTATTCCTTATAAATATGAAAAATGTTAAGTCCATGACAATATGAGGAGTAGAAAAAGCTCTCACTATGGCTCCTATAACCTGCAACTTCAACATGTAGCCGACAGATGTGGAGGCTTCTGATTGGCTGAAATGTGATAAAACAGTGATCAGTATCAAATCTGATACTGACCTCATTCTGCTTATTAGTTTTGTTATTTTGGAGCTAATTCCAGATTAAATATATACATTTAAATATGCGCTGCTTTGTCTCTGATGCTGCCATCTCTCTCCATCATATACCCGAGGAAAACATAATGAGACCACCTTTGTTTTCTTCAATTTCTTGTTCATTTTAATGCCTGGTACCACTAAAGGTACATTTGTTTGGACAAATATAATAATAACTACAAAAATAGCTCGTAAGAGTTTAGTTTCAGAGCTGATATCAGACATTTTCCATGGGGTTTCTTGATAATAACCAAAGTCACTTCAGTTCTTCCATCAATATCTATGGCATTGTTTTGCCAAAAACAGCTTTTAGAATTCCTGTTTTCTTTTCTGTTTTAGTGCCATGATCCACACAGGAGTTAGTACTGATTCATAACCATTGTTTCTGATGACTGCAGCTATACATCTTGTCATGCTCTCCACCAGCTTCTGACATTGTTCTGGTGTCACAGCAGCCCATTCCTGTTGCACTAATTCTAACTAATTTGCTTTGTTTTTGGGCTTGGGGTTCTACATTTTCCGTTTGATGACTTTCCACAGGTTTTCAATTGGATTTAGATCTGGTGATTGAGCAGCCAAGGCATGGTTCCAATGTTCTGGTTCTCCATCCAGGCTTTACCTGACCTCGCCGTGTGGTAAGGGGCATTGTCTTGTTGGAAAATCCAGTCATTGGAGGCAGGAAAGAGTTTTCCAGCTGATGACTGTTTTCAAGAGTAGCCCTGTACATGACCTGGTTCATTTGTCCTGTTCCACCCAGACTGAAACTACCCCAGATGGTCACTGATCCACCCCCATGTTTTACTGTAGGGGCAGACAGTCTGGTTTGTAGCTTCTCCAGGCTTCCTCCTAACCAGTAAGTTGGCTGGAGTGGACATCAACTGAAAACTGGATTCATCCCTGAAGAGAACCTTAGTCCAATCATCAACAGTCCAATCCTTGTGATCCCAGCAAAGAGTAACTGGGCTTTCCTCTGCCTTTCCTTGATGAAGGGCTTCTTCCTGCCCTGTGTGACTTCAGACCAGCTTCAACAAGTCGCTTTCCAACTGTCCTTGCTAAACAAGTCACATTTCTCCACAGTGTGCACTCATTATTAAGGTCCATGGAGGTCTGAGGATGATTCCTGTCATCTGGTGGGTAGAAAGACGTTTCCTGACCAGCTAGCAGTTTGGTAGAACCGTGTTGGGCTTGTTTTTTCTTGGTGTAATGAACGGCTGTCTTGGAGATCTTCAGTTTTTTCTCTACCTGTCTCTCACTCAGACCAATTTCCAGCAGTGCCAAGATGGCTGCCTTTGTGGCTTCACATAATTCTTTAGTTTTAGGCGTTATGTGAGAGCTGACAACTTCTGAGTTGTGCTACAGCTTGAATGTAAGCAGGAAACCACTCTAGACCTTTACATGTGCTGCTGATGACATGAAATGTTCTCTTATATACCCTGGGAATACAATGAAGCTGAAGCACGTCAAACAGGACATCAAGTATTATGGAATCAGCTGCATTTTTCGTGATGTTTATTGTATTCTTCAGGTAATAAACCTTTAGTGGTATCAGGCATTGAAATGAACAAGAAATTGAAGAAAACAAGGGTGGTCTAATCATTTTTTCCATGACTGTATAAAAGATGGACATAGCAACTGACGGGGTTGTGGACGACCGTTTTGAAGCCTTGAGGTGGAATTTGGCGATTGAATTCTTGCTGGATTGAAAATGAGCATGTTGAGCGATTCTGTGGATCTGACAGACTTACCTAAAACATACCCAAAAATATTGTTTATTATTTGTTTATTTACTCCAGTTGGGACCATAACTTACTAACTAAGCAACATGCTTTGTTCAAGAAGTCTTGAAACTAGCAATTGAAGCAATAAACTAATTAGCGAAATGTTTTCTGAGGTAACAGATCAGCGATGAAGCTGGGTCATTTTCTCATAGACTTCTTGACAATTGGATTTCTTTTTTGGACCGGACAAGTTGCCCTCTGCTGGCCACTGGAAAGAATGCAGCTTGAAGACACCTTTATGTTGGGTTCCCTTTTCAGACCCAAAGGCTGTATCCATCTTTCTTACACTGCTCTCTGCTTGTAGCCACTACTCCTGTATTTCCAGTACTGTCTGATTGGTTACATTTGAAAAGTAATCGCCTGTATATACTTTAGAATAAATGTTGAAAAGTTATCTTTTAATTAAACAAATGCAAAACATCACCAAATTTTTCATTTTTACTGCAACACTAAGTATCAGTTAATTGGTTTTTGATTACTAATGATCAGTGTAGATCCTACAGTCGCTGTACTAATCAACCTCTAAACATCAAAATGATGAAAAATAAACAAAATATGATTTTTTTTAATGTGATCCTGATTCTTTTTAACTGAAAGATGTCCCACCCAGCGTTCTCACATATACAGTGTAGATTCGTCTCATGTGCTACACCTGAATATTGATGAGATCAGAATGCACAGGAGGGATGTGAAGCTGTGAAGACAAAAGGAAAGAACAGGATGAGGAACTTACCAGCTTCACCAAATGTAACGTGCAAACAGGGATATTAAGACACGAGGGTCACAGATCAGATGGTGTAAAATGAGTGAGGAAAAATAACCTTTATTACATTAAATAAGCAGCCAGGGTGAGTTCAACACTAGAAGCATTTTTTTGTTGTTTTTTTTTTTTTAAAGAAGGAAGGCCTACGGGGCTTTCCACCTCCAGAATTCATGAGGTAAAATGCCCTCAGCAAAAAGATGTCCCAACACAGCAACAGGAAGACACAAAGAGATGCCCAAATTCATACTTCCAGCTCTCTGTCTGGGCTGATCTGACTCGATATTTTCTGCTTCCTCTTGTATGAGATGTATGTGCTGCCTGTGGAGGTGTGGGCTGTGTTTAAAATTAAAAATCATTTAGGAATTCAAATCTTTCACACATTCCATAGAGAGGACTGAGCATAAAAAGTAATGACAAATACAACCAATATTGTTGCATTGGTGAGGAATTCTAATTTCCATGCTTCACACTTGAGTTCATTCACATCAAATCAAATCATTACCTGGATTACTGCAGAAGCTGGCTGTGCACCAGTCCTGTGAACTGTTGCCATCATTAGTCAACTGAAAAAAGCAGAGAGCTGTGAGCGATGTCAGTAACACCTGCAGAGACAAACGATCCAGGGCATTTACCCTCTCATTGTTAGACATTTAAAACACAGCTCAGTGGTGATTGGGAAGTTTTCCCCTCGTATCTAAATGTGCTGATGTGCCTTCAGTGGAACCAGGGGCAGCATGCAAACAGACATGACTGCTGGACCAAGGCTTCGTGGTATTAAGAGAAATGCTTGTCTTCCATCCAGTTTTTCCCCTCACTTTAAGAGTCGGCTAACTTTCTCTGGCTCTTAATGGTTTATTGTGTTGACAGCTGGATAGTAACGGGAGTGACACAAACATGACAAACTAATGTGTGTTTTCATCCTTCTACAGCTTTTGGCAGCAGTTAAGTCGGAGAAAGGCGTGAGCTCAGCGATGGACTTGTGCTGTTACCATAGCAACAAGGCTCTGGAGGCCATCCAGGCTTTCCCCTCCTCCGAGGCTCGATCCGCCTTGGAGAACATCGCCTCCGCCATCACCAAATTCTGACCTGGACACACAGACACACACTCCTGTGCAGCCCGGAGTGTCTTTGTCTGCAGAGGATGAGATCCGGTGAACAGATGACACTTCAGAGACAAATGAACTTGTTGTGATCCAGATGCTGGTTTATGTCTGGAGAAACTCTTCATCAGAATGCAGTATCTATAAATGGCCGTCATTAAATAAAAACACATTACTTCAGCATCATGTCATGTGTTTTGTTGGCTCTGATGCATACCCTTCCTCTGCTGCATGGAGAAAACATCACGCCAGGCTGCATTTTTAAACCTGGCAGGTTATTGTTACCTTGCTTATCAGCAAAGGCACATACCAGGCAGAACGTAATTTAAGATGTTTTGAAGAATTGTTATTGTCATCTGGAAAATGTGCCATGAACAGCAAATGATGCACCAAGCAGTACTTATTCTGACTAAAATTCATTTTTTAGCGTCAGTTCATCCCGCTCATGACTGCTCAGCTCAGATGATGCTGAAATCGTAGCTGCTGGATGTAGTGGGTGTTTGCCAAATTAAAGAGTGACACCAAACCAGATGTAAAAATGTCTCAAAGTCATGTTCTACCAGGTATGAACCTCTGCTGATAAGCACAGCTGCAAAAAGAAGTTGGTAGTTTCTAATGGAATTTGGCTTGATCCTTTCTGTACAGCAGGAACTAGTGTGAATCAGGAGTAATGTCATCTATGTTGCCTTCTTATGTCCGTCCCCGTGCCGCTGTATGTGATCCAAGTCAGCCCAGGGGCGGGGAAAGGTCACCCAGCCTCTCCCCTTGGCCCAGCCAGCGAGCGCATTGAAGCTCCGCCAAGCAGTAATTATTAATGAAGAGACCTGAGCAAATGGACAGGAAATGCAGAGGTATTGATTGGGCCGGCTGCCCTGCTCTAAGCCGTACAGGCTGGCGCCAGCCTGGTGGCCTGTGGTTTCCCAGGCTGCTGTCTGCGGAGGGGGGGGGGGGGGGGCAGCCAAGGTGTGAAATCAGGCCACTGCTGGCAGCTGTCTGTCACATCCAGGCCACACCTGAAGGACAGAGCACCGGAGACAGGACGAGAGCAGAACAACACTGAGGGTCCACCGCTAACAAAGAAGATGAGTGTAGCTCCAGAGAACAGCAGCACACGGTGGTGACGCATCCAAACATCTTCAAAGCTCCTGAACTGAAAGCTCCACGGGTCGACAGTAAACTAAACAGACTTAGCAAAAGAGATGAAGTACCAGTCAAAAGTTTGGACACAGCTTCTCATTCAATGCTTTTTATTTGTTTGTACTATTTTAGATTAATACTGAAGATAAACACTATTTTGTTTACAAAATAATTCCATATGTATTCTGTTTTGATGTCGTCAGTGTTAACCCTGTAAACCCATTACTGCAGAAATACAACAATGTTTCTGACTTCTCCTCTATAGGGTCACTACCAGGTCAAAGCTGTATTCAGTGATGAACTGCAAATTAAAACAGGGTTTCCATGCATAGACGAACTGTTAGTACCACCTGAAGAGATTTTAGGCACAGATTTGTGTCAAGTAAGGTAACACAAGTCCATCCCACTATCCTCCACAGGACCACAAAATGCCTGAAACATCGATGGATGGATGGATGGATGGATGGATGGATGGATGGATGGATGGATGGATGGATGGATGGATGGATGGATGGATGGATGGATGGATGGATGGATGGATGGATGGATGGATAGATAGATAGATAGATAGATAGATAGATAGATAGATAGATAGATAGATAGATAGATAGATAGATAGATAGATAGATAGATAGATAGATAGAGAGACAGATAGACAGACAGACAGACAGACAGACAGACAGACAGACAGACAGACAGACAGACAGACAGACTTTTTTAATCCCGAGGGAAATTTATTTATACACTGGACACGTCTCTAGTTCAGTCCCAGGTCTAACACAAAGAGACACACAACCATGCACCCTCACTCTCACACCTGCAGCCAGTTTAGGACCAACAATTAACCTTTAATTAACAATAGTATGCTTGTCTTTACACTGTGGAAGATCGTGGAAACTCCACAATCCTGATGTTTCTTAACCACTGAAAAAAAAAGCCTCAACAGCTGGAAGTTTGTTAGAGACGTTCCTGTCCCAGTCAGAGTGAACAGTTCCCTATCAGTGTCATCATTTCACATTTCTATCCGTCTAATTAAAATCAAAATGAATGAAACTCTACATGATCTGTACATTGTGTTAGTTGTTAATGAGCAGTATAATAAGCTATGATGAGGACAGCCAGCATTCTAACTGTATTCTGCTGTGAGCTTTTAACTGCAGGAACCGCTGTGCTTTAACCCAGCGGCAGTGAGCTGCTAGACCAGATTAGACTCCTTCTGGTTCCCTAAAGAAAAACTCAACTTACATCAACTCAACTTGCATCCAAGTTGCACCATGTGAAGAAAATCGTAATTTATCCCATTCTGGTGTGTAAAACAACAATTCACAGCTTGAAAAAGCTTGTGAGCTTGTTAAGAAAACATTCAAAGATTACCAGCTGCTATTATTGCTGCTTTTGGAGTCTACTGTTTACATGTTGGATGTAATGATGTGATCAGATAGCAGCAGATCTGACAACAAGAGGCAGAGCAGTGGAGCAGCAGAGAGGGACTGAAGGTGAGAAGTGGATGAGAGGTGAGGAGGAGGTGATGGGATATGAAAGAAGACGGTGGGGTTGAAGTGCAAGAGAAGGTGATGTGGAGTGAACTATTTCAACAACAAGCTGCTGTCTGTTGCTGGGTTGTTCGTCCACTTCCTCTGCTGTTCTGGGTTCAGAGAGGCGCTGCATGTGCCAGGGAAAGCCTCAGGCTCCTTATGAAAGATTTATCCTCGCCGTGAGGAGACATGAGGAAAGTTACATGGAAAGTTAAAAGGAGCAAACAAGGAAAGAGGCTGGGGCGCTGCCAGGACAACAAATAGAGTTACTAAAGCAAACTTTTCTCCAGAAGATGGAGTCTGGCCTGAGCAGTGAAACTGTTGCATGGACGCTCCCAGTAGAAATCAACTCAGCTCTGCACAAGAGGATTTGATGGGAAGAGTTTTTCCTGTTGCTGTTGTTTTTTAACTTCAAGAGGAGAACAGAGTTCTTCCTGTGGTAAAGCTAAATGTTTAATGTAGAACAGAAATCATAGCTTGCTGCTGCCACCATTAATCTGTCTGATGTCTCCTGCGGAGCCCAAATAAAGAGCAGAATGAGGAAGGAGGGAGGTTTGTCAGTTTTATATCCTGCACAGCAGAAACCCGACTCTGTGTTTGCTTACAGTTTCCAGTTTGGGAGTCTTGGGTATCATGAAAGCAAGAGTTGGCAAGACTATAAGTTTACATCCAAAACATGAAGAGGGTAACAGCAGGCCTAGTGTGCCTGGCCCAGACGATGAGTGGTGTAATTACAGCAGGGTCCAGTGGAGAGAGTGGGTCAGCACAGTCCGACAGATTCCATTACACACTCGCTCACACATGGAAACGCTGCTGTGGATGCTGGGGACACAGCAGCTGTTAGCCTGTAAGTCTGACAGAACAGACGCAGTCTTAAAGTTCAGTTAAACACCAGACACGCCAAAAACATTGCTGTGAACAGTTTCCATCATTTAGGAATAAAAAACGGTACGTCTTTCTGATAACGGTTTATTAAAGGCCTTAATAGTGACTAATAGATCCTCTGTTCGTGTCTGTTATAAGTCATTAACCCCCATGTTGTCCTGCAGGTCAAATTGACCCGTTTTAAAGTTTGAAAATGTGGGAAAATATATATATTTTCACAGTGAAAGCTTCCACATCCTCAACATTTTTGGGAAAGTTTTGAAAATTTTTTGATGGAAAAAAAGAAATGTTGAAAAAGAATGTTTCTTTAAGAACATTCAGAAAAAAATCAACCAAAATCCAGTGAATTTCGCAGGATTTTGGTAGATTTTTTTCTGAATGTTCTTTTAAAAAATAATAGAAGTTTTACTGACATAAATATAATCACTTTCGATGTTTTTAGGATGTTTTTTGGAAGGTTTTCTTTTTTCTTTTAAATTTTTATTTCTTGCCTTTTTTTTTTTTCTTTTTTTTTTTTTACATAAAATGTTAAGGGAAACTTTTAAGGAATTTTTAGAATTTTCTCCCTGAGGATTTTGCAAATTTTTAGAAATTTGGGGATTTTTTTTTTGCTGAATTTTTGGATTTTTTTCAGACGAAGGAACAATATTTTTTGCTGCCCGTAAATGAGGACAGCACCAGGGTTAAATACATTTTTGGTTTACAAAGTCACAATAAAGCTTGTAGCTGGCATCACAATCCATCAGGAAGGCGGCTCCAACAGATTCACTTGTCTTCTGAGCGTCTTCCAGCGTCTTTGAGTTTTTGGAAAAGCGCTTTATAAATAAAATTTATTATTATTATTATTATTATTATTATTATTATTATTATTATTATTATTATTATTATTATTATTATTATTATTCTGAGAAAGGTTTGCAACAAAAAAAATCTATCTTTCCAAGAATTTCACACATTGAAACCAGTTTAGTCATAATAAGGATTACTATTCATGTCTGTAAAACTTTGTCATTTAAGAAAATCTCTGATGAATTGGAACTGCAGTGTTTGAAAGGTGTGTGCATTTCCAGGTAGGGAGGGTCGAATGAAACAAGTTGTGACTGCAGGTTTTAGTCAGTTGTGTTGCAGTAATATCCCTTTAAAAGTTCAGTTTGATGGAACGGATTGTAAATAGCATTTATAATAACTCGTTAACATGTAAATTGATAGTGTTTCAGACAGTCATGAACTCATGATCCTCTATTTCATGAATTTACAACATTCAAAACTGCATAAATACCAGAAAAGCTAAACACATTTACCGAAGTACTGAACTTGAGAACAATTTCCAGTTATGTGATTTGAGTGTTTCTGTTTTCTGCTACTTTATACTTCTGTCACAACATTTCACATTTCCAGATTTGGTTTAACCCTCCTGTTGTCCTCATTTACGGGCACCAAAAAATATTGTTTCCTTGTCTTGAAAAAAATCCAAAAATTCAGCAAAAAATTCCCCAATTTTCTGAAAATTTGCAAAACCTTCAGTAAGAAAAATCCAGCGGAATTCGCAGAATTTTGGTTGATTTTTATGTGAATGTTCTTAAGAAACAGTTTTAACATTTCTTTTTTCCTACCAAAAAATTTTCAAAAATTTCCCAAAAATGTTGGAAATGTGGACATCAGAAGTTCCACTGTGAACAGATTTTTTTCCCACATTTTCAAACTTTGAAACGGGTCAATTTTGACTCACAGTCGACACGAGGGTTAATTCAAATTACTCACAAGCTACAGAGCAGATAAACTATATAAAGTAGTTAAATCACCTCTAGCAGCTTCAACATTACAGCGATGAACACATGAACGCATCAATATTACAATTTAAAAAACATATTCTACATTCCACATGATGAGTACTTTATATATAAGTATATTTTGACATTAAACCTTTTGTATTGTTCCTGAAGAAAACATTTTAATGCATCACTTTTCCTTGTAACAGCCTGTTTGCACTGTGGAGATGGTAGTTCTGATGAGCTGTGAAGGCTTCTTTCTCCTCTGTAGTTATTATGAAGGACAAAAGTGTTTACAATCTCGCAGCCCTGAACCTTTCATTGATTTCTATCTCATTTATTCTATTTAATAGATATTAAGGATGTTTCTATGGAAAGTATTCTGAGAAACATATGTATGTGATTTGTTACTATATAATTAAAACTGAACTGAACTGAACTGAACTGAACTGAACTGAACTGAACTGAACTGAACTGAACTGAACTGAACTGAACTGAACTGAATTGAACTGAATTGAATTGAATTGAATTGAATTGAATTGAATTGAATTGAATTGAATTGAATTGAATTGAATTGAATTGAATTGAATTGGAGGCTTTAGGGACTAAACATTAAACATTTGTAAAAGGAGTCTTATTAGGATTTATTTGTGCCAATACAATCCAGAAGCTTTAGAATAAATACATTTCTTTGTAGATTTTTAATGTTTTCTGTAGTTTTATTTAGTTCGGAGCCTTCATGGGGCCTACAGTGAATGACATGACTGTTTGCACTCCGACATACCCGTCGTCATCCACGCTTCATATTACTGTTGGACAAATTCGGTGTAAATTGAAGACTGTACGTTTATTCATAATTGAGTTTTACAATCGCTCAGCAGAGAGCAATATCATTTATGCTGCTGAGAAACTTCACAGCCTAAAAATGATTATGTTTCCTCGTAGGATTTACAGTTTTCCAGTGGCGTAATAATCCTGTTTACAGCCTGTTTTAGTGTCTGTGCTTGTCTCATATGAGCTTTAAATTCTCACACCTCAGAGACATGGATGTCAGCCTGGACTGATTGTGATTTAGTGTCTGTGTTTAACCTTCCTGTTGTCCCCATTTATGGGCATCAAAAAATATAGTTTCCTTGTCTGAAAAAAATTTAAAGTTCTGCAAAAATATTTCAAATTCCTGAAAATTTGCAAAACCTTCAGGAAGAAAATTCCAATAATTCCTTACAAGTTTCCCTGAAAAAATGTATTTGGAAAAAAAAAACATATTTGGCAAGAAAATTCTTGTAAATATTTTCAAAAAATTAGTAAAAATCTTCTGAAAAAATCCTTAAAATATCCAAAATGATTAAATACAAATCAGTAAAACTTCTGATATTTTTAAAAGAACATTCACAAAAAAATCAACCAAAATCCAGCAAATTTTGCTGGATTTTGGTTGATTTTTTTGTAAATGTTCTTAAAGAAACATTCTTTTTAAACATTTCTTTTTTTTTCCACCAAAAAATGTTCAAAAATTTCCCAAAAATGTTGAAAATGTGAACATCAGAAATTTCACTGTGAAAAATATTTTTTTTCCCTCCACATTTTCAAACTTTAAAATGGGTTAATTTGACCCACAGGAGGATTAAACCCTGGAATGGACTGATGCCTTCCTGGTGCATACTGGGATAGATTCTCTGAAGCACCTGTGACCCTATTAAGAATAAGGTTTATGTAAAATGAGTGAGTGAATATGATTGTAGAGTGATATTAGAGTCTCCATTTGTCTTCTTGTGAATGACCTATCAGTAAACACCTGCTAATATCATCATATGGCCGACGGTGATGGATGGAAGTCGTTCTCCTGAGATGGGAACAGTACGGCTGATTGGCCTCTTCCACACAGACGAGCATATTGGCCAAAAATGACACTTTAACGAGCTCTTCCCCGTGTTAAGTGCCGCACGCCGGCCCCTCGTCGCAAGCCGTCGCCTGGCTGACCCTGGGCTGTGCTCCCCCCCTGCTCAGGGCCTGCTCGCTTCATTGGCTGACAGATCAGACTGCCATGGAGACAGCTCATTAGCCGAATAATGAGAGTCACACCGGCCACACGTTGTCTTGTTATATCATCTCTGTATCGACGTATTTGTGGCTGGGGACAGAACATTGGGTGCTACTGTGTGCATAAAATGGCCAGTGATTAAGATAGAATTATGGCATGCAGAAGTCTCCAGCTCATCTCTGACTGACAGTAAAGAAAACTAGTTGAAGCTCTGCTCCAGCGACCAGCTCTGTTTAATAACTTCTCTATCCATTTTTTTCCTGTTGCAACATTATGGCAGAGCTCCTTCCATCATCATTTCCATCAACTGCTTTCTGCTGCCACCAGCTCCATGTTTAACCCTCCTGTTGTCCTCATTTATAGGCACCAAAAAATATTGTTTCCTTGTCTGAAAAAAATCCAAAAATTCAGCAAAAAAATTCCCCAAATTTCTGAAAATTTGCAAAACCTTCAGGAAGAAAATTCCAATAATCCCTTAAAAGTTTTCTTTAAAAAAAAAAATCCCCTAAATTTGGCAAGAAAATTCTTGTAAATATTTTCAAAAAAATTGAGAAAATCTTCAAAAAAAATCTTAAAAATATCTAAAGTGATTCCATATATATCAGTAAAACTTCTGATATTTTCTTTAAGAACATTCACAAAAAAATCAACCAAAATCCAGTGAAATTCGCTGGATTTTGGTTGATTTTTGTGAATGTTCTTAAGAAATGTTTTTAACATTTCTTCTTTTCCACCAAAAAATGTTCAAAGATTTCCCAAAAATGTTGAAAATGTGGACATAAGAAGTTTCGCTGTGAAAATAGATTTTTTTTTTCCCACATTTTCAAACTTTAAAATGGGTCAATTTTGACGCGCAGGACGACACGAGGGTTAAAAGTGTTTCACAGCAAAGATTTGTCTCTAGAATCTTTAAACATGGGATCTCATATGATTCTGTGATTACTGACAGACAAAAAGCCTTCTGTTTTTTTCCACACAAAATAACTTGTTGACTATCATTTAAACCAGAGGTGTCAAACATGCGGCCTGCAGGCAGAAACCGGTCCTCCAGAGGGTCCAATCCGGCCCTCAAAGAGTAAAAATTACAGAGAAGACATTAACTGCAGATTGTAAATTAGTAAAACTATAAATTTAAAATAATTTCTAGACCATCACAAGTTCTTTTGATCAGAGTAAAATATGAGATTGTTCATTGTTCTTTTGTCATTTTGTGTCTCGTTTTTGTAATATTTTGTCTTTTTTCTGTTATTTTTTTGTCATTTTTTGTCTCACTTGTGTTATTTTTGTAATTTTTGGTCTCATTTGTCCATTTTTTGTTGCTTTGTAACTTTTTTGTCTAGTTGTTTGTCTCTTTTGTGTTTTGTTACGTGTCGTTTGTCTCAATATTATGTCATTTTGTTTCTCACTTTTGTCATTTTGTGTCTCATTTTTGTCTTGTTTTTGTTGTATTTTGTCTTTTTTTAAAGTAAAAATGTTGTGTTCCTTTGTAGACACTCTGTGATCTGGAAGTTGTAATGTGTAAATGACAAACTGAGGCTGAATGTTGCTGAAATTGAACTTATTTTATTTTATTTTTTTTTAATCTTAAGAAATTTCAGTTTGTTCATAATGTTTTGCAGAAAGATAATTCCTTAAATGTGATTTTCAAAATGTACTTTTTTGCACTAAAGCAAAGGAAACATCTGGAGTTGTGGTTATTTATAGTTATTATGCTGTGATTTTAATGGCCCGGCCCACTTGAGATCAATTTGGGCTGAATGTGGAACCTGAACTAAGATGAGTTTGACAGCCCTGCTTTAAACAGTCAAGTATAGTTGCATTAATGAAGGTTTTATCTTAGGTTTTCTTTGTGAATAGAGCAAAAAGCAAAGTTTTATGGATCACCACTTCAAGGAATAAACAGATGCATTGACAATGAGGACCAGTCAGTCTCAGGTGTAACTGGAGGAGGAAATCATTGTCAAATGAAGCATCAACAACACAACAGAACATTTTTAAGGCAGGTTACTGTTGCTTGCCCTCTGGTGGAGACACAGATCCAACACTCCCAGTATGGAAAGGTACAGACAGGAACTCTCCTGTAGTTGCAGTCTTTTTCCACTTGGGGGCGATGTTGTCCACATAATGGTGCTTCTGTGGTTGCCAGAGGTTATCACTGCAAAGGGGATCATCCCTAACACTGCTGGTTTTCTTCACAAATTGTATTAATAGATAGAATATAAATGTATGTACAAATACATAATTTTATATATACATATATACAGTACAAGTCAAAAATTTTAGAACGCCACAATTTTTTCCAGTTTTTAATTGAAATTCAAGTAGTTCAAGTCCAATGAATAGCTTGAAAATGTCGATGTCCTACGATCAAAAATTGATGCGTTGGAGGAAGGGCTGGAGGCAGTCCTTCCTGGGCATGTTTGGGAAGCCGTTTCCAAACACACAGAGACAGCACAGATGGCGCAGCATGCTAAGGGCAAAGAAAGGCAAACACGGAAATTTCAGAACCATGAGTCCCGGTTCTATAGTTCCAGGGGGGAACAAGAATGGGCCAAAATACAGAGCTCTGAAGGAAGGACTGGCGGCAGTCCTTCCCAGGCGGCCACACAGAGCAAAACAGCGGAACTGGACACCTATGACAAATGGGTTAAGAATTTGTCAGACAGAGAGCTCACTCCAGCCGAGCGGGGGGTCCTTGCCAAAGGACTGAACTTTGCAGTCACACCAGATGAGTTACCGGTGGTGGACTTGGTGACGGCCACAGAATCGGCCATTAGGAACAATAGGTTGTCAGAGACAGAGGCGGAACAGATCAGGCTTAAGGTGTCGGCAGCACTCTCCAGTGCCAAGTTACCCCCGTCCAACATCTCCGCACAGGAGAAACGGGCACTGATAACTCTGCAGAAGGATCCCAACATCACAATCCTACCTGCAGATAAGGGGAGATGTACTGTTATCCTTAACACAGCTGACTATCACTCAAAGGTCAGCAGCCTCCTATGTGACTCAGCAACTTATGAGACCCTAAAACGAGACCCCACCAACACCTACAAACTCAAAGTGGTTAACTGCCTGCAAAAACTGGAGAAAGGTCAGATCATCGACCGGGCCCTGTACTACAAACTCTATCCAGGCGATGCTATCCCTTGCATATACGGGCTGCCAAAAATTCACAAAGAGGGCGCCCCTCTGAGACCAATTGTAAGCAGCATCAACTCTGTGACATACAACATTGCTAAGTATCTTGCCACCATCCTTTCCCCATTGGTGGGGGACACCCCCCACCACATAAGGAACTCGATGGACTTTACAAACAAGGTCAGAAAAATCAGCTTAGACCCTGAGGAAACTATGGTTTCATATGACGTGACTTCGCTTTTTACTTGCATTCCCACTGGAGATGCAATACAGACAGTAAAGAGAAAACTGTTGCTTGACAACTCTCTGTCTGAGAGGACCAACCTCTCCCCCGAACAGGTGTGTGACCTCCTTAACCTTTGCCTCAGCACCACTTATTTCCAGTACAACAATGGTTTCTACAGGCAAAAACACGGCTGTGCCATGGGATCCCCTGTATCCCCCATTGTAGCTAACCTGTACATGGAAGAAATGGAGATTGTGGCACTGAGAACATTCAGTGGCCACTCCCCGAGGCACTGGTTCAGATATGTGGATGACACATGGGTCACCATCAGGAAGGGTGATGTCGAACCTTTCACAGAACACCTCAACTCGGTGGATAAAAACATCAAGTTCACAAGAGAGGATGTCCAAGACAACTGTCTGGCGTTTCTAGATTGCGTGGTACGCATTGAAACCAATGGGGAACTCAACATTGAGGTCTACAGAAAACCCACTCACACAGACCAGTACCTCCTGTTTGATTCACACCACCCACTAGAACACAAGTTGGGGGTGATCCGTACCTTAAAGCACAGAGCACAGAACATCCCATCAGAAGCGGATGGAAAAAGAAGGGAACACAAACATATTCACTCTGCTCTTCAAACTTGTGGCTATCCAAACTGGGCTTTTATCAAAACAGCAAAAAAGCGCAGGGAGGATAAGAAAGACGAGGACCACAAAAAGAGAAACAACATTGTCATCCCCTATGTGGCAGGAATTTCAGAGAAACTCAGGAGGATCTTTAACACCCACCAGATCCCAGTACACTTCAAGCCCAGCAACACTCTGAGGCAAAAGCTGGTCCATCCCAAGGACAAAATTCCAAGGGAGAAACAGAGCAATGTGGTGTACGCAGTGCAGTGCAATGAGGAATGCTCTGACCTGTACATTGGAGAGACTAAGCAGCCATTACACAAGCGCATGGCACAACACAGGAGGGCCACGACCACAGGCCAGGACTCAGCAGTCCACCTCCACCTCAAGGAGAAGGGGCACTCCTTTGATGACCACAAGGTGCGCATTCTAGCCAGAGAGGACAGATGGTTTGAGAGAGGGGTAAAAGAAGCCATTCATGTCAAACTAGAACGGCCATCTTTGAACAGAGGAGGGGGCCTCAGACACCACTTGTCTCCCACTTACAACGCCGTTCTTAGAGCCCTCCCAAGGAGGTGCAGCCATCTGTCCCACTTGCAGTCAGGTTACCCCCAACCACCCTCCTAGAGGGCTGGGAGGGGTAACGACCGCCCATCAAAGGCTAACGACTCACATTAACACCTAACGAGTCTGTTGGTTTCGGGTCTTTGTCCACTTGTTTTTGCCACCACCCTCCTGGTGGATAAATATCTGGTACTCCCCACCAGGCTTTCAGAACTGAAGAAGCCTCTTGGATGAGAGGTGAAACGTTTTCGACTCACACGAGGTTAGTCCAGTTGCCATAACTTATGCTTGCTTGAGAATAGCTTGAAATGCTACAAAGGTAAATGGTGAACTGCCAGAGGTTTAAAAAAGGGTAAGGTTACCTTAAACTATAATATAATGTACATTTCAGAATTATATAAAAAGGCCTTTTTCAGGGAACAGAAATCAGAAATAGGTTAACAACTTAAAGCTGTTCTGCAGCAATGGAGGTTGATCAAGCCTTGAAAGTACTACTACTAACTTTTCTTGATTACTTCCTCCTCTGTCTGCATAAAGTAGTGTTGGAACACACCATGGCACCACACCCTCCAGAGCATTATTAGAACAGTATTGTCCTGCAGCACGTAGTGTGTTGATATAAAAATGGAGAGGAAAAGGCAATTAACAATAGAAGAGAGACAGACCATAATAACACGTTAAAATGTAGATCTTTCCTACAGAGAAATTGTGAAGAACATCAAAGTGTCAGTGAGTCCATTTTTTTTCACCATCAAAAGGCTCAGAAACTGGAGGAAACTCTGACAGGAAGAAGTCTGGAAGAACCAAAGCCACAACAGAACCAGAAGACCAGTTTGTGAGAGTCAACAGCTTGGTAATAGGAGCTCACAGGACAACAGCTTCAATCAGCTTCATAGTGGTCGTAGGAAGAAGTCTCAGTTTAACTGTGGAGAGAAGACTTGGAGCTGCAGGTTTGACAGGTGGAGTTGCAGCAGAAAGCCGTTGCTAAGACGTCAGAATAAGAAAAAGAGGCTTTCCTGGACCATGAAACACCACCAATGGATTACTGAAGACTGGAAGAAGCTATTATGGACTGATTTGAAATCGTTAGTTCATCAGCAGGATTTTTGTAGTCGTCCAGTAGGAGAAAGGATAGTTCCTCAGTGTGTGACATCACCTGTTAAACATGGAGGAGGAAGTATGATGGTCTGGGGCTGTTCTGTTGGATCCAGGGTCGGTTCTTGTACAGAGTGAGAGGAACCCTGAACCTAAACAGCTACCACAGCATTCTGCAGCTCCATGCAGAACCCTCTGGTATGTTCTAGTTGGTCAGGAGTTCATCCTACAGCAGATAATTATCCAGAACATCAGTCCAAGCTCTGCCAGAACCACCTTAGGAAAAAAGAACCAGATGGTGAGCTTGAAAACATGGAGTGGCAGCACAGTCTCCAGACTTAAACCTCATGGAGATGGTTTGGATGAACTGGACAGAAGAGTGAAAGCAAAGAACCTACAAGAACCACACATTTATGGGAACTTCTGCTGCAGAGCTGGAAGAACTTTCTGAAGAATGTTTGATTTCCATTGTGGAAAGAATGAGTGTGTTCAGCTGTTAGATCTGACAAAGGTGGTACTTTGATGAGTCAAAATTTTAGAACACATTTTGGTTTCTAAACTGATTTTTTTAAACACTGATTTGCTTGTGTTCTATGCTTTCATTTCAGAGTACAATGAGACATTAACATGCATAATTTACTATATATATATTTTTTTTTCTAGTATTCCTGTTTTACATGTGTAAAATGTTGATGTCCAACAATAGCCACAGATAAAGACTTTTGAATTACTTGAAAGTGTTATTTTGCTTAGAATGTATTTTGTCTTGGGTCGCTCCATAATCCATAAAGCATAATTTCATCAGGTCAGTTCTTTAAAGAATGGTGGACAGATTAGTGCTGACCTACTGCTGGTTCTAAGGAAACCACTATAAATAAGAATCTGAAAATGGGCTGTGTTTAGCTCTATTCCTCAACACTTTAGTTTAAAAAAAAAACAAAAAACACTATTACAGTATTACAGTAAAAAATTTAAATAAATAAAAACCACGATAATTTCTCATATTTTCTTTATTTTAATGTACCTGACTTTATTGCACCAGTCTTACATTACACAACTGTTCTTGGGCAAGAGAATATAATTATTTTTAGCCAATTTAAATGAGTGGAGCAGAGAAAAATACCATTATATTTTATTTTTAAATTGATCTCTGTCGTAGTTATATTGTTGTAATATGTGACATGTAAATAATTTAACAGAGGAGTTTCCAAGGACAGTTGTTTTCAATTCACATTTATGTCTGCTGGGATATACAAGTAAAAATGTTGTAGATGGCAAAGCTAAAACTGATTCTAGTAATTTTATATATTGTTGGCTAGTTGTTTTAGTTTATTGTATCTCAATCCATCAAATTTTATTGTGCGTTTTTAAGACCTCACTCTGCAAGTTACCTGCAACGAGGGTTGCTACCTTTCAGAAATGAAAATAAAGGACACCCACCATGGCTCCTCGGGGCCACGGTTCAGTAAAGTTGTAAAGATATTCACAGATTCAGACTTCCAGCATCAATAACTCAGATAAATGTTGTCAGAACATAAACGATGCCTCTTTCCCATCATTGTAAGGTAGACAATGTGCTACAAGCCCAGTTTTATCAAAAGTAGCTGTCTTTCAAGTTGCAGGAATAACATTGGTGTCAACAGGAGCCAGTTGAAGGCTGCAGTGATTTTGGTGACACTACAGAGTATCAGAATGAAGTTACTGAATATCTGTGTCTCTCTTCGCTGTTGCAGCAGTTTTACAATTTGCAAATGGTCCCTGTTCACTCCATAGACACCAATGTTATTTGTGCAGCTTGAAAGACAGCTACTTTTGATTAAACTTGGCATGTAGCACATTGTCTACCTTACAACGATGGGAAAGAGGCATCGTTTATGTTTTGACAAAGTATATCTAATGAGTTATTGATGCCAGAAGTCTGAATCTGTGAATATCTTTCCAACTTTACCAAACTCAGGGTCACTACCATCCAAGGAGTGGTATGTTTAATTCTGAAAAAAGCATTTAGCCATACGTAATGCTTTAAGTGCTTTATTAACACGATACTAAGAATTTTGTATTGTTTTATGATCACAGGTTCTGTCTGAAAATAAGTGGCATCATTTTAAACAGTGAAACCAAACTAATGAAATGTAATGAGCAACCAGTGTGCAATACTGGATTCTATAAAAACATGAACAACTGAATGCAGAATACTGGACAAAGAAATTCTCTGCAGACAGTTGTTTTTCATCTAAATCTTATCTTAATACAATTAATGTATTGACATATTTATGTGTATGCATGTATTTAGTTGTTTAGTACTGTTAACTTATCAGAGTTTTGAGTGAGTTTTTCTTTAGATAGGCAAAGGCCATTTATTGATTACATATAGGCTATTAAATAAATGTTTATTAAAAACTAAAAAGGGTTTAAAATAATAATAATAAACAACTTAGGCCACATCAGCAGGATTATAAGCATCCTCTGGTAAATTCACAACCATATACTGATGTCCCTTACCATATAGACTTCAGGAGATGATTAGATGATGATAAACTGTGACCTGCTGGTTGGGTTCTCTCTGTTCTCATGTTTCTTCCATGTTGGTCTCCTGATGCTGCCTTACTTCAGCCAGTCCATGAGCAACAGAAAACACAGTTTGCCCTGTAGCTATTACCAGGGGTTCGAATCTTCACACTCATGTCTGTACATTTGAAAACGTTTTTGCTTCTTTGGACGTGGTGGAGTTTCAGGTGTAGAAATTTTTAAACGCGTGGGTGCAGCAGCATCTGTAACCAGGCAACCAGAGACAGGACCGGACAGGACCGGACACACAGAGAAGTCTATCCGCTGGACCTCGCAGCGGGTCCTCGCTACATAGGTCTAAGGAAGATGAAATTGGCTGCCCTTAATATTTCCTGTGTTTTATTTTGTTCATGATACGGTTTTGATGAGTGTGTGACAGACGTGTCCGGTGCCTTTATGAAAATACGGAACAATTTGCATCCCGTATTGATTCAATACGGGACGCAACAATTAATTGTCAAATAAAGGACGATCCAAACCACTCAAATATGAGAGCCAAATTAGGATAGCTGTGACTGAAGCTAATTTTCTTTTTGTTCTCCCTACCAAGAAGCATTTCCTACTCCTAAAATATAGAATTAGCAATGAACAAATTACTTGGCAATTATATTTATTATACTGCTCAAACAACAAAGTTTCTAAATCTTGTACTAGAGAATGAACATGGCTATACCAGCCATGCTAAAAGGTAGGCGGCTAACTAGCTTAGCTTGGTAGCAGTAGTGTCCATCTTGGCTGGAGGAGAGCCAAATTTGGCTAGCTGTGACTAAGGCAAATTTTCTTTTTGTTCTCCCTACCAAGAAGCGTTCCCTACTCCTAAAATATATTATTACTAATTAACAAATTACTTGGTGATTATATTTATTGTACTGCTCGAACATCAAAGTTTCTAAATCCTGTCACGGAGAATGAAAATGACTATAGGAGCCATGCTAAAAGGTAGGCTAACCAGCCTAGCTTAGCAGAGTAACGGCCATCTTGGCCGGAAGAATGGCACATTTGATGTCTTAGTTTTTGCACCATAATTTATTGCTATGATTTAGAAATTAATTTTATTTAATCTAATAACCAATACGCCATCGGCTAAAATGGTATTTTTCCATAAAATGAATTTGTGACGCCCTGTGCTAAGTCATGCCATGACCAGTTCAACCAGGCGGATCACCCTGAAAACTTGAGCCCCCTCTTTCTGGGTCTTAAAGCCCCCCTTGCTTACAGGGGGGCTGTAACTAGCTTACACACTTTTTAAAGTGCAGTGCTGGTATTTAGAACTACTCGGGTTTAAAGCTAATACAGCCTATTAAACGGTATTTAAGAGCAGTTTCTGTCCAGTTTTCTTCCTCCTGCTTTTTCATCCACAGCTGTGCGGAAGTGACACAGCGGGCGCGCGCTCCGTCACGTCACGCGAGAAAGGGCAGGAGCCGAGCGAGAAAAAAACATCAACAACAAGAACAACAATTAGCCGCAAATAAACAACCGTGACAGTCCGCAGACATGTGCAGCTCGTCGCTAACGGTGCTAACGGCGGCCCGGACCCGGAGAGGTGAGCTCAAACCGGCCGGTCACCCGCGTTTACCGTTAATTCACCCCCACAGTCCGAGCAGCAGGAGGAGAAGAGGGGGGACTCGTCCACGCAAACATCGCCGCGTCATTAAAATTCACAAACAAAATGCAGCAGTAATAAAGAACCGCTGAGAGTCACGGCGAGGCGTGTTGTTGTCGGCGGTTAAGTCGTTCGGAGTTCCGCTGGCTCGGCTGGTTTGGCTTCTGTTTTGGTTCATGGGCGGAAGAATGAGGAAGTAGCTGCTGGTAACTGCTGGAGGGCAGCTAGGAGGGAACTCGTATGGTGGCATGCACGATCTTCACCAAACAATGGAGCTAGTTCATGCTGCAGGAGGACATGAGATGTTTGGACAGTTTATTTTTACACCAGCTGGACGAGCCTTGCAGAAATCATGGTCCAGTAAATCAGGGTGATGGTGTTTAGCTGCGAGCCTGCAGCTGGTCACATGGTGTTTACCAGGACGGCAGCACGTTAGTTTAACTAAAACTCATAGTTTGAAGATTTTAGCTGAAGTCAGACAAGAAAATTGTCCATTAAACTGAACCTTCTTCTTAAAAACAGCTGGAATGAAGACTTCTGTAACTACGAGGCTTCAAAAAGAAACACAAACACGAAAAAACAACAAAAATAGTCCTATTTTGCGGTGATACAGTATGGAAACCCTTCATATCAACTTCAACATGCAACTGCAACAGACAAGTTATCTTCTTGAGTCGTCTGTTCCTCACACAGCTTTAAACTCTGCACTGTGAAATCAGAGATCCAGTGTTGATGCATCTATTTTGTCAATTAGTAATGAATTATTTAGTCTAAAATGCCAATCGGAAGTTTTCAGGACCCAAAGTGAAAAGACGACCCCGAGAAATACAACAAATTATCACATCTGATGAAGGAAAATGAGACGTTTGGCTGTTTGCTTGATAAATTAGGTGTTTGCTGTAAGAGATAATTACATACTATGATCCAGTTACAGCTCCAACTTTTGATTTTTATTCACTAGCCTCCTAGTATTTTATTTACAATTAATCTATTAATTATCTGATTACGCATACATAAATTAGTCAGCAAAGTGTTCAGAGAGCACATGGTGTTCAGTACAAATCCCAAAAATAGTTATTTACGAATAACAGCACTGGGAAAACACACATAAAAGCTGAAACCGGTGAAGTGTTGTTTGCTAGAAATGACTTAAACAGCTATCAAACTAAAACTGCGTTAGTTCTACTGTCAGATTAATTACAGACATATTATGCATGAAACCACTCATACAACAGTTAAAACTCAGGGTCAGACATGCTGCTAGATGTACAAAGTTTGTTAAACAGTGAGACTGGTATAAATTGTGTTGAAGTGCAGCAAACATGCCTGAACCATGCAGTGGACATTCATATATATCCTTAATTGCAGTCTCTGTGATTTGCTAATTGATATATTGTGATTCTGTTTGCTAGGCTATGCATTCGTGTGAGCATGGGGACATTTCAGATGAAGCGATGCTTGAGAAAGGCAAGTTCTCCATCTCTATCTGTGTATCTGCAGCAGTAGATATTCCTGCTGACAAACATCGTGTTTGTTTTTAAACTGTTGGAGTTTGGTGCAGCAACATTCAGTTCTTTCAGCTACAAAGGAACAAAACCTGAATCTTGCCTTATTTCCAGAACACAAGCATGTCCAGGACGTTAAGGAGGAGATGGAGGACTTTGCTATTTGTGAACCACCTCAAGGGCGTGGAGGAGGATCTCCTGGGGCCACTGATGCAAGTAAAAGGTCGTCTGCAGAGATGGGCCCTGAAACAGACCAGTCGACTAGCGGCAAGAGAGCCAGGGTCTCTAGCGAGGTAAAAAAAAAAAAAAAGGTTTAGATCAACTTTAGAAGCGTTATATACTCCAGTATGTTCTGTTTTTGCTCTCTATCTATATTTGAATGTTTTTTCCTCTGTCTAGATGAGGCGGCACATGACGGACGAGAGCAGCAGACATGAGCCTCTTTGCCTCACCACGACTGGAGAGAAGCGGGACTGTGTCCAGGAGAAATCCAGAGTCTCCTACAGAAAGCCTCTCTTCAGCATCTCCCACAGGATCTCTGAGAAGAGGAACACACCGAGTCTGGAGCAGCAGGCCACTCACGGCGGCGTGAACCAGCTCAACTACAGCAGCATCTTCTCATCCAAGCTCCAAAGTCCAGAGCCAAACGGCCCCGTGGAGGCCTCCCCCACCTTAGACTCTTTAGGTCAAGCTTCTACAACAGACTCTAGTCTTTATCCGCTGATTGAGAAGATGTTTTTCATTCTCAATACTCTAAATTCGAGTATGACGCAGCTGCATAGTAAAGTGGACTTGTTAACCCTGGAAGTCATGCGGATAAAGAAGCAGATCAAACCAGCTGAGATGGTGACGGAATTCCAGCCTCCCCCCGAGTATCTGCTCACCAGTGATGAACTGAACCAGCTGATGGAGCAGACGTCCAGTGCTGGGGAGCTCGGGTGTAGGCTGCTGGTGCATCTGTTCCCAGAGCTGTTCAAAGCCAGGGAGTGCTCTCATGACTGCATGGCAAGCAAGAGAACTCTGGAATCTCTACATCTGCAGCTGATTCGGAACTACGTGGAGGTATGCTACCCTTCGGTGAAAAACAACAGCGTCTGGCAGGAGGAATGCCTCCTTCAGATTAATGACTTCTTTAATCGCTTCTGGGCACAGAGGGACATGGAAAGCGCTCGGCTGCTCAGGAAGCAGACAATCGCAGGTGGTGTCATAAAGGACGAGCATCCCCAAACTTATCATTTCATAAATGAGCAGGGTCAGGAGGAGCATTTATCTGTAGACAACCAGCAGGGCAGTCTGGCTGCTGCAGACCTCACATTCAGTACACAAGGCACAGAGGAGCTGGATGAGTTTTCTTCCCCAGAGGATTTTGTTATTTTTCTTATGCACCGTCTCTTCCCTGAGGTTTTTGAAGAGGGGAAAATGCCAGAAGGCTCCAACAGTTTTAGTAGTGTGGGTCAGCTGATTCTGGACTCTGATAAGATGGAGATAATACGAAAGTACATGGAAGCAAATTTTCCTGATGTGCCTGAAGACAGCTGGCTTCAGGTGTGCATTCAGCATATGGAAGATGCGCTTGAGGGTCCTCACAGTAACGGCAATGGAAGCGAACCTGACAATATTAACGATGAGGGCTACGACCTGGCCAGCCTTCCTGAAGACGTTTCTATTATTAAGGTTCCAGAAGTGACAGAATACGAACGGCCCAGTCGCAAGTCCAAAAAGTCGCTGCTTACACCAGTGGATTTTGACAATCTGGAGATTCCTCTCCCTGACTTCACTGTTCCCCAGGATTACATCTTGTCCAGAGAACAGCTGAAGAACAACTATGAATGTAGCTTGTCTATTGGGAACTTTGCCTCTCGGCTGCTGGTCCTCATGTTCCCTGAGCTCTTCACCCATGAGAACGCTAGAAAACAATACAACTGCAGCGGCTCGCTTGGGAAAAAGCAGCTCGACCCTGTTCGTGTAAACCTGATCCGTCATTATGTGCAGTTAGTCTATCCGCGGGCCAAGAACGACAGAGTGTGGATGTTAGAATTTGTGGGCAAACTTGACGAGAGGTGCAGGAGACGCGACACAGAGCAGAGGAGGTCGTACCTGCAGCAGCGTAAAGTGTACGGACAGGAGTCAGAGCAGGACTTTCTTTGTCAGCTGAACCAGCTGCATCCAGAAAACATGAAGGAGGATCCAGATATTCCATCTTTACCTCCTGAGAAGAGTAGCAAAGACTTCTGTAAAATTCCTCTCGATGAGCTGTGTGTGTCCACGCCTGACTTCCCTGTACCTTCTGTCTACCTGCTGTCAGACGCTGAGGTACGGGAAATCGTACAGCAGAGTCTGTCTGTTGGGAACTTTGCTGCCCGCCTGTTGGTGCGCCTCTTCCCCGAGCTGTTCACCCAGGAGAACCTGCGGTTGCAGTACAACCATTCGGGGGCCTGCAATAAGAAGCAGCTGGACCCTGTGCGGCTGAGATTGATCCGTCACTACGTGGAAGCAGTATATCCTGTGGAAAAGATGGAAGAGGTGTGGCACTATGAATGCGTGCCCAGCATTGATGAACGCTGCCGGCGCCCGAATCGCAAGAAGTGTGACATTCTGAAAAAGGCCAAGAGGTCGAGCACTGTGTCCTAGTCAGAGAACCTCAATGCAGTTAGTCTTCACTTTGTCGTACAAACAATTGCACAGTATATAAGCTGAAACCACATTGTTGAACTTTTACATACTGTCCTATGTAGGATGAAGCCAAGCTGTTCTGAGTTTCTTCAGTACTATACTTACTCATATTTTACCTTTTGGCTACAGCAGCAGATGTTCTAGTTTATGTAGTCTTACAATTGTCGGATTAAAAAAAGCAAAAACTGCTCCTATTTATAAGCCAAAACTGTCATAGCTTATCTAACATACTTTGTTGATAAATGTTGTAGCCTTAAAAACAATAACGATGATATTAGCTAACAGCATAGTTCACACATTTGCTCTGAATAGAAATGAATCACAGTAATGCGATACATTTCCATTGCAGTTACTGATGTAGCATTGTGCCACCACTGTTTTAATAACAATGTGCTTATGTTAAGCCTTCTTATAGAAGTTTATATTATAAAGATAATTTAACATGGCAATGGATCATGGTAACATATTTCTAATAAAAACACAATTATAAATATGACATGCAATTGGACTGTTTTACATATTAAGGCTTGCCTAACTTGGACATATTGAATACTGATTGCAATTTTACTGAATCTCAGTGTAAATATTGCTTTGACTGGTACTACTACCACTGACCCAGCACACACATTACTCATTCAGAATATAACATACCGATATGCTTTACATCAGTCAGGGGAGTCAAATTCATCTTAGTTCAGGTTCCACATTCAGCCCAATTTGATCTCAAGTGATCCAGACCTGTAAAATCACAGCATAATAACCTATAAATAACCACAACTCCTATTGTTTCCTTTGTTTTAGTGGAAAAAAGTACATTCTGAAATAGCTGACATTTAAGAAATTATCTTTTTACAAAATATTATGAACAACCTGAAATTTCTGAAGAAAAACACATTTCCGTAGCATTATGCCTCAGTTTATCATTTACATATTCCAACTTCCAGATCAGTGTCTACAAAAGAACAAAATATTCAGTTTCGGGTATCTGGAACTGCACGATGTAGTGTTTTACTTTAAAAATGACAAAAACCAAGACAAAATACTACAAAAATGAGACACAAAACAACAAAAGTGAGAAACAAAATGACAAAAAATGAGACAAAAAGTTACAAAGCGGCAAAAAAATGGACGAACAACACAAGCAAGACAAAAAAGGACATAAAATGACAAAAATGATACACAACACAACGAATAAAGCAAAACGCAAGATGACAACAACAAGACAAAAAACACAAGCAGGACAAAAATGAAACAAAATGACAAAAAAACAAGACAAAATGTCACAAAAACGACACAAAATATTGCACAAATTAGACGCTAAATGAGAAATGAACAATCTAGTATTTTACGTTATGATAAAAACTTGTCAAGATTTAGAAATTATTTTATAGTTTTACTAATTTACAATCTGCAGTTAATGTCTTCTCTGGAATTTTTACACTTTGAGGGCTGGATTGGACCCTCTGGAGGGCCGGTTTTGGCCCGCAGGCCACATGTTTGACACCTCTGCTCTACATCAATCAAGTCATGGAAACGTGATTTTCAGAAGCTCAAAGTATACCTTTATTGGGGAACACAGTATAGAGGAGGAAGGTCCACAGTAAAAGTCATTGTCCCAATCAGCTACTTAATGTGTGCAACCACTGAGAACTGTTAACCTTTATGCCTTTGTCATCCGTTCTGAATCCAGCTTCTTGGCGACCATTCAGATGCCAGTCATTTGACAGCATGCATTTCTCTGCGTGTTGCCCTCACTGGTCGTATTACAGTCAGTATTGTCCTATGCAAGTTCACGGCTTAAAGGCCTCATCCTTGGGAAGTTCAAGAACTTTCCAGCGCCTTACGCCTACTTTGTATTTTTCTGTGTTGCTGGTTTCACTGAAGACTCTCCGGAGGATGACTCTCATCAAGGAAACGGTGTTTGTTTCTTGGTTCTCTGACACCACCAGGTCCAACGTGTCTCCAACCTTGACCTGAATAAAGACCAAAATATGAGTTACAACAAATGAAGGTTCAGACCAGCCTATCTATACGTGATAATATGAAGAAGCATTTGGCACACACCGTTTTACTCTTCTTGATGAGTTTCTGTCCATTTAATCTGAGCTTGTTTTTGTAGAAGGCATCTTCAATTTTACTGTTAAAAGACAAAGGGAGGTTAGTCTCTGCTACGCTTTACAAAAGGGAAACATCCTGATGTCCTTGTTTGCTGTGACTCACTATACTTTATATATATATATATATATATATATATATATATATATATATATATATATATATATATATATATATATATATATATATATATATATATACACACACACTACTGTTCAAAAGTTTGGGGTCACCGAGACAAATTCATGTTCCATGAAAACTCCCACTTTTCTCCATGTGCTAACATAACTGCACAAGGGTTTTCTAATCATCAATGAGCCTTTCAACACCATTAGCTAACACAATGTAGCATTAGAACACAGGAGTGATGGTTGCTGGAAATGTTCCTCTGTACCCCTATGGAGATATTCCATTAAAAATCAGCTGTTTCCAGCTAGAATAGTCATTTACCACATTAATAATGTCTACACTGGATTTATCATTCATGTTACCTTCATTTAAAAAAACTGCTTTTCTTTCAAAAGCAAGGACGTTTCTAAGTGACCCCAAACTTTTGAATGGTAGTCCATTTCATTTTTTCAAGAAACACAAAAAGCTGAACCAATAGGCCATTATACTACAGTTGCCCCGTGGGCCAAAAGGGGCCACTTTTGGCCCACGGGGCAACTTTGCAAAGGGTAAAAATTACAGAGAAGACATTAAATGCAAGTTGTAAATTTGTAAAACTATAAATTTAAAATAATTTCTAGACCATGACAAGCTGTTTTGATCACAAAGTAAAAATGTTTTGTGGCTTTGTAGGTACACTTTGATCTGTAAGTTGTAATGTGTAACGGATAAATTGAGGCATAATATTGTTGAAATTTCACTTATTTTTCTTAAGAAATTTCAGGTTGTTCATAATGTTTTGTAAAAAGACGGTGCCTTAAATGTAAACATTTTCATAACTGTGTTTTTTTGCACTGAAACAAAGGGAAAAATTTGGAGTTGTTGTTATTTATAGGTTATTATGCTAATATTCAACTAGTCCGGCCCACTAGAGATCAAATTGGGCTGAATGTGGGACCTAAACTAAAATGAGTTTGACATCCCTGCTCTAGAGAAATAATGCCAAACCCTGAAAATGAACTGATGTGGCCTTTTATAAAACACAAGTGCTGTGTGTCAGCCCATATATATTTATATTTAGCCAGCGTTTTCTTTTTGCTTTTAAAACTCAGCTTGGTTTAAACCATAATTTAAATTCAAGGTAGACCTGTGGGATCAGTCAGCATGCCGTGACTCACTTGCGTGCTATGTCCAAGCCGGCTTTTAAGATAACATCATAGCGGAAAGACTGCACATATTTCTCCATGTCCTTATAGTCCTTTGGTAGGTTTGGGTCCACATCCTCATAATCGCTGGCCTCTGGGTCTTCTTCATCTTCATCCTCCTCATCCTCCTGCGTTGCTCTGGAAGCGTCTTTCTTCTTGTTGCTTTTAAACCTTAGATGGTGAACAGGCCAAGTCTTGACAGCGTCTCTGCAGCGGAGAGCCGGCCTGTGACAGCCGAGTGCAGGGAAAGCCGAGCAGCCCCACAGCTGGCGGGTATGAATGGTCCGAGGACACCACTCGGTCTGTTTCAGTCCGTATCCAGCAGCCAGTGCGTTGTAAGCGTTCAGCCTTCCCAGCTGCCTCATGGCCAGGGCCTGCACCACCAAACTCTGCATGTTGGCGCTCCACCCAGTCACTGGAAAAACGGAGGGTTAGGAAACATTATGCCAAACTACTGATCTTGTTGTGACAAATTTAATGTGTCAGAATCACTGTGGTATAAGAAATGTCAGTAAATTGACCACATTGTTGAGAAATGTGCATTAGGACTGCTAGTAATGATTCCTTTCCTTGTCAGTTAATTGATGTGTTGTTTGGCCTAAAACGTCAGCGTTTTCCATTCTCAAAACATCTTCATGACAGTCTTGTTTTGTGCAAAACCCAAAAATATTCAGTCAGAGAGGAGTAAAGAAACCAAACAGTTTCAAAATTAGGATGCCAGAATCAGAGAAACTGACTTTGCTTTCTTCAATAAATACTCAAACTAATTAATCAATTAACAAAATAGTTGGCGATTAATTAAATAGCTGACAACTGCGCTATGAATTCTGCTTTAAGACTTGAGAATAAATGACTCGCCAATCAGAATTAACAGTCTATGATGTTAATCAATTTTAGGCATGTTTCACTAAATGTCCTATTTCACCCCATAATATAACTATTATATACTTAAATATGTGGTATAAGTATAAATAAGTAGATAAATGCGATTTTTGTGTGTGTGGCTTATGTTCATTTGTAAAGATTCAGGGACTGCCAATAACAACTAACAATTCTTTTAATTAATCTATCAAATATTCTATAAATTAATCAATTAATGTGAACAATTATCTTTGCTCCAAAAAAAAGGTAAGTGACAATTTCATTAGCCTTTGGTCTTTGGAAACTTTTACATTTACTGGAGCCAGACTGTGCTGCAGCTAACATGCTTCTAAATCTGACCAATGACTGGAGCCAAAACGTCTGACGTCATGACGCAACCGTTACTAGAAAACAATTCATATACTTGACTTGAGTTTTAAAAAAATTAAAAAGTGTGTCGCTTAAAAATATGACGTCGTCAATTATGTCGACTAAGTCTATAAAGGTTATTTGGATTTAATTCTGCTACACAACTAAAGAAATTTAGCGTGACCTTCAAAATAAAAGCCCCACTTCATTTTAACCCTGCGTCGCTCATGTAAAAAAATATTTACCATCAAAAACTGTTGCTTTAATTGTTCTGTAAAACAACGATGACATTAAAATAAAAAAAACCTGAGGTTTATTTATTTTTTAATGGGTTTTTTTGAATCCGGAAGTTAGTCGGCTGACACCAGTCGGTAAACACAACAGACTTTCAGGAGGCGTGTGGTCAGATTGTATACAGTCTGTGATTGTGGTTCGCTGTAGCTTGTCTTTAGAGAGTAGCTGCTGTTTGTGTAATATAATGTCTGGTCCTAACTTCCTTTTAGTGTCTGAGCGTTTTATCTGGAGGCTGCTGCAGCTAAAGCTAGTTAGCTTTACTTTACTTCTGTGAGCTCGTGGACTCGTTATTTCCCTCACATGCGACCTTCCAGACCAGTAAACCCAGTACAGCCAGTCTGTGATCAGAGAAGCATGTTGAATATGAAGTTAATGACATCATGCTGGTAGTATTTAGGAGGACACTCACCTACAGAGTAACCTTTCACTGCCCACTGCGCTCCTTCACTGCTCTGACTGCGGTAGTTGTACAGCAGCAGGTTTAGATGTGCTGCCACCTACCGATGGACGGAGGATGCACGTGTTCTGGCTCAAAGGCTTTCACAAAAAAATCAACCAAAATCCAGCGAATTTCGCTGGATTTTGACTGATTGTTTTGTGAATGTGATTTTTTTGTGAATGTTCTTAAGAAAAATTTTTAACATTTCTTTTTTTTCCACTAAAAATGTTCAAAGATTTCCCAAAAATGTTGAAAATGTGGACATCAGAAGTTTCACCGTGAATTTTATTTTTTTTTTTTTTTTCACATTTTCAAACTTTAAAACGGGTTAATTTTGACCCGCAGGACAAACCAGGGTTAAACTCTCAGTTCTGTGTGACTCTACCTAGTGCTATGACTAACCTGTTTACAGAATACACCTTTTAAAACATCATTTGCATCTACTCATACACACTGAGGTACAAATATTAAATGAGTCCATCTATAATTGAGGGACTTTTGAAGTCCATGGGATATATCTTGCAAACATTTTTATTAAAAGTTTACAAAAAAACTATGTTTTTTATGTTCATTATGATCATGTCTTTACAAATTCTATAATTATTTATTATGGAATCGATCACTTATTAATAAAAAATGACTGGATATCAGCTAAATAACTGTCCAAATTTAATAACAACCACCTTCTAATTAGCTAAACAATAATAAAATGAGCTGATTCAGAAATAGTTTTGATTGTGATCTTTTTATTAAGTTGAGATAATCATGACAGATATTTATTTTTTGGCAATATGTCAAATTTTACATGGAAAATAACAAATTGTATCTGTGTCCGAGAAATCACTATCAGCTAGTTTATCCATTACAAAAACACCTCTCCAGGAAGTGTGTTAATTCCAGATCACATGACCTGCTCCACATGATGTCATTTCCTCCTGAAGAAAAGACTGGCCAGACTCCAAGGCTTTCTGACTTATTTAATATAAAGTAGTGTTGGTTATAGGCGGCCATGTTTATTTTAGGCCTGAAAACAACAAAAAATGTCAACTATGATACAAAAAGTCCCGCAGTTTTATATTGACCCAAATATACAGAAACAGTGCAACTACAGGTATATAGGCTACTGAAGTAAAAAAAACTGAGCTGATGACGAAGCCAATCAACAATATTAATTCAGAATTGATATCAACATGATCCAATTTCAGGACTATGTCCTTTTTACAGCATGACATAAAAGTAAAAAATTACATACAGAGTGCCGGAGAGACTTTGTCGGTCATATTTTGTGTATACCTGGAATTAATCAGAAATAATATATTCCAAGATATTCAAAAAAGAAAAATAAGTTTTGACATGTAAAATAAATCAGTTTTTTAGATTCTGCACTATTTTTACATCCGCAATCAAACTAAAGCAGGCTGATCTTGAATAATATTAACTGGTTCCTACAAGCTCTGATTTCCTTGACTTGAATCCTTCCATTGATGCAGCGGTTAGATGACACGCAACTGGACTTTTCATGGATTTTCCAGCAGAATTCAGCCAACATTTATTTTATTGTCTACACCTGTGCTTTTTCACTGTGACATACAGCACGTTTTCAGAGGAAATTTCCTCTTGCTTCAGACTCTTCTGGCCCAGATATTCCCAGTGTCTTTGAGAATCCAAACCAGCCACATTTTTGAACTACACATGGGTGTGACCCAGACATTTATTGCAACTTTTATTTATCCAGCATAAGATGAGTTCAAATACATAATTTGAAAGGTAACCAAGTTATTTATACAGCCCATTTGATTATAATGACAATAACATTTGAAACTTTTTACAGTAAACTTCTTTGAGCATTTGTGTATTTGTAATTTTATCAGCTTGAATACTTAATTACTTTAGAGAAATTTACATCAACATTCAGCTCCACTACAATTCATAATGTCTTGTGTCACTTGCATCAAGTGCATAATACTGGAGTCACTACATTATTGAAAACAATGTAAAAACAAGATGTTATGTGCTTCGAATGCATACAATAAGTTAATGTTAGATGCTATAAAAAGTCTGCATTACAAAGTTCGTATAGTGTTGGTGTGTAAACGTAAGTGCATTTACATCCTTGCATATTCTGGCTGTAAACTCCAGTCAAAAGAGTCAGAGATCTCCAAGATAAGTCAACATCCAAAGTCTCTTTCGGGAACATGTTGGTGCACACTCGTTTAACACTGTGAGCAGGTTCAGTACACACTAAAGAGTGAAATAATCATTGTACATATTAAAAATGAAACATTATTCCTTTAGTATAGACACATAATGGACATATATACTACAGAATATCATATATGCTGGTGGCTTACATTCATGTATGTTGATGGTTTTAACAGTGTCTCAGAAGAAGGAAATCATGCAATTCAGACATTTAATGATCTTTTTTTGCAGCTAAATCCACCCTGTGTTTTGTTGTTTGACAGATGGTCCACATGAACTATAGATTGAATATAAACCAGTCCTCGTCTTTTCTGTCCACGTGATAATGTAATGACATGTCGATGTATTTGTACCACAGTTGCAGGCAGGTTTTGTCGTGGCAGTAGGCAGCAAAAAAGTCTAATTTAAGACAAAACGTTCAAACCATTCATGTACTTGCTGAACGGATCATGGGTGATTGAGTTTTCATAACATGTTTTAGTCGGTCCAGGTAAAGGCTCATGTGACTGGACAGTATTCGTGCTCCAACTATTTTTGTCAGTTTCTGGGTCAGTCAAGACAAATGAATCAAATCTTAAAGCAAAAATCCGGCTAAGCTGTGCTCGTTCTGTTTGGTTGTTTCTACTTTCCTTGCAGATACCAAAACTGCGACCTGGCATCATTGCATTCAGTTGATTCCAGCATGTCTGTGGAGGTTTGAAGGACAAAAATGTTACAAAAGCACCAACTGTAAACATCGTGTTGAAGCGTCAGTCATCGAACATCCAAAAGAAAGGGATGCTTCTCTCTGGAGCTGCCGTATAGCACCAACAGTCAACAGTCAAAACAAGGATCAGTCCTTCGAAGAAGAAGCAAAGACACACCAGAATGCAACGCAACCACACAACCAGTTTGTAGTCTGAACAACCGTCCACCAACACTTTAACTCACATCTGAAAATAAGCTTATACCTGTTGTCTGAAATTGTTTTAAAAAAGGCATTCAAGAAATGTAGAAGTACATGAGGCATGTTGATAAAAAAAAGTAGTACACAAAAAATAACTTACAGCACAACACAGAAGTCATGAAAAACATCATAGAATGGCTGAACAGTGAGAACAACAGTTGTGTCTTCTGAATTGGAGGTTTCCGTGGTGATCAGGGTCTCTGTGATATGCATAAGCACAACATATTGGATTGGTATTCCTCCTTTCAGTCTTTGTCTTCACAGTTATTGCTGTAATTAGAAGCAGGTCAGACTTGTCAGCGCTGCTTCCTTCTGTTGTTGACAATAAATTCATCAAAATCAGCCCCAACGGTGAGGTTTCACTGAATGAACATGAGATACTTCAACCTGTTCATCATGACCACTGGAAAGGTCTTCTGAGGTAACTGCAGCTTCAGGTTCATATGTACCGTAGCTACATATGAGATCTTAAAAGCTATGGCAAAGCTGTACAGTGTAACAGTCGTCTCCTTGGATTTTACTGGAAGCCAAGCAGATTTTATTTTCTGTATGTGTGTCTTAGTCTGTTCTCAAACCACCGCCACTTTGTTCTCTGCTCACTGACCACTGTTATTGCTTTGGTGATTCACACATTCAGGATTCAGGCAATTCTTTCTAATAACATGACGATACAGCACAAATCAGTGTATCTGGCATTAAGACTTGTTTGCACACAGTTTCTGATGTCCAAAGTGTTCATATGCTACAGAGACACCACTGTGTTTCTCAGTGACTGCATAGTCATAGAGAAGTCTCCACACAGGAGCCGTTTCTGTGGAAAGATCTGTGGTTGTGGCAGTTCTCACTGCAGTGGACAATGAGCACTGGGTAGCAAAGAGCGTCCTCATAGTCTGGGGGTTCCTCATCGTCTGTGGTGAGGCGCTCTGACAGACAGCGGGTGTTTTCGCTGGGACTCTCCTGGTCGTCCAAGCTGCCGCTCCTCCAGAAGCAGCTGCGCTGGGAGCCGTAGCGCCGCGTCAACGAGAAGCGACTGCCGCTGAAGGGGATGCGGGAGCTGGCACCGGTACAGATGCTGAGGGCGCTCCTGGAGAACACCGAGGAGCAGCTGATGGCTCTGTGGCAACGCTCACAATTCTGACGAATCCCGCTGAAGCTGGACGGGCACTGGGCCAGGTCCATCAGGCCGGCCTCTGAGTAACTCGGCACCAGCTGCTGGTTGGAGCGAATGTGCCACTCCAGTTCTGTGCTGTCGATGGTGTTAACACGAGGGATGCGGCGCCAATATGGCCGATCATCACATGGGGTAACAGGGAGGTAATCGTGCCCAAAAAGCTTCTCGACGCGATAGTGCACATATGCAGTGCGATACTCTGTGAAGACTCGGAGAGGCCAGGAGAAAGTGAGGAAGGAGGCGAACCAGAAGACATAGTGGGACAGGTACCAGGGGTGGTGCTCTGGGTCAGACAGCACCATGACGTACTCCTTCAGGTCAATGTTCTTCAGGTGCATCCCCTCCCTGGCCTCCATGTAGTCATCAAGGCCCTCGTTGTCAGTGAAGAACCTGGCTCTTTGTGTCAGGTAGGAATTCTCTGACTCTACGTTTGCAAAACTAAAGCACTTGGTGAACCGCATCTTCGTGAGAGCAGACTTCTCCAAGCCCAGCAGCTGTTTGGAAACATCTTTGACGCCACAGTGACCATAGTCAAACTCAGCTTCTGCCACATGGGTGTTGACGCGTTCATGGTAGACCTGGGTGCTCGTGTAAGCATCTCCATTGCGGTAGCGTGTGACTTGTCGAGTTCGGCGGACGTAGTGGTAGCTGATGGCCTTCCACCAGATGCAGGGTTTAGCTTGCTGCATCCTCTGGATGCGCTCATAGATGCCCTCCACATCCACCTTGTGCTGCAGCTCATTCTTCACATGACAGTGCCAGCATTCCACAAGATAGACCAGATAGAGCATGCCCAGTAGGGCCAGGGGGATGTAGATATAGCCGTCAGAGCAGGGACTGTCATGGTACATCATGGATTTCCCTTTGAAGGCACTGTCAAAGGTGAGGCGGGTCACCTTGGTGACATGACACCAAACCATTGCTCCCATGCAGCCGTACATGAGGATGGACAGGAGCAGGCATTTCCAAAAGCTCTCCCGACATAAGGACTTGCTCAGAGATTGCTTCAGGGGTCTTTGCTGCCAAGTCAAAGCACAAAAAAAACAAATGAGAAAGTGATTTTAAAAAAACTGAATATAATTTATCAGCACTGAACTGCTTGTTTGCATCACTGTAACATCTGTAGCACACAGGAGCGTCTGCTTAATGAGACTAGAATTAATGAGCAGGTCATGCACTCTTGTAGTAACACCCAGAGATTAGAAAATTACTTGCAAAATAAATAAATAATCAGTTTGCAAATGATAGATAATAGGAGAGGTTTTAACCACTGAGGACATGTGGTGTCATTTTGTAGCTCTGTTGAAAGGGTTGTTTGTCTGGTTTCAGAGCTGGAAGGATTTTACAGGCCGGCCACAGCAGATAGCAGGTGAACGACAGGTAGAGATGATTAACAATCACACACCTAGTGGAATTTCACCCGAAAATTATTCATTGTTTATGCAACCTGCACGATTGTAGAAATCCGCCCATATCAAACAATAGAACAATAAAACTGAAATGTCCAATAATCCACCTGCAGTGTTCCAGCCTGCACATGGATTCACTACAGCTCTGCGACAAGCTCTGAGCAGCAGACCAAAACAAAAGGCTGCAGGCTGGTAGGAAACATACCTCGTCTCTGGTGTCCTCCTCCAACGCGGTGGTGGTGCTGCTTTCGCTGGCCGTGGCAGCCGATGCTGGAGGAGACATGGTGCTGCTGGAGCTGTGGCGGGGCGTGGAGCAGGAACAGCTCTAGCACCTGCAGCCTCGACGGCTCAGACCTGCGTCCACCCTCATCCACAGCCCAGCCGATCGCTGAGAGCCTCGGTAAATGGCCGTGTGCTGAGGAAAAACAGCGGGGGTGTGTCTACAGGAAAGCCCGCATCCTGCTCGGTGTAGCTGTCAGTGCCGCAGTACCGTGATGGAGAGGATGCTGGGTGGACGTCCCCCCCCCCCTCAGGGCCGCCGGGTGTCCGTCAGGATGGGCAGGAGGTGTCGGTCCGTGGAGGGCTGCCAGGGTCGGAGAGATGGTGCTGATGGAGCAGGTGTAGAGGAGATGGTGTTGCATAAACCTGCCACTTAAAGGGGAAGTCCACCTAAAAGCCGCCCTCACTGTGGGGAATTATCATCATGTGTTCCTCATTAACTCATAAGCTCAGCAAATATTAGAGTCATTCCAGGACTGGAGGACATTTGGGCTTCAAAATGTTTGAAAAATAAACCTTCTCTTTTACAGTTTTCTGCTCCATATTCATCAATAATAGGTAATAAACTATCAAAGGGTTGATTGGCTCAGATTACACATCAATGGTAAAAATAGTCTTATTATAAATGTTTTATTGTTGTTTAATGCTATTGTTGTTTGTTAACCCTACCTTGTCCATGCTAATGTTTTTTCACAGGAGTAGAATAGAATAGAATAGAATAGAATAGAACAGAATAGAATAGAATAGAATAGAATGCTATAATTGTCACTATACACACAGACTGTAGAACGAAATTAATCTCAACTCTAGTGGTGTATATTGCACTGTTGACAACTGAAATTTAAAAAACAGTTGAATTAGATAGAGAGCTTTAGCTACACCGTAAAATAAAAAAAGAAATTATTTTTATGGTAAAATTCCTGCAGCTGTGGTCGCCAGAACGCTGCTGTAAAATTACAGTGACACATTTTCCTCATTTACGGTAAAGAAATGTATTGATATTGTTGATTTTACGTTTTCAAAAATGTGCTTTATTCAATATTTTACTGTAAAAAAAAGTTGTAACCTTTAAAAGCTTGAAAATTTACATGAAAATATCATATAAAATAAAATGTGTGACATAAACATTACAGCATTTTTCCATTATCAGCACAGCAATTTGTGTATTTAACATTAAATATAGGTATTTTTAGCAATGACACGGTTCTAGCTGTCATAATTATTAGAGCATATGTCCGTTATTAGCACAAAAGTAAATCAATTTGACTGGTACAAACTGTAATTTTTACATGAAATAAATCAGCACAACAATGTGTACGTCTGTGAAAAATTGTATTCTTTTGAGAAATAAATGCAAAAATAGTATTGATTTGCATTTTGCCATTAAATAACTATGCAAGAGTAAAGACATTTTTTTCAAGAGGAAAAAAAATACAGTTTTCTCCTGATTGCCTTGTTTACGGTGATTCAGTGTTATATCAGCTGGACCAAACTGTTCTCACAGATTTTTACTGTCATGGTTTGACACTTTTTCACCGCAAAATCTACAAACATTTTTTACAGGGTAACTGTTCCTGCTGACCAAGAGGAGAAACTTGCTGATGAAAAAAAAAAATTAAAAAGTCAAAAGAATTAGTCTGATCCCGATAATATGAGGCCGAGTGAGACATTCAATCAAGGTTGACAATGTGATGAAAATATAAAAAATAGAAGAGAGGACATAGCTTTGCTCTACACATTCTTTAGGAAAACTGTTTGATGATGTAAACGACAAAAACATGACATAAAATGACAAAAACAAGACACAGAATGACAGAAACAAGAGAGAAACTTACAAAAACAAAAAGAAAATGACAAAAACAAGAAAGAAAATGACAAAAATAAGACATAAAATGACAATAATGTCATTAACAGGTTTGGGTGCATGTTGTGATGCACATTTTCCATACGTGAAAATTATTATTTTAAATATCATGTTGATTTAAAAAAATGTTCCCACAATTACAAGACAGATCAATGAAAAAATAACAACAAAAAGGGAGAAACAGCAGAAAAATGTCAACAAAATGGATGCTTTTCTGTGTAATAATCTTCTTTTTCAATTATCAAAATCTATTATGAAATGAAAAATAAACATTTCAAACATGAAATCATTGTTGTGTGGACAAAAATATAATGCAAACAATAATAAAAAAATTACTATTCTCAACCAAAGTGACAACAAAGGTATAAAAACAGATTGATTCTTATACGGGTCATTTTGGGCTCATTTATAGAGGAGTGTAGGGTTCAATCACTGGAGCATCTAAGGGTTAAAAATCCAATTCCTCTAATTCAGTGTAATTTAGTCAGAAATTGTCATAACTTGAAAACACGAATGAAATTGTTGTATTTTTCCTTGTTTTTTTGTTGTTTTTTAGCCCAAACATTATTTTTTAGAGTGTAAGCTGACCCTCTGAACGTACACTTAAACTCTGTGCTGACCCTTTTGTTGAACACTGCAACTCTGAACACACTTGACCTGCCTGCCGCCCAAACAGATGTTCCCTGAGGACACAAGGGGAGTCCTGTTATTACTGGAGGACAACAAGAGGACAAGAAACCACACGGCCGATGCAGTAAAGCATAACCAACTCCCACAAGTATCAGTGTCCTCGCTTAAGAGAAAATCTAGAACGGACTGTAAGGAAGGTCCAGGTCTGACTGATGGTTGACTGAGTGTTGAATAAAGACCCAGACAGGACGCTGTTCTGTTTGTGAGTTTGTGATTTGAGCTGTGAAGCCAGTATGTATAGAAAAATAAACAGTTTTGACTTTCATTCTTGATGTCATCTGGTGACACCGGCTGTTAAAGGTTGCTCACTGACAAACATGATTTCTGCCAGTTACTTAATCTACATCCTCATCACCTTTTTCTGATTACGCTCACATACAAATTAATTTTATTTGAATGTTGTTTTAACTGATTAATCAGAAAATGCTATTTATCCCATAAAATGTACTAACATCAGTATCCTACACAGTAAAAGATCATGAACGCATTTACTCAAACCAGTTTATCACTATGTCAAAGAGTTATGTGACGATGTGGCATTGGTCTGTCTGTCTGTCTGTCTGACTGTTCACAACATCACTCAAAAACAGACAAACGGATTTGGATGAAATTTTCAGGGAAGGTCAGAAATGACACAAGGACCAAGTGATTAGATTTTGGCAGTGATGCAGCTTATAGTCTGGATCCACGGATTTGCTAAAGATTTCCGTAGCAGCACAACGTCACTGTAACCATGACAACAAGTGAACACTACGTCAGCCGCCTACCGCCTACCCACAGCATCAGAAGGCAGCAGAACCCACAGAAGCATCTCTACAGTGAGACAGTTGTGAGCATTTACATTCACTACTGTTCAAAAGTTTGGGGTCATCCAGACAATTCCATGTTTTCCATGAAAACTTCCACTTTTATCCATGTGCTAACGTAACTGCACAAGGGTTTTCTAATCATCAATGAGCCTTTCAACACCATTAGCTAACACAATGTAGCATCAGAACACAGGAGAGATGGTTGCTGGAAATGTTCCTCTGTATCCCTATGGAGATATTCCAAAAGTACCAGTACAGCAAAATAAATAATCCAGCATGAAAAATTCTACTTGATATAAAGTACATGAGTAGTGACAGGAAAACACAGGTAAAGTAATAAAATAAAAGTTCTGGTTTGTCCTTCTGACTGACATATTATTATATATGACATCATTAGAATATTAGTAGTAAAGCATCATGCAGTTTTATATAGAAGGACAGCAGATAAGGACATATGGTTTAAAAGCAAAAATCTGATAGTAAAACCTATTTTTAGTTTTTGGGCTTTTTCTTAATTCCTTGATTTTGGGTGGCATATTTCATCATCTGAACTTTTATTGAAATGAAACCATACTAGACGTTTTAGAGGGGGAAAAAATTCACACCTCATAGACAACTGAAACGTGATCCTGACGACATGCGACTTTATTTAAGAAGCCAAAGAAATTGGAAACAACTGGTTTAATCTTCAACAATGTGTTTTATTTTAAAAGCCCGTTATAATATCCATTGCGCTAAATCTTCATCTTTAACCCTCGTGTCGTCCTGCGGGTCAAAAGTGGCCTGTTTCAAAGTTTGAAAATGTGGGAAAAAAATATATTTTCACAGTGAAACTTCTGATGTCCACATTTTCAACATTTTTGGGAAATCTTTGAACATTTTTTGGTGGAAAAAAAGAAATAAAAAGCAACCAAAATCCAGCAAATTTCATCCCTCCTGAACCCAAACAGGTCCGAGCCAGACAGAATGATAAAGACTAATAACTGAGCTCTGACTGGAACCACAGGTTTGGTTTACAGTTCATTATCGATTCCAAAAATGATGAATATTAACCCTCCTGTTGTCCTCATTTACAGCCACCAAAAAATATTGTCTCCTTGTCTGAAAAAAATCCAAAAATTCTGCAAAAAGAATCCCCAAATTTCTGAAAATTTGCAAAACCTTCAGGAAGAAAATTCAAATAATGCCTTAAAAGTTTCCCTTAAAAGTTTTATTTTATAAAAATCTCGCAAATTTGGCAAAAAAAATTCTTGTAAATATTTTCAAAAATCAGTAAAAATTTTCCCAAAAAATCCTAAAAATATCTAAAGTGATTCCAAATATATCAGTAAAACTTCTAATGTTTTCTTTAAGAACATTCACGTAAAAATCAACCAAAATCCAGCAAAATTCACTATTAGACATTTTACTGATATATATGGAATCACTTTAGATATTTTTAGGATTTTTTTTGGAAGATTTTACTCGTTTTCTGAAAATATTTACAATTTTTATTTTTTAAAATTTATTTTCTTGCCAAATTTGTGGGATTTTTTTTTTTTTTTAAATAAAACTTTTAAGGGAAACTTTTAAGGAATTTTTGGAATTTTATTCCTGAAGGTTTTGCAAATTTTCAGAAATTTGGGGAATTTTTTTGCTGAATTTTTGGATTTTTTTTCAGACAAGGAAACAACATTTTTTGGTGCCTGTAAATGAGGACAATAGGAAGGTTAAAAGAAATAAAGCTGCAAGATAAATGTAGTGGAGAACAAAGTGCAATATTTCTCTCTAAAATGTAATGAAGTGGAAGTATAAAGTAGAATATATTTCAGTACTTCAGAACTGTACTTTGGTACGATGCTTGCAAAAATGTAATTGATTACTTTTTATCAGTACAATTCTGAGTTACTTGTTAAATAATCATGGATACTACCAGCCACAGGGGTAATATTACACTATGTTATACAACATGTGAAATGTATTGAACTAAGTGTCTCCAAACCCATATATCAAGCATAAAATCTAGTGCAGTACAATAGCAATAAACAGTCAGATGAAGTTCTGTATGGGTAACATTTACGGAATATGTGAATTATATGTTCAACATAGTAAGAAACACATTCAGTCGAGTTACAAAATGCTTACAAAAAAAAACACATATGCACATAATTCAGCTACACGCCATGGAAAAGACCTCACCAAATATCAAAATCATGTGAAAATCTGGGTCACAATTAAGCTTACAACATCTTAAAAAATGATACAAAAGCCTTTTTAGAACCCTTTTAAAGTGTCACAGCATCTCCTCAGGTTGTTTAGTTGTTTGAGTTGTGTATAATTGTCTTTATTGAGACAAATGGATGTAAAACGGCTTAGCAGCAGGTATGAAAAGTTTATCTGGTTCATTTCAGAGGGTTAAATGTGTCGACAACTATGCTGTTGTGCATTATTTGCTGCATTGTTTTTTATCCGTATCAGAGGGATCACTCTAAAAACATGAATGTGCACAGACTAAAGCTGTGTAAAGCTTTCAAAATAAAAGAGGAGTCACTGAAGGATATGTTTTTAACCTGTATATTAAGTGAAGAATCCTGGTGTAGAGAAAACTGCAAGACAATCTTCAGCCTCAGGGCTTTTTCTCCCTGTTGGCCACAGTGTGTGAAATTTCACACGGGTTACTCCTTTTCCCAGGGTCTCCTTTTCTGATGACGAAGGGAACCCTTAAAGGAAAAGAGAATAAAGCTTATGACTGCACTGTAGTCAGTACTTTTTACAGGGATTAACACACTGTAAAAAAAAATGTTGTTTTTACAGTAAAATTCTGGCAGCTGTGGTCACCAGAATAAAACATTTTCCACATTTGCGGTAAAGAAATGTATTGATATTGTTAATTTTAGAGCTAAAAAACATGCTTCATTCCATATTTTACTGAAAAAAAATTAACCTTTAAAAATGTGAAAATTTACATGAAAATACCATATAAAATAAAGTTTGTGTAACTTGTTATAAATAATACAGCATTTTTCCATTATCAGCACAACAGTTAGTGTATTTAACATTAAATATATGTATTCATAGCAAATATTGTGGTTAAAGCTCTAAATTTTAAAGCATATGTCCATTATTAACACAAAAATACATCAATTTGACCAGTAACAAACTGTATTTTTTACATGTAACAAATGTAGAAATTGCCATGTTACATGTTATATATATTGCATATTATCAGCACAACAATATATACATTTAACTTTGAAAAATTGTGTTCTTTTCGAGAATTAAATGCAAAAATTACAGTGTTGTTCTACATATTACAGCATTTTTCCATTAAAAACTGCAGGAGTTGGGAAACGTATTTTTTTAAGAGAAAAAGAATCTAAAAAACACACTTTTCTCCTGATTAATTTTTTGACGGTGATTCAAACTGATTTAGAGTTTACAGATGGTTTGACAGTTTTTCACCGTAAAATGGACTAACATTTTTTACAGTGCAGTTTCCTAATAGTAACAATCCTCTGTTCACTCATGAAGAAGAGGCATCGTGGCATAAATAATCAGATCATCAGAATCAGAATGAACCTTCAATAAAGGTGGTTTCAGGTGATGTTTTTGCTGCTTTTGAGGATCTTTTTGGAGCTACTCACCGTGTACACATTGGAGAGGTTGTTGAAAAGCACTTGGCCTGCGCTCACCTTGTTCCTCACTCCTCGTATGGTCCCGTTCTTGCTGCAGATGTTGATCCTCTTGTTGCTGAAGAACATCTCCCTCTTGGCACTGGCGTACAAAAGCAGGTCATCGGGTTCGCAGCCGTTCTCGTCGGCGGCAGCCTCCACCGGCAGGCCGCTCAGGTGGCTGTTGGCCTCACTGGTGGGCAGAGGGCCGCCCTGCTCGGCCTCCGGGCTGCTGGTGCAGTCCGAGTCCACCGAGTCGGACACCGAGCCGCACCAGACCCTCTCATCCTTGAACACCTCCGCCAAGACCCGGCCGCTGTTGGCAGATGCTACTCTGAACCTGACTGTTTTCCCAGGCTTTTCCTTCTCCTGTTTCATTCTCGGCCCCTCCATTGAAACCCAAGAATGTCTAACATGTTTCACGTCCCATTCAGAGAAGCCAGACGAGCTCTTTCATCCTAAGCCATGAGCAGTGCGCAATTATCAAACAAAAAAATCCTCATTGACGGCTCAGAATGGCTGGAAAACACCCCGAGTACAAAAACCAGACGCTGAAATGGTTAATAATGGATGAGCCTGTGCCATGGTAACGGCTAAAACAGGCAAACAGTAAAGTGATATTAGCAGGTTCAATAATTGATCAAGGTTAGTTTTCTAACAGCAGATAGGCTACAGACCTGGTGTCTAATCCTTTAAGGCCAGCAGCGAGGATGAATTACCCCGAGGACACCACATGACCTCTGCTGACTTTTGCCAACCTCCATTATGTTTCTGAGTCAACTTTCAATTAAGACTGTTGCCTTTTGAGCTTTTTCACATTGCAAATAATGTTGATGTTGAGGTTTAAAGAGATTTGTTTTACTGTTAAGAGGTTTACAAAACATCCTGATCACCTATGTCAGGGGTGTCAAACTCATTTTAGTTCAGGTTCCACATTCAGCCCGATTTCATCTCCAGTGACCACTAAAATCACAGCATAATAACCTATAAATAACCACACCTCCACGTTTCCTTTGTTTTAGTGCAAAAAAAGTGCATTCTGAAAATTTTCACATTTAAAGAAATTAACTTTTAACAAAAAATTATGAACCTGAATTTTTTAAAAGAAAAATAAGTTTAGTTTCAGCAAAATTCAGCCTCAGTTTATCATTTCTACATTACAACTTCCAGATCGCAGAGTGTCTACAAAGGAACACAACATTTAGTCACAGCTGTCTGGAACTGAACGATATTGTATTTTACTTTATGATCAAAACAGTAAACGTTCAACAAAAAAGACAAAAAACAACCAAAGCAAGAAACAATATTAGAAAAATGAGACACAAAGCGACAAAAGCGAGGAAACAAAATGACAAAAAAATGGGACAAACGACATGAAACAAAACAAAAAAATGAGACAAAAAGTTACAAAACAACAAAAAAATCACAAATGATAAAAACAAGATAAAAATGATAAAGGCGAGAAACAAAAAAATAGACAAACAACACAAGAGAGACAAAAAGGAAACACAAAACGACAAAAACGTGAGACAAACCACAAAAGTCAGACAAGAAACCAACAAAAATCAGACAAAATATTACAAAAATGAGACACAAAATGACAAAAGAACAATGAACGATGTAGTATTTTACTTTCTGATCAAAACAACTTGTCACAGCCTAGAAATTATTCTAAATTTATAGTTTTACTAATTTGCAATTTATGTCTTGTCTGTAATTTTTACAGTTAGAGGGCCGGATTGGACTCTCTGGTGGGCCGGTTTTGGCCAGCGGGCTGCATGTTGGACACCTCTCACCTATGTGGACATTAACCAGGAGTAACTGCAACAAATCTCTGTTTCAACCCATCTTGACAGCCAGTTGTTGGTAGATTTATGGTGCCATTGTGCTGAAAGCCTTCAAGATGCTCTGCTTTGAGTAGAAAATGTTAAAGCTTATTTTAGATTTTCACAAAGGAACTCTAACTGTTAGCACACAAACAATGGAAATACCCTTAAATTAGGTGATTTCTAATGTGTTTTGCATTTTTCTTTGTTTAATATAATTGAATATAAAGATAAAGCAAGCATTACTAGAACCCTATTCTATTCCCGTCCATTTCCAGGTACGGGGAAATCCTTCAACAATAGCACCACCTGTTAAGATGATTACCTAAAGCTAATCATGTTTTGCGCTGCCTTTCTGCCATCAGATAATAATTTAGTCTCTAAAATCAGCTTAAAGATTTTAGAAGTAGGTTTTAGATCATTTATGTTGTATTAGGACTGCAACTAACGATTACTTTCATCATCAATTAATCAGTTGATAATTTTCTTGATTAATTGATTAGTTATTTGGTCTATAAAATTCAAGAAAATGGTGAAAAATGTCTACCAGTGTTTATTTATGTAGCTCCATATCACATATTCAAAGTGTTTTACAGGCAAAGGTCAAATAATGTCAACAATCAAATATAAAATACAGCAGGATAATATAAAATGTAATAAAATAAATCTAAAATGGTACAGCCAACTTGAGCAAAATGCACATAGATTTTTACAGAATATTGTAATTCCAACTTCAAATATCTTGTTTTGTTGACAAAGAGAAGTTTATTAGCCAAAAAATATTAAAATTCAACAGCAGCAATCAGAAAATTTTCTAAAAATACGCGTGTCAGATTTTATTTTTCTTAAAATTACTCAAACCTATAAGTCAGTGTCAAAATAGTTGGTGATTATTATTATTATTATTATTATTATTATTATTATTATTATTATTATTATTATTATTATTATTATTATTATTATTAATAATAATAATAATAATAATAATAATAATAATAATAATAATAATAATAATAATAATAATAATAATAATAATAATAATAATAATAATAATAATAATAACATTATTTATATAATACTCTTAAGAACAGCTTTCACAAAGTGCTTTGACAGTTAAAACATGCAACACAGACAATCAAATAAGCTATAGGAGACCAGTCAGAGCAGTCAGTTAAAATAAATAGTAAAAATTTGTATAATTTAACTGAATAATTAGCTACATTAGCAATCATACCAACAAAGGAACTAGGCTATTTCAAAATTAAAGAATAACATTAAGGGTTAAAATTAGAAATTGAAAATCCAAAAAGTCAGAGAATTAAAGAACTAGAGAGACGACATCACACCAAAGAACCAGGCAGCTGAAAATAAAATAAAAGAGAGAATATCAAAAATAAACAGGACACAATACAAAATAGAACACTAAAACTAAGTAAAGCTAAAGTAAAGTTCACATAAAAGCAAGTCTGTAAAAATGGGTTTTCAGAGACGATTTAAAAGAAGTTACTGATTCTGCAGGTCTTTCCTCCTCAGGCAGGTCATTCCAAAGTCGAGGTCCTGATGGAGAAAGCTTGGTCACTTTTTTAGATTCAAGCCTCAACTTTGGAACGACCAGAAGGATTCACCTGAGGATCTAATCGGTCTGAGCAGGTTAGTAACCCTATATGTGACAACTATGACAACTACTATACTCATTACATAAATTGGCATTTATTTAATGTCACTATAAATATAAAACATGCCATGTTACAGACTTATTTTCCATCTAAACTGTGTGGACTACAGAATGAGCGTCAGGTCTTCTGTATTTCCACTCCGCTCCTGCAGGGGGCGCTACAGCTACTGGTGAACAGCGACCACAGAGGGAGCAGCACACGTGCAGCACAGCGGTGTCAACATGGGCAAAAGGAGGCAGAAGAACCAACTTTTCACTAATTTATCCAAAAAACAGAAGAAACACTTGAAGGAGTTTGGAGAGGAGCATCCGTTCCACGACGTGTGAGCAGCACAGAAACAATAAATGCACTTTTATTTTAGCTAAACAGCTAAGTTTAGCCAGAAACTTAGCTTTGTTATGTATCTGTAGCAAAGGCTGATACCCAATACAATAGGATTTAGACACGGATAAAAGTTTGTTGCCGTATTTTAAAAATGTATTTTGAACTTCTTCGGAAGATATTTTAGTTTATTTCGACTAGTAGAAGTACAGACAGTAACAGCACACATGTAGGAAGGTTTTTACAGCCACAGTGCTAATGTTATTAACGCTCGTGTTGCCACTGTTCCAGTTTAACTGGTGATCAGGTGAACTGGCGATAGTTTCTGTCTCCAGATGTTTCGTCCGCAGATTCGGCACGATCAGACCTGGATTTACGTGAAATAAAGATACCAGATAAAGAAGACCTCGCCGAAAAACGTCGGCATCACTACTTATAAAGTCTATATCCATGTAAATATCATCTACAGACAGTAAAAAGAAACGTGCGGGCCGAAATAAAAAACACGTGTTTTTCAAGTACGGTGAGAGGATTCGAAACCACGTAATCCAGCGATAAAATTACCAGATCACCGTTTTACTCACCAAATATTGTCAGCGGTTACAGTGCTCTGCAATGACGGTTAGGACGTGGATTACTGAACGTGTTTTTATTGTTTTCTGATCACCAGTTAAACTGGAACACCACCATGTTTAAGATAAAATTAGAAGAGGTAAAATCTACCTCATTCATCAGGTAGGAAATTATTTTGCCAGAGTACAATAAACAAAGTTCAGTGGAATATGCACAATTACACAGAGATTTGCAGTAAAATATAAATAACAAATAATATAAAGTACAAAATGTTAAGTAAGTTTCTAAAAGTGTTTGTGTAAAGTGACTGTGTATTAACAGCAACAACTAGAAAGATTAACAGAAAATGAACTGAAGTAGAGATTAATAGCATAGAAAACCTCTTAAATGACTTTTTTCAACTTTAAATTCGATGACTTTTCCTAAAGTGACCCCAACATTAGAAAAAATGAAACATTGTCTTTGTTTATATTTTCATAAAAGCTGTACATCAGCAGGGTACCAAGATGGTGTTTGATTTTTGACCCGGTAGTTAAAAATCATAGTCACATAGGACTAAAACACATACCTTTAAAACCACAACAACACACACATGCACATGCGCACACACAATGAAAAATTTAGATTATGCTACTGATTGATCTCAGAAAAACTAAAACTTTTGCACCTTGTGGGTTTGAGCAATGATTCAAAGATGTGAGAAGACGAGTATTTCATAGTTGAGTTTTGTCATTTTCCATTCCATTGTACAGTATACAGTACACTGTTGTTTCCCTTCAAAAATGCATTTCAAGCTACTCTCTGCACATTCTGGTACTTTGTTAGGTTATGCAAGTGCTATCTCTTGATAAACAAATATTGTTTACACCTATGCGGTACCTTTAGCAGCAATAATACTGATAGTAAATCTCTACTTTAGTAAAGAAAACATGTGTGATGTAATAAAAACGAGTGGTGTCCACTGATTAATACAGTCTTTATGCCCTCTGCAGAGCAAAAAACCGAGACATTCACAAAGTGTGTGATGCAAGGCAGGTTGTTTCTTCATGTAAAACAGATTTTTGGTTGAAAATTCCATTAGACCGCTTTATTTTCAAGGCTCAGTGGAGCCGGGTTGTTTTTGACCCTCAGGACAAGAGGAGTGTTCAAGATCTGAAGACAACACGAGGGTTAATGTGGACCATTATTGTTAAAAATGTTAATTTGTAAAATGGCTATTAGCAAAAAGACTGCAAGACTATGAGCAGCATTAGATAAAAGTTTACTAAGCCAGTGTAGGACCATCTCTACAGGAATGCAATAAAACAACTTTATAACAATGTGTAAAATACATAATATATCCAGTATTGCCTTTCCTTGTTCTCTGTGTGCTTACTGTGGATCACAGAGTTTTCTATCATTATATTTAAAATACAGAACCAATGTTGATGCAGAGATTGTTAACCCTTAAATGCATAAATGGGTCAAAAATGAGCCGGTGAGGTTGTTCTCTTGCAATATCATTTTAATGAAAAGTTGGTGTCATTTCGTATTCCAGATATTCCTCAAAAAATATGTCTTTCATGTCATTCTATTTAATTTTACCTTTTATACTTTTAAAGAAACAGTAATGCTTCTATTACTACCCCAACTCTTTATCACTGATATCATCCAAGAGGCGATGAAGTGCACAAACTTGGAGCAACAGCTGGAGGAAAAGAGTGGAAAAATGTCAACAAAATGGATGCTGACATTCTTCTATTGCTGCACTGCTCTGTGTAATATTCTTCTTTTTCAAGTATCAAAATCTGTTATGAAATGAAAAATAATCATATTTCAAACATGATCACTCATCTAAAACCATGCAGTCCAGACTATTTTTAAAACTACGATATTGCAAGTTTCCAGGTAGCATCATTTCCCTTTTTGTTTTTCACAGAGTTCATGAAAGACCTGAGAGGACTGAAGTAGTGGAGCTGGTGAGTAGTGCTGTAGATGTGACAGTGTTTGTTTTTTAGGAACCAGTATGAAAAGCCACCATAATCCTGGCCTTCATACACAGAAATTCAAAACGTTGTGTTTTAAATATATGGAATTAAAAGAAAACTTCTCAACATTTATCCTACAGTGGTACAAGTGGTTTTAAACACAGACAAAACCAAGCTCATGGCTTTCGCTCATACAAAGGTGCATTCCCAATATTGTAACATCAAAATTAAAACCTGTAGAGGAGCACTTGGGTTTTATTCTTGATCAGTAGCTCTCATTTAAAGCCCATATTAATAACTTGGCCACTAAACTTAGGGTGAAGCTTGGGTTCTTTTTCAGAAATAAAACCTGCTTCTCTGTCAGGGTCAGAAAGAAATTAGTGACAGTGATCAGATTTGCCTTCCTTCAGTGCCTGCAGATACACAAGATACACTCTAATTAATAAGACTCTTTTAGGCTTATTCTTCTCTATTTGTGCACTTAATTACAAAGAACAAACAGCTGCTATGCTATTTATATTAATGCACTACTCGTGTTTTATCTGTTCCTCTTGTACGGACTGAATTTGAAAAAAGAGCTTTTAGCTTCCTCAGCATTGAATTCTTTACTGACTGAACTGAAACTGTCTGAATTTATTCCGTTCTATACTGAGGGACAGACAGCACGAGACCATTGAACAGTGCTTGTGTTTTTACAAATTGTTGTTTGTTGTCCGAGTTATAGCTCCGGCCCCCCTTTTTTTTTTTTTTTTTTTTTTTTTTAAATTGTAGAACACTTTTTCACCTTCAGAATTGTATGTTAACTCATACTGTCACGTCCTTGTAACTGTTTTTATGACGTGCTGCTGACTTCTTGGCCAGGTCACTCTTGTGAAAGACATCCTGATCTCAGTGGGTTTTTGTCTAATTAAATAAAGGTTAAATACTATTGGCAGGACATGACTGAACACTACAGAGTGGTGACTACAGACAGAGGTTGCTATCAGAGGAAATTTGGGAATTAGTTTGTTTAAGAAAGGGAGATAATGGGAAAAATGCTGACTACTGGATCCAATTATCCATAAACTTTTTTTATAATATGAAATTGATGATTGTAGTATTGTAGCACAGCGATGAGGATGCATTTTCACTGGTTTTAACAAGAACTGCCTATCTCATCCACTGTACCTAAAAGAAATTTTGGACCATCCCTTCATCAATATACTTGAGTTTTGTTCCATTTAAAGGCATTTTCTCCTCATCTTTGTTGAAGCCGTCAAGCCCAGAACAATCTGATGCTGATCCCAATGAGCTGGAAGAGGAGGAGGAGGAACCAGAGGAGAAAACAGCCTATCAGAAGCTTCTTTCAACTCTTAACCAATCCACAAGCAACGCCCACAGCGAAGAGGAGGAAAGCACTGATAATGAAGAGGAGGAAGAGGAGCTTCTTGGTGAAGGTGAGCTGTTTATTCCCAGAACACTTTCTGCCGTTTCGTGCCAACAAATTGATTTGACTGAATATCTTTGTGCTTTGTAATATAGAGGACAGTGATGGAGATGGGGATGGAAGTGAGGAAGGTGATGAAGATGAAGGAGCAGAGGAGGAACCTGCAGATGGAGACGAAGCTCTGACAGAAGCAGGAGAAGGGAAAGAAGAAGAAAAAGAGGAGGAGAAGAAGGCATTAGATGAACAGTTTGTAGACAAAGAACACGAGTCTGAGTTCTGTCTGGAGACCAACTTCATGGGCGATGGAGAACAAGAGGACACTGAAAACTCTGCACAACACCAAGACAATAATGGTAAGAAAAAAGAAAAGAATTACTCTTTTTTCTTCTTCTTTTTGGGATTTTACTCCCTAAATTTAGTGAACTGCCTGTTGAATTTGAAAATGTGGGGAATATGATGAAGTTACGTTCTGTTTCACTGCTTTTATCCTTGCAGACATGTTTTTACAACATTTGGATACAGAAATTAGTGAAGAGGATGTCCAGAAAATAACATCAGGCTGCAAATCCAAGACTCAGATCACGGTATTAACTACATACATAATCTCTTAATATTTACCAGCAAGCTTTTTTATTAAAATAAATTCTAATTACATTTTCTGTCCTTTCCATGCTCTGACTTAGTGGCCAAAACTGGGAACTCTGCTCTCTACGAGTCCCCTTGAGAACTTTGGCCCCATCGGCTCTCAGAAAGACACAAACCTCCCAGTTTTCCACAAACTGTTGATGACCCACTGGAAGGACCTGAACCAGACGTCCAATCCTAAGGGGGCAGCTGAAGAGATCAGCCCTCTGCAGCTGGAGCTGCTGGCCCTCATGGGTTCCTACAAGGATATCTATTACCCAGAGACATGTCCTCTAAACCAGGGGCCACATGTGCGCAATACATACTGCCTCCATGTGCTCAACCATGTACTGAAGGCAAATTCACAGGTCCTGGCTCACAACACCCAGCTAAGAGAGCAGAAACCACAGTCTAAAGCTGGAGCTGAGCCTCAGGACGAACCCAGAGACCAAGGACTGACCAGGCCAAAGGTAATCTACTCAAATTCCTCTTTAATTTCTGATTGTTCCTGTTTTTTTTCCTTTTGTTGGTTTCATTAGACAGATACAGTTGAGAGGCAGACAGGAAAGTAGGGAGAAGAATGGGGAAAGACCTGCAGCAAAGGGCTGTGAGCTGGAATCAAACCCAGACTGCTGCGTCGGGGACGACAGCTCCTGTTCATGGGTCGCCCGCTCAGCCAGTTGAGCTACCTGGGTGCCCAATTGTTCCTGTTTTAACATCAAATACCACGTGTGCAGAAGTGGCAAATGAAACACAGAATGAGCTGAAGTCATATTAGTGTATGTAGGCCAGCAGTAATAAATACTCAAACCAACAGCCGGTCACCAGGCAGCTGTCCTGATGTTTTGGCTTCACTTTTGGAGAGCTGTCATGCCAACACACACACACTCCTGCAGTGGCAGCAAAAAATTCCCGGATGCTGTTGCTGCACTCCAGAGTAGAAGAGTGTTAAACAACAGAGAGCAGGAGGCAGAACAAAAACAACAAGGTGAAGACATGGCGCCTCGAAAGCGATCATCCTCCGTTGTTTGTAGTATTTTAGACTTATGGCAGGTAATGTCAAGGAAGAACCAGTTTACTGAAACAGTGCAGAGACGTACACCAGTCAGGCATAACATTATGTCCGCAGACAGGGGAAGTCAGTAACTGATTATCTCTTCATCATGGCTCCTGTTAGTTGGTTGCATATATCAGGCAGCAAGTGAACATTTTGTCCTCAAAGTTGATGTTAGAAGCAGGAAAAATGGGCAAGTGTAAGGATTTGAGCAGGTTTGACAAGGACCAAACTGTGTAGGTTAGATGACTGGGTCAGAACATCTCCAGAACTGCAGCTCTTGTGGGGTGTTCCTGGTCTGCAGTGGTCAGTATCTATCAGAGGTGGTCCAAGGAAGGAACAGTGGTGAACCGGAGACAGGGTGATGGGCGGCCAAGACTCACTGGTGCACATAGGGTGTAGGTTGACCCATGTGATACAATCCATCAGACCAGCTACTGTTGCTCAAATTCCTAAAGAAATTAATGCTGGTTCTGATAGAAAGGTGTCAGAATACACAGAGCATTGCTGTTTGTTTTCTGCAGACCAGTCAGGTTTCCCATGCTAAAAGCACCAGCAATGGGCTTGTGAGCATCAGAACTGGACCATGGGTTCAACAGGTTGCTTCCCTGGGGTACATGGCACCAGGATGCACTATGGGAGGAAGGCAAGTCAGTGGAGGCAGTGTGATGCTTTAGGCAATGTTCTGCTGGGAAACTTTGGGTCCTCCATCCATGTGGATGTTACTTTGTAATGAACCACCTACCTAAGCACTGCTGCAGACCATGTCCATCCTTTAATGGAAACAGTATTCCCTCATGGCTGTGGCCTCTTTTAGCAGGATTGAGGAGCAAAACAACCAGTTTGAGGTGTTGCTTGGCCTCCAAATTCCCCAGATCTTAGTCCAATCCAGCATCTGTGGGATGTGCTCTACAAACAAGTCTGATCCATGGAGGCCCCACCTCACAACTTCCAAGGCTTAAAGGATCTGCTGCTAACATCTTGGTGCCAGAAACCACATCATACCTTCAGGGGTCTAGTGGAGTCCATGCCTCGATGGGTCAGGGCTGTTTTGGCAGCAAAAGGGGGACCAACACAATATTAGACAGGTGGTCATAATGATATGCCTGAAGAGCTGTTCAGCCAGCTGAAACAACACAACGGAAAACAGTGAATGCATGATGATCAAGAAGAATAATGCTAGAAAGCTCACCTCACTAATACCCCATCCTCGTCTAGTGTAAACTCAGACATCCATTACTGTTTTGTGAAAGCAGCTCTGTTGATTTAATTTTAGGTGAAAGGTTTTTATAGTGTTTATGTTTCCTTCTAGGAGATGCACAAGTCTGATTTTTATGCAGTGATTTAAAAATTTGCAGGAATGTGGCAGCAAGGCTCTATTTGAGTGTGTAAATCCACTATAAATATCTCTGAAGTCCCTAACATCAATAAATATTCATGATTTCAGTTTTGATAGTCTTGGGAAGATTGGTTCAGCAACTGACCAGCAAGTCACAAACTGCAGTGACTTCTTTTATGGTCCAGCCCATCGACTCAAACACTGCTGTCGTCACTTATTTCAAAATTCTACATATTTACCGTCCAGCTGCTCTGTTGTAACGATGTAATAAACCTCTCAGGTCCTGATCCTCGTTCCATTCCGGGGCGGTGCGCTGAAAGTTGTCCATACGCTCATCAGCCTGCTGGAGACCAAAGGAAAGAAGATTGAGGTCAGCAACAAGAAGAAATTCAAGGAAGAGTTTGGAGAGGAAGCGGATGACAAACCGTCCAATCTGCAGAGACCAGAGGATTACCACGCCGTCTTCTCAGGCAATGTGGACGACCACTTCAGGATAGGTACGGTCTGAGAAAAGCTTCAAAAAGGGGATTAAAACTCTCCTAAGGTTGTCCTCCTAAGTTACTGTGCATCTCCTCACCAGGTATCTCCATCATAAGGAGCAGCGTACGTCTCTACGCTCCCTTCTACTCATCAGACATCATCGTTGCTTCTCCACTGGGCCTTCGCACAGTGCTGGGAGCAGAAGGAGAAAACAAGAGAGACTTTGACTTCCTGTCCTCCATTGAGCTGCTGGTTGTGGACCAGGCAGATGTTTTCCTCATGCAGAACTGGGAACATGTCCTGGTAAGAACACACGCCTGTTCAGTCTCACATGTTACTGCATGATGGTATCTCTTGGACAGTAGCTTCTGGCTCTTACTGCTGGGAGGATGTGGCTCCATCTGCTGGTTGGATTCTGCATGTAGGGAAACGCTCTACCTAGTCAATCGCAATTACAGCTGAAATTAATAAGTTAGTAAGTTATATTCTACCAGAGCAACAGCCTTGTATCTAAAAGTCAATTTCAGAGGTTTTTCTGTAGGAAGATTTTATTTTTCTCAATGTGAAATCAAGCTTTTGTGTGAAACCAGAGGGAGCTGAAAACACACCTGTGTAGATTCCTAATGATCCAGGTCATGGTAATCCTGGGAGCTTCAGTGTAACAGCAACTGGACTTCTGGTTTAGGTTCCTGAAGACAGAACCTCTTGAATGAGAACTGAAGCATTTTGAAGAAACTAAAAATGTCATCCAGTTGCTTTTTTACTGAAGCTCCCAGGAAGATGAACATGTTTTTGCCAATCTGATGGATGCTTTTTGGAACCTGCACTCTCTAAGCTCATTAACGGGTTGTTTTAATGTCACCTACAGGTAGATGCTGCTGTTCTCTTCTGAGCCTTTTATTATCCACCTATATGTTTTACACCTTGTGAAACCAGTGTCATTAAAAGCAGAAAGTGCCTGTTTGTAATCTACTTACTACTTTTATACTGAAGTTAACCTGAAACTCTCATGGTTTTCAGACAAGTTCAAAAGCCTATTTATTTCAGTGATTTTCAAGCAGATTGATTTACATTATTTTTTTTGTTTGCTGTGCTGCGTGTCCATGTGTGTTACAGTCCAGATCCAGTAATTTCACTAAATTTACGTTTCTGATTAGAGCAGTGATTTTAATTACTGGGAACCACATCAAAGAATTTCATCCCCTACTTTCCCCTGTAACGTTCCTCTCACCTGAATGGAACTAAAGTGCACTCTCTGAAGGTTTAGTTACAGCAAAGGGGCAGATTTTGGAAATGTGAATGTTTATAAGTCAGTTGTGAATAATAATATTTAATAATCTAATACCTTTCAGAACTGACTACACAGTCTTTTTAAACATCACTTTGTCCTCTCTCTCCAGCATGTGATGAAGCACATGAACCTGCAGCCGCTGGACTCTCATGGAGTGGACTTCTCAAGGGTGAGGATGTGGAACCTGAACAACTGGGCCAGACATTACAGGCAGACGCTGGTGTTCAGCTCCATCCAGGACCCACAGATCAACAACATCCTCACCAAACTCTGTGCCAACTACCGTGGACAGGTCGGCCATCATATACGCCGTTCACTCAGCATGACGCCAGACTGGGAGTTTAGCTGGATGTGTTACTAAAGGGCAGGAGTGGAGCTTAGTGTGTAGAGGAATAACCACACAGATGTTTACTGTGGTCTGTGGGAGTGTTTAGGAAAGACTGTTGTTGACCTGGCAAGTCATCCACATTACTGTGTTGATGATTTGACGTCAGTCTGGAGGTTTTGTTTCTTTGAAGCTACTTTAAAATACATCAGTGCAATAAATCCTAATGTCCAAACTCGTAAAAGTGAATCCTGAATCATGACATTTTAGAATGGGGTTATAAAAAATTCACACATGGCTCATTTTCAGATAGATAGATAGATGATAGATAGATACTTTATTAATCGAGGGAAATTCAAGTGTCCAGCAGCTTACATACCACAACATAAATAACAAAAAGAGGTGAACCATGTGTGCTCGTCCCATTGTTTGGAGTTCTAGCAGCTTCTCCTTCGAATAAACGAGGTTTGTGCTGTAATCTTGCCTCTGAAACTGTTCCATATCCATGGAATATAATAATACACAGCTAACATGTGTGGAAAAAGTCAAAAAAAAAAGCTGAAGTAATAGTAAAAACACTGTAAAAAACTCTGACACAGATGAAGCTACTGAAGAGACCGCCACTCGAGTCGGCGCTGGAAGTTCCCAGATACACATGGCTCAATTTATAGATTTATATTCAAAGAATGGTAGAATTATGATAGATTCGATCATGCTGGTTATTGGAAATATCACACTTTTTTGATGTAATTATCACTGTTTAAATAACATAAATGGATGTTTATACTTGATATACGTGATGATGTACTGTGTGTGTTCAAAAAGACATAGACACAACTTTATTTCTAAATGAGCTCACTTTTATTTAACAGAACTTTATCCAGGATTAGCAAGTCTATCGTCAAACTGCTTTCAAAGAACCCTGTTAGCTGGATGAAAATAAACAGGAATATTCTATCCACATAACAGGACGTTACTCTGACATTTTGGAGGAGCAGCGCCACAGCTGGCTATCCATGCTGGTTCTGTTTTAGTGTTTCTAACTTCATTTAAAACTAACTTATTTGCCATGTGATGAGGTTTTCTCTGTGTGGATTTCGTCCCAGATCACCACAAAAAACATGCCAAAAACGGGTTCCATCTGCCAGGTCCTTGTTCAGCTGCCTCACGTGTTCCAGATGTTCTCCTCCGACAGCTTCATGGACCACGATGCTCGGTAAGGACCTGAAAATATTTGATTCAGCTCGTTAATTTTGGCCTGTCTAGCTGTCTTTCTGGCTCTTTGTTTCTGTTTAAATACGCAGCGCTTTCATGTAACTCCACCCTGAACTGTTTCTGTGCAGTAATACTGGAAGTCTCAGAGCGTTTGTTTCCTTTTTGGTTTATTAATCATTTGTGTTTTCATACAAAGATAGTTAATCAGATCCTCACAGTTGATTTGTTGCTGCCAGAAGTGTTTTACAGTTTCTGTTCTCCGTTCTGTCTTTAGGTTTCAGTTCTTTCTAGATAAAGTGCTGCCTCAGTACAGGGACTCCGTCATGTCCCACACACTCATCTACGTCCCGTCTTACTTCGACTACGTCCGCTTACGCAACTACATGAAGAAAGAGGAGATGAACTTTGCCAGCATCTGCGAGTATTCCAGCAAGTCAGAGGTGTCTCGAGCCAGACACTTCTTCCAGAAAGGACAGAAACAGTTCATACTCTTCACCGAACGCTTTCACTTCTACAAGAGGTCAGTTCTTTGTAGCACAGCATGTGAGTTGGGTTCTGTGAGGATTTAGTCTTTTCATTAAGTAAAGCCCAAACCAGCCAGCAGCAGTAGTGTTGTTTTACCTGAAGGTGCTGGCTGTTTATTCATAAAACTCAACCTCACTAACCACAAGGCTGTCAATGAATAAAAAGAAAATGTAATGAGCGATCTGACGGTAATGATTCCTGGAGTCGCTTGTATTCCATTACTTGTTAACAGTTTGAAGGCTGTAATTTTTATCAGCGTTTTAACAGTCGACATATCACCTGTTGTGATAAGAGACGGATGGGATCACCTCAGCCAGAGTTCAAAAGATAGACCTGGTAGCACCACGTGACTGCATGAATACTATAGGTTACTCACTAAAAAAGACAGATTTGTATTTAGACTAAAACTGGTCCTCACACAAGAGTGTAGTTCTTGTATGCAAGTAGAATCCTCTAATGCTGATTTCTGCACAGCTTATAAAGCCTTATAGAGTGAATTTAGTTTCCTAAAAAGAAGGTTTGAACAAGTGTTAAATGTAATTAGCTAAAGTCTCTTAGTTTGAGAACATTATTGAATAAGATTGCAGACTGTTGAGACGTTATACACTCATTTACAGCTGCACCATGTGGCATTTCTGCATTAGCATTACACACAATAGTCCCTTCTCAGGATGTGCAACATGAAGTCAGGCACATCTCATTCTAAACCAGGGGTGTTCAGGTTTAACATTCGGCCCAGGTTGATCTCCAGTGGAACAGTGAAATCACAGAATAATAACCTATAAATAACCACAACTCACAACAGTATTTCCTTTTAGTACAAAAAGTAAATTTTGAAAATGATCACATTTAAGGAATTATCCTTTTGCAAAACATTATGAACAACCTGAAACTTCTTAAGAAAAACAAATTCAATTTCATTTACAAATTGCAGCTTACAGATTAGTGTTTGTACAAAGGAACACATTTAGTTACAGCTACCTGGAACTGAACCATAGAGGATTTTACTTCATGATCAAAATGACAAAAGTCAGACAAAAAAAAGACAACAAAAATGAGACACAAAATGACAAAAACGAGACACAGAACGACAATAAGTTAAACGACAGAAAAAACAAAAAAAGACAAAAATTTTGACAAAAAATTACAAAGCGACAAAAAAATGGACAAACAACACAAACAAGACCAAAAATGACAAAAGCGAGAATCAAAACAACAAAAAAGTAGACAACACAAGCGAGACAATAAACACAAAAGACATAAACAACACACAAAACAATGAATAAAACACAAAATGACAAAAGTAAGACAAAAAACACAAGCGCGACAAAAAAAACACAAAACGACAAAAATGAGAAACGAAAAAACAAGCCAGGAAAAAAAAAGACAAAAAACAACAAAAAAAAGACAAAATATTACAAAAACAAGACACAAAGCAACAAAAGAGCAATGAACAATCTAGAATTTTACTTTATGATCCGAACAACTTGTCACGGTCTAGAAATTATCTTAAATTTACAGTTTTACACATTTACAGTTTGCAGTTAATGTCTTCTCTGGAATTTTTACACTTCACAAAGTCATCCTGTGGACCAAATTGGACCCTCTGGAGGGCCGGTTTTGGTCTGCAGACCACATGTTTGACACCCCTGGTCTAAACTTTCATGGTTCTCATTTTTCATGACTACAAGAGAAGTCTGTTTATAGAACATCATTCGCTCTGATTTCACAGAGTGTTGACATGCAGCCTCCAGAATGGTCATAGCAAAATGAAAAGGAGAAAAACACTAAAAACGAAAGTTTGTTTGCAAAATGAAGTGCACTTCCTCAGTCGTATGGAAATGTTTCAGTTACAGAAAGAAAGATGTTAAACAAAAACAGATTCTCTACCAGCAGACAACATGACCTGTTAATTTAACAATTTAACTCATCTGAATGACTTCCAAAGCAAAAAATCTGTTCGGGATGCCTTTGTCATTGTCACATCACACGGTTGCAAATGGCTTTTTTCAGTTTCTTCGTTTTCAGTATTTTTGTTTTCTGTGCATTATCCCAGTCATTTTAGAATGATCTACTGCAGAAAGACATGTGGCCTTAAAAGAAAATAGCACAGTGCCAGTTTTTCCAACATTGTGAGCCCTACACCGTGTGCACATGACACCATTCACTTCTTTCTTTGTGGTGTTTAAAGATAGTATTATTATTAATCAGTTTAAAAAGGGACCATGTAGATTATTAAACATAAATGTTGCTATTTGATGTATTGCACCAGAGTTAGCTTTAACTAACTCTGGTGCAATGCATCAATACAGAACAGTTTAGGCCCAGAATGCATCTGTGATATGTTCAGAGAATACAAACCTAGCAGGGCTCTTAGATCTAAGGACTCAGGTCAGCTAGTCCAGGCCAGAGTCTGGACTAAACATGGAGTAGCAGCATTTAGCTGTTATGCTGCAAACAAGTGGAACAAACTACCAGTGAGATTAAACTTTCACCAAATGTAGACACTTTTAAATCTAGCTTAAAAACATTTCTTTTCTCATGCGCCTATGCATGAAATCTGCACGATATCTTTTAACTATCTGCACCTTACTGTAATGCTCTTAATGTTTTATGGAAAGCACTTTGAATTGTCTTGGACATGAAGGGTGCAATACAAATAAACTTGCCTTGCCTTTAGCTCATTTCCATCTGCAGTCCATTGGCAAGTCACAATGAAAACATCACAATATTAAAATATCACAAAAAAGCTGGACTATACATTACATGACAGTGAAACAAAACATTACACACACACGGACACACACTCACACAAATGCAAATTAAAAAGACATTAGTGGTTGCAGTTCTGAGTGTCCTTAAGCAGGTTTTAAAAAAACTGCAGCTGGAAATGCAATTCTTCATGTCATGAAGCGCAGGGCGTCCCACTGAAAGCTGACGGTCGAAAAGGTACTGAACAGTCACTGGTGGAAGAAAACCTTGTGGATTTTATGAATACTGAATAAACTGGTGCAGTGGAGGAGGGGCCGAACCATTTAAAATTTTAGAAACAAGACACATATTCGAAAATAACTTAAATTGTCAAAGCTCAGAAGGTGATGCTTCTCTAAAACCCTGCAGTGGTGGTATTGGATTGATTTTTTGTTCAGGATTTTCAAGGATGTATATTCAGGATATATGTAATAATTCTGCATTTAAATAATTCTGGATACTTTCACACTTTAAACAGTTTGACCATGAAACATTTACCAATATTTGTTCTGCAACAGGGTAATAAAAACCCTTTAAAATGGCAAATTCTGCAATAACCCTGATCTCTAACTTGTTTTCGTCAGGTATACCATCAAAGGGATCCAGAACCTGATCTTTTATGGACTGCCCTCCTACCCCCACTTCTACAGTGAGGTGTGCAACATGCTGGCAGCAGGAGGTCAGGGGGAGGCGGCCAGCTGGACCTGCACCGCTCTCTACTCTTGCTATGACGCCCACAAACTGGCAGCCATCACCGGCGCCCAGCGAGCCAGACAGATGCTGCACTCCAACAAACCTGTTCACCTCTTTATTACAGGAGGAGAAGACAAAGCCTCCTGATGGAGCCACACAGAACCAGTGGGACCACCGGACTCAAACAGTGGTAGATAGCTGCTGTGGATATTAAACTGGTTACACTTCAGGAACACGTGCCCCTTTCAGCTGCATTCAGGCGTTCACTCTTAGCTACATGTGGAAAACAACGTGTTCATTGGCTTTGTTTGATGTGCTATCGCTAGGAGCTGTGAAGAAACATCACGCCATGAAGTGAAGAGGCCATAAAAGACTGTTGTGGTTAGATTATTATACCATAATCACTGATAAAAGTTCACATGTGACCTGAAAGGCAAACATTTTTCTGGAGTGCTTCAGTAATTATCAGTCGTTTTCTCAATATGGTGCCATAAAAATCAAAAATGTATTTTAAACCAATCAGTTGTTTGCTCTCTTTGTTTACTGGCTAACTCTTGGAATTTTAATCCCAAAGAGGCCAAAAATTCCAGTAAGATTAGGGCTGCTGAGAGGAGGGTGGAGTCAGAGTGAATTTCAGTCGGATTTCTAGACATCTGAGCGTCAAGGCCTCAGCTGTACGGCATCTCTGACTTCTAGAAACATAAAAATGAGTGCATCTGTGATACATGACCTTCCTGAAATACACCAATCCTCTTTAATAAAGATAAGGCACCAGGCAAACCTGACAGCTGTAAGAACTGCCCACATAATTATTAACTTGGTGAGTTGACTTTGGCCACAGAATAACAGTGTTTTCTCTACAGTAGAGGTGTCAGACGATAGATGGTCTGTAAACTGTGGTGGTGATGGATGACAAGACACAGAAGCTCAGTCTGAGGAGAGAAGTGGGTCTGGTGGGAGCCGTGTCCCTCATTGGAGGGACGATGATTGGATCTGGGATCTTCATGTCCCCGCAGACGGTTCTGTCCACCATCGGCAGCCCCGGAGCCAGCCTGGTGGTGTGGGCATGCTGCGGCTTGCTGGTGATTCTGGCGTCTTTCTGCTACGCTGAGCTGGGCACCGTTATTAGAGAATCGGGGGGCGAGTACATCTACATCCTCAGGACTTCAGGTCCAGTCGTCGCCTTCCTGTTAATCTTCAGCTCGGTGTTATTTGTGAGACCTGCTGGCGTTGCCGGCATCGCGCTGAGTTTTGCTCAGTATGTCGTGGCTCCTTTCTACGCAGACTGCCCTCCTCCGGTGCTGCTGGTGAAGTGCGTGGCTGCAGCTGCTATCTTGCTGCTCGCCACCGTGAACTGCCTAAACGTTCGCTTCTCAATGTCGGTCCAAGTGTTTTTTATGGCGGCCAAGGTTCTGGCCTTGGCGGTCATTATAATAGGGGGCGTGGTGATGCTTATCAGAGGGAACACAGGGAGCTTTGAAGACTCCTTTGAGAACACAAATGTGGGCATCAATCCAATTGGCATTGCTTTCTACCAGGGACTGTGGTCATATGATGGCTGGAACAATCTGAATTATGTGACTGAAGAGTTGAAACGTCCAGAGGTAAGTAAGAGGCTGGAAGTATTTCCTCTGATTACTGCACTGAGTTGTTGACTAAGACCAGAGGTGTCGAACTCATCTTAGTTCAGGTTACACATTCAGCCCAGTAAAATCACAGCATAATAACCTATAAATAACCACAACTCCACGTTTTCCCTTTTGTTTTAGTGCAAAGAATTATGCTCTGAAAATGTCCACATTTCAGGAATTAAAAAACAGGACACAAAATGTCAAAAGTGAGAAACAAAATGACAAAAAATGAGACAAATGGCTCGGAAAAAAAACAAAGGAGACAAAAAAATTAGACAAAGAAGTTACAAAGCGACAAAAAAATTACAAAAATGAGACAAAAATTACACAAATAACACAAACGAGAAAAAAAATGACAAGTGAGAAACGAAACAAAAGAATGGACAATGCAAGACGACAAAAACGATACTCAAAACAATGAATAAAGCAAAACACAAAATGATAAAATATGACAACAAAACACAAGCGAGACAAAAGGAAACACAAAACAAACAAAATGACAAACATGAGACAACTGACAAAAGTCAGACAAAAAAACAAAATAGTACAAAAATGAGGCACAAAACAAAAGCGAGAAACAGCGACATAAATGAGAAAAAATAGACAAGTTACAAAGCGACAAAGAAATGGACAAATGACAAAACCGAGAAACAAAATGACAAAAAATAGACACACAAGCAAGACAAAAAAATACACAAAACGACAAATAAAGCGAAACACAAAATGACAAAAATAAGACAAAAAACACAAGCAAGACAAAAAGGAAACACTGAACGACAAAAATGAGAAAATGACAAAAACATGAGACAGACGACAAAAGCTGGACCAAAAAAGACAAAAAACAACACAAACAAGACAAAATATAACTAAAATGAGACACAAAAGAACAATGAGCAATCTAGTATTTTACTTCATGATCAAATCCAGAATAGACTGCCCAGGACACTCTGCCCCCCTCACTTTCACCCACAATAAATAACATGATTTCTTTGGCAGAGAACAGAATTTATGTTTATTATTGCCTACCCAGGTGGTAAAACCATCCGAGTGAGAATCTTGGGAAATCAACATATGTTTCCAATCTTCACTAAGCAGTGAGCTTCATTTATATCACACAGGGTAATTATGCTGCAGTCTGGAGTCCAGTTGTAAAGTAAGAAACTAGTCAGCCTTTTAAATGATCTGTTGGTGGTTTAGATGAGCAATAAATATGCACGGTATCAACATGATTATCAATATCAGCTGATAAAGGCTTTAAAATGAGATATTGGCATCAACTCAAAATGAACACTATCAGATAGATAATGTACATCAGGTTGAAAGTTTACAGTTATATAAATATGTAGAAATAAATATGGTGTTGGGTACACTACCGGTCAAAAGTTTGGGGTAATCTCGAAATGTCCTTATTTTTGAAAAAAAAAAAAATTTTTTTTTTCAATGACGACAACATTAAATGAATGATAAAGCTAGTCTAGACATTGTTAATGCGGTAAATGACTATTCTAGCTGGAAAAGCTGATTTTTAATAAAATATCTACTTAACTGGAGCATGGACAGTTAAAAGCTCAGATAGATGAGAAGGTGCCAACCCGTTTAACACCTTAAAAACAAACAATAAAATCTTTAAAACAATTCTGAAGCAGACGTCTGATCCAGACCCACGTACAGAGAGTTACAATGGTCTAGCCTAGATTTGTTGAAGGCATGTATGACTCTCTCAAAGTCGTTGTGGGTGCTTTACTTTGGCCAGCAGCCTCAACTGAAAGAAGACGGTTTTGACAACAACTGATTTGTTTGTCAAATTTAAAAGCATTGTCAAAAATCACACCTACATTCTTTGACGAGGGTCTATTAAAGATTTCCAGAGGGCCAAGAGTACTGATGCAGTCAATTAATGGATCTGGATGGCTAAAACCAACAATTTCTGTTTTGGTTTCATTGAGAGAAAGAAAATGAATGTCCAACTATAATCCTCATGAGGTCCTCTAGGCAGTTTAGTAATGGCTGGGATGAACCTGCGGTTTTGGGACTAATTGGTAAATAAATCTGGACATCATCTGCCAAACCCTTGTGCAGTTATGTTAGTGCTTGGATATAAATGTGAGTTTTCATGGAAAACATGAAATTTTCTGGATGACCCCAAACTTTTGAACAGTAGTGTGTGTGAGTTTGAATATTTTTCATAATATGTTAAAAACACTGCAGGAAAATCTTGATGTCTGCAGTTAGGTGAAATAATCATATATCATGAGTAGGAAAACATCACCATATGGAATACAGGAAAAAGTCCACTATCATGCATGCTTACCTTCACATTAGAGGCCAAAAAGTTTTGCTTTATAATGATTTTTTATTTGACTGATCAGTTTCTTCTGGTTGGAAATGACTTAAACAAGTGCCAAAGATCACAAAACATTGTGTCAGCGATTTAACTAGATTAAAACTAGTTAATAGGTAACTAATTTTATGTATTTTTTGTATTAAAAAAACGACGGAGTTACTCAGTTTCAACCGGATGGTCTTGATGGTAATCCATGAGTTTATCTTGGCCTTTTACCAACCATCCTACCATGCCAGTTAAGTTCTCACAGCGTGTAAATCATTGCACTTTTGTCATCTTTGGTAACTTGTTAAAGTTAATTTCCACTAGAAGAATTCAGTGAGTCAAATACAGATGAGCATGGGTATGAATAATTTTGGGCATCATGTTCATGGCTGTGGAACATGACTTATCTCCAGGCTTAGTAGCAGGCTTCGCAACTTCCTAGCTGTTGCACGGAAGTTGAGTCAGAACACAGTGACTAGACCAGTTGGGGTAAGAACTATTATGCTTCTGACCCCAACTGATATTCCAGTCACCTGGTTCATTTACTGTATATGGTATGACTGTTTGAACATGGAGGAACTCTAACAACGAGACCTCGTAGTTACTCAGGCAGCCTAGTCAAGTCATGGTGATCGGTGTTTAAATTCATCCACTTGACACAAAGATGAGTCAGTGTGGACAACAGGCTGCATTTGTAGCAAAGATGTAATTAAAGGCCTGTACTAAGGAACAGTTATCAAAAACTGGAAAACAGTATTTAGTCTCTTTTGTGAGAATGTCTGGTTGAGCTGGACGCTGGGAAGAAAGGTCCTTCCTGTGTAGTTCACACCCCGTGTTCTGTACTAAACTGCGAAACACACAATCGTGATTTTCTTGAAGGAGTTCCAGAGATGCCGAGCTCTTGTTGGTCCTTTTGTCTTCACTCTGCGTCCATCTCATCCCAAACCATCTGGATTGGGTTCAGGTCAGGTGACTGTGGAGGCCAGATCATCTCCATCATCTCCTTCTTGGTCAGATAGTCCTTCCACAGCCTGGAGGTGTGTTTGGGGTCATTGTCCTGTTGGAGAATAAATGATGGTCCAACTAAACCAAACCAGATGGGATGTCATGTCGCTGCAGGATGCTGTGGTAGCCATGCTGGTTCAGAGTTCCTTCAGTTTGGAATAAATCCCCAACAGTGTCACCAGCAAAGCACCCCCACACCATCACACCTCCTCCTCCACGCTTCATGGTGGGAACCATGCATGTAGAGACCATCTCTTCACCTTCTCTGGTCTCACAAAGACACGGTGGGTGGAACCAAAGATCTCACATTTGAACTCATCAGACCAAAGCCCAGATCTCCACTGGTCTAATGTCCATTCCTGGTGTTTCTAGGCCCAAACTAATCTCTTCTGCTTGTTGCTTTTCCTTAGTAGTGGTTTCTGAGCAGCTATTGGACCATAAAGGCCTGATTGGTTCAATCTCCTCTGAACAGTTGATGTAGAGATGTGTCTGATACTAGAACTCTGGGTGGCATTTATCTGAACTCTAATCTGAGCTGCTGTTAACTTTCCATTTCTGAGGCTGGAGATTCGGATGAACTTCTCCTCAGCAGCAGAGGAGACTCTTGGTCTTCCTTTCCTGGGGAGGTCCTCATGGGAGCCAGTTTGGTCGTAAAGCTGGACGGTTTTTATGACTGAACTTGGAGATACATTCAGAGTTTTTTCAATTTTCCAGACTGACTGACCTTCAGTTCTTAAAGTAATGATGGACTGTCGTTTCTCTTAGCTGATTGGTTCTTGCCATAATATGGATTCTAACAGTTTTCAAATAGGACTGTCAACTGCGGACCAACCTGACTTCTGCACAACACAACTGATGGTCCAAACCCCATTAAGAAGGAAGAAATTTCACAAATGAACCTTGAAAAGGAACACCTGTGAAGAGAAACCATTTCAGGTTCTACCTCATGAAGCTCATCCAGATAATGCCAAGAGTGTGGAAAACAGTAACCAAAGCAAAGGGTGGCTATTTTGAAGAATCTAAAATATAAAACATGTTTTGCCTCAATTTTTTTGTTTCCTGCATAATTCCATGTGTTCATTCATAATTTTGATGCCTTCAGTGAGAATGTACAATGTAAATAGTCATGAAAATAAAGAAAAACCATTAAATGAGACGATGTGTCCGAAGTTTTGACTGGTAGTGCCTGGAATGCTACCAAGGTTGACACCTTTGGTTTATAATCAAACCTTGTAAAATGATTTGCAAGTCCAGCATGTAACTTATCAAGCAACTTATATGGACCAATCCTACTCTACTGTCCTTTGACCTCTACTATCATTTCTGATGTGAACTGAATATAGGCTAGCTGTCAGACTACCTCATGTCTTTTGGAGTCTGCTCTGTTAGAGTGACCTGTGCCTTCATTTGATGCTGTCTGATCACTGAGACCATGGGGGACCAAAAATTTGAAGCTTTGAGAATTAAGCGGGAGATTGGGTTGATTGGCGGTGTTGCAATAGTTTCTGGAACTATGATCGGATCTGGAATATTCATGTCTCCACAGTTTGTTCTGGGCTATGTGGGAAGCCCTGGAGCAAGTCTGCTAATCTGGGCTGTCTCAGGACTTGTTGCTATGTTTGCTGCTCTGTCCTACACGGAGCTTGGGACAATCATTCCTGAATCTGGTGGGGAGTTCATGTACATCCTGAGGATCTATGGTTCCTTCCCCGCATTTTTTGCAGCAGTCACATTCGTCCTGGTTGTGAAGCCTTGCAGTGTTGCAGCAATGTCAATCAGCATTTCAGAGTATGCCATGGCACCCTTTTATGGAGGCTGTGAGCCTCCTCAGCTGGCAGTGAAGTGTGCTGCAGTCGTGTGTATTCTGGTCGTTGCAACAATCAACATCTTGAATGTTCGGGTTGCTGTCAGAATCCAAGTGGTCTTCTTGATAGCCAAAGTGATCGGGTTAACAGTGATTGTTGTTGGAGGGTTTGTGGCGATGATTCAGGACAGCACTATGATTGTGGAGAATTTGAAAGCTGAGAATTCGTTTAAAGGCACTCAGCACTCTTTGAGCACATTAGGAATGGCTTTTTATCAAGGACTCTGGTCTTATTCCGGCTGGTTCTGCTTGAACTATGTCACCGAGGAGCTGAAAAGACCCGAGGTGAGACTGCAGGGTTGGAAATGTCCATACAAATAAAAGCATTATGCACATTTTTTTATGTGCATAAAATATAACAACCTCTCTATGATCAAGATTATGCAGAACAAACACAACACATTGATGTTTAACAAGTTTCTGGAGTGTTGACCATACTGTAAAATCTATTGGTTATTTTCAACCTTGTGTTTTATAAAAGCTCATTTTAAAGTCCACTTAATAATCTCCTGACTTCAGATAGCTTTTATTGTTGTTATCACAGTCCTATCTAGCTGTGATAAGGTATGTTTCCTCCAGCATTATCATATTTATGTGTACAGTTGGTATAAATATGCAAAAATATGTTCAATGATATATTCAATGTGCATTCATAGAAAACCAAAGAAAACAAAAAAGTTTTCAAGAAAATGTTTTTTTGCATGTCTGGGTTTTCTCAAAGTTCTAAAAAGTTATTTAATTGTGTTTTTCAAGTTTCTGTAGATTCTGAGAGAAACATTCAATGATTTACACAAAGAATGATGCAGAGGCTCCAGGACCAAAAACATTTATTCACATCTATTATGTTTAACTGTGGTGGATAGTAGTGTGTAAAACATTTTTAATAGATTTCAGATGGGGAATAATCAGACATATCCAGGTCAGTATTGTGTTAGACAGTTACCACCTGATTGTGATGTTATCAGCCCATTTAATTGGCATCATCAAATGTCATTACACTCATATCCTGTACTTTAAGTATTTCTATTTTCTGCTACTTCATACTTGTACTCCATTGCAGTTCTGGGGTAAACAGTGTGCTTTTGATTTAACTACATTCATTTCAGAATTTTAGTACTTTGCATATTGACACCCTCTTAAAATCATGGCCGAAGTCATTTTTTCAGGCTTTTTAGAAGACACAAAAAACTGAAACTTGACCTAGAAAAGCCCTTGAGAGCACAGTACTCCCCCAAGGCTGCTCAGTCGTTGTATGACTTCTAATGGATGAAATCTTGAAAAAATTTGTGGTCTGCAACGGTGGATTTGTAGCAGGATCGCAATCATGTGATCGTCAGCAGGCAGCTGATGTAGTGTTCACTTGTTGTCATGGTTACAGTGATGCTGCACCTCTATCTCACAATGATACAGAAATCTTTAACAAGTCCATGGGTCCAGACTATAAGCCGCATCACCACCAAAATCTAATCACTTGGTCCTTGTGTCATTTCTGACCTTCCCTGAAAATTTCATTTACATCCGTTAGTCTGTTTTTGAGTAATGTTGCCAAAAGACAGACAGACAGACAGACAGACAGACAGACAGACAACCCAACACTGATCGTCACATAACTCTGCATTCCTTGGTGGAGTAATGTTTTTTTTTTTTTTTTTTACTGAGGTAACAAATCAAGTGAGGAGTAGGATCATTTTCACATAGACTTCTGTATAATCTGACTGCTTTGCTGCAGCCAAGCAAGTCGCCCCCTGTTGGCCATTAGAAAGAATGCAGGTTAAAGCGGTTCAAGCTTCATGGAGTTTACTTTATACTGAACTAGATCCCAGCATTAAAATTCAACCTCTCCATCATGCAGGGTTGTTAACCAGCGTTTAATAAATGTTACCTTTTTGGCTGCAGGTGAATCTTCCCAGAGCGTTGATAATAGCCATGTCTCTGGTGACCGGCTTGTATCTGCTGGTGAACGTGAGCTATCTGACGGTGATGACGCCTAAAGAGCTAATGTCATCCACTGCAGTAGCAGTGACCTGGGGGTGAGACAACGACGCTGCACATTCACACTGATTCACACTTGCTGTTTTCTGCGTTAAAGCTGGGGCTTTAATCTGATATTTAAAATACCTCTGTCATCAAGAAGGATGAAAAGAAATGATTGCACATTTGCATTCTCACCACAAACAATTCATTTTCTGTTTTTTCCACAACCACTGAAATGTTTTTTAACAGGAATAAGATGTTTGGCAGCTGGGGCTGGATCATGTCTGTGGCTGCAGCCTTGTCTGCTTTTGGTTCATTAAATGGGACGTTCTTCAGCGGAGGCCGTGTTTGCTTTGTTGCTGCCAGAGAAGGACACATGGTAACTGTCCCTCCACCTTTAAAAATACACTCTTGTATAAAATGAAGTTGCAGCAGAGTTTCAGCCAGACTTGTGTTTGTTTTGCAGCCAGATATTCTGTCCATGGCTCACGTCCACAGACTGACTCCTTCTCCAGCGCTGATCTTCACCACTGTGATCTCTCTGGTGGTGCTGATACCTGGAGACTTTCAGAGCATCGTCAACTACTTCAGGTGAAGGCTGGCTCCGCATTTCTTCTTTATTTCATCTTATTCATTACACACATCTTTCTGTGATTGTCTTACATTCCTGTTCATTGCTGTTGTCAGTTTTACTGCCTGGTTTTTCTACGGCATCACCCTGTCTGGACTGGTCTATCTCAAAATCAAGAAGCCAGAGCTTCCCAGACCTTACAGAGTGAGCGTCACACTCTTTATTCTATCTTTAACACTGCATGAGAATCAGTTTGTCGTGATGTATGTCTCTTCCTCTCTCCACAGGTTCCCATTATCCTCCCTTTACTGGTCATCCTAGCGGCAATATTCCTCGTGCTGGCACCCATCGTAGACAATCCTCAGATTGAATATCTCTACGTGACTTTATTTATATTGAGTGGAATTATAGTTTATGTACCCTTCATCCATTACAAGCTCTGCCCAGGACTATTGAACAAGTTAACAGTGTTCCTGCAGCTCTTTTTACAAGTTGCTCCAGCAGAGAAAAACCTGTGATTTCCACTGTGTTCACACAGATCTGCCTCCTGATGCAGGGAATCAGAATCTGCTAAAACGCAGGAACTAATTTAGTTTACATTGACTGTCTTTGAATTAAAGCAATCTCATAGGTATTATCTTTTTGCACAGTTGCACAATTTTGTGTTTTTTTTGTCTGACTTATAAATCTTAGTTAAATCTGTAATGTACATAGTTTAGGTACTGAATTTCAGTTTATTATAATGGTTCTTGTCTTTTTTTCCTTGCAAAAGGTTCCAAACAAAACACATAAAAATGTATTTTAAACAAATTTTATGACAAGAGAACTCCGCGGCTGTACAAGAAGTTTCCAATTTCGGATTTTTTTCTGAAAGATATAAAGGTGAAATGTGTTTTGGAGCACGTAAAAACAAGTATCCTTTGACTTTGTGTCTGCTGTTCTCATTAGCTGCAACTTTATTTGACTGAAGCAGCAAAAAAAAAGTGTCACATTGCAGCTTCTCCAGGTGAAAAATACAAAAACTGCAGCATCTGCTCTCCTTAAACAGTTAATGTTATAAAAGCAATGAAGTTTTAAAGAGCTGTTTCAATAAAATAAAGCATCAGAAACTATGCTTCACAAAAAAACTGGGTTTGTTGTTTTTTTGTCAGTTGGTTCCTTGATGCAACACATTGTTTAAACTGAAAAATCTCATCAACTACTGGATTGTTTGACGTGCATATTCCACACAAATTTATGCTCCCCAGAGGATAAATCCTGACTTCCCCTGACTTTTCCTGCAATAAACAGCTATTCAATGAATTACTGTAACATTTCATATTCATGTCATTTTGTGGACATACTTTGGTGATCCTTCAAATTTTCATTAGGTCTAAAAGTTTATTTGTCCAGTACTTTTCCTTATGATGTTTGGCTCTGACGCAAATAAATTTCAGCATGGTAACTCATCATTGCAAGCATACTAGCTCTGCTGATGCTGAGTTCTTGCAGTGTTTATATGCTGCATGACTCATTATATCTCATGTATATTTTGTTCACTCATTATCCGCTGTAATTAATTAGTTTACCTGGACTACAACGTTAGTGGAAAGAAATCTCAATGGAGCAAAGCTCCTCTAAACAAATGTGCTTTTTGAGTCATACAGGTGGAGAGAGATTGTTAATATTTACCAAGGTAACATATTAACTCATTTCTATCTGCCAAAGAGTACGGAGCCCCGGAAGGGACATGGAGAAGAGCAAAAAAACAGGAAGAATCTCGAGAAAGTTTCTCGGGATCCCGAGAAAGTTTCTCGGGATCCCGAGAAACTTTCTCGGGATCCCGAGAAACTATAGGTATATATACTTCTGCATCTTTTTGGCTGTATGGAGAAACGACAATGGAGGACGCCCACCCATACGAGAGGTTTATTGAATTTTATTTTGAAATCGGCCTAAAATATAAGGACATTCAAGCAGTGCTTAGCAAAAGGCACAGTTTTCACATCAGCGAGAGACATCTCAAAAGGATTCTCAGCGCAAGGGGACACACTCGTCGCAAGTCATACTCTGACCTGGCCGTCCTGATAGACTTCATACACAGTGAACTACAGTCCTCCGGAATGCTTCATGGATACCGCTGGATGTACACGAAATGCAGAGAACATGGGCTACATGTGAGGAAGGAGGATGTACGCTTGGTGCTGAAAGAGCTGGATCCCACAGGAGTGTCACTAAGACAGGCAAGGCGTCTTAGAAGGCGGAACTACTTCTCTAAAGGGCCCAATTTCATCTGGCACCTCGATTCCTACGATAAACTGAAACCATATGGCATTTGTATCAGTGGGAGTATTGATGGTTTTTCTCGGAAAATTGTCTGGCTAAATGCATATACCACAAATAGTGACCCAAAGCTGATCGGAGGATACTATATTGAGGCCGTACAGCGTTTAGGAGGCTGCCCCAGAGTAGTGAGAGGCGATCCTGGAACTGAAAATGGTCATGTCAGAGGTTTTCAGCGTGTCCTCGTCCCAACCAATGCAGACGACCCCCTCGATAGCTACTTGGAAGGAGCCAGCACCGCCAATCAAAGAATCGAGTACTGGTGGAGGTTTCTTCGAAGCGAATGCGTGGAGTTTTGGTTGTGCTTGATTTCCGACCTGCCAGACAACGGTTCCTTTGATGGTGGTTTTCTGGACAAAAGCCTGCTTCAGTTTTGTTGCATGGGACTCATCCAGGTGAGTGTCTAAGTCCGGTTTTCATATTGTTTCAGATTTGTGAAATTCATGAAGCACCAAGAAAACCACATTAAAGAGAACACAAACATATTAAAATTGCTACAGTAATCACAGCTCATAAAACAGACATAATTACAATTATACAATAATCAAAGGCATTTCTAACTATAGTCAATTGATCCAAGGTTAAGCTTATAGAAAAGTTAATTACATAAATTTATACATATACAAACTCACAGGAAAACTAGACACAATGCATGACCAGGGTTGAAAAGTAACTTCTTACATTTACATTTATTTATGTTACTGTAATTGTAACGTTTTTGAACAAGTATAGTTGACATCTCGTGCCCATTTCAAACTCGGTGAGGAAAGAGTGCCACCTTATTCAATATTAACACTACTACAGGGGTTGGGTCATATAAATTCATATTCACACACTTAATAAACAAATATTTATGGAAGGGAAAACGGCATACACATAAACCCAAACAAAGTACTTGGAGACAGGATTTTAAAACATGTTTCTAACACCTCCCCTCTTTTAATTTTTTAATTTTTTTATAGGACGAGCTTGATGACACTGCCAGCGTTTGGAACGCACACTCCATCAGGCCATCAAAGAACTTGAATGTCCCAAGTGGTCGACCCAATGTCATGTACGCCCTGCCTGAACTCTATGGGACAAGAGACTTTCTTTCCGCTGTTGAAGATGAACATGTTCATCTCTGCAAACGTGAATGTACCTTCCGGTTGACCATACCTTGTGATCCTGACATGTTTGAACTGTGCAATATTATTATGACCGAATCCCATCTGACACCACCAACAGATCCATATCAGGCTTTGGACTTGTATATGCACCTGAGAGACACCATACGGGCATCTATTTAAAGGGGAACTATTGTGCACCTTCCAGTGTAATATTTTAAGTTTTTATACCTTTTCTTATCTATACTTTTCTCCGTGGAGTGAGGGTTTTCTTATAAAAATCCTTTTCAGAGCCCCCAGAACTGTTTTTAACATGGAATCAACAGGGAGCCAAAGTCACAAAAGCCGCAGTTTATTTTTTTTAATTACAAGAAACATTTTAGGTTTATTTCAATTATATTTTGCTAAAACCATAAACTCGGAGATTAAACTCATGGCTTTCCTGTAAAATTTAAACATGCTACACATTACATATTTTGCAAATTGTTATCAATTATAAATGACACATTTTTTCCCCTACTGAAATATGTTTGACTTGATGTCCTTTGTTAAAGTCAAGTAATGCTTTTTGATGACACTGTGAGCATCTGATGTGCATTTTAGTTGCCATTTATAACATTGTTAGGAGCAAACATGTCTGTAATTGAATTCAAAGAAAAATCTCAGTGTACTTACAAGTATGTAATATTAAGATGGATGTAGATCAAAGTCTTGATTTAGTTTTATCTGTAAGATGACTTGAACACTGATTGACATGTTCACCACTGATAGCATATGTTCTAGAAATGAGACACAGAACTTGTGTGGGGAAAATTATTTGGGCTTCTATTATTTAATATAAAGAAGTTGCATGTATGACAAATGTAGAAATATATTTCTGAATACACAAAACATTTTCTAGCACGGATGTCTGGAAGTGCTACAAAAAATAAATAAAAGCTGGTACAAGCACTTCATTTCTTCAGTGTGAAATCATTTTATTCATATCCAGCATGAACTCCAGGCAACTTCACCTGATTAAATTGAAAATGTAACTCAGAACTTTGGTTTGCTATTACAAACACTCAAGGACAAACATTTTTAAAATTGGACAACATGTCTTGAATATTTCATGGGAACATTTAACCTATAAAAATACATTCAGCAGCATCAAGTTATGTGCTGAATTAAGACAACAATTTCGAACAATATTATGGACATATTAAATATACATCTGATTACCAACTTCACATTAGGGCAGAGAAGACTCAGTGTCAGATGGGCCACATTAACTTGTAGATTTTGTAAACAGTCTTACATAGGTCTCTTCAACTTTTAACAGTTCTTTTTCCTGTTGACAATCAAATGCTTATGAATTAAACAATTTAAACACCTGAACATAAATATTTAACAATTCTACCAATGATAGACAGCTCTGAAATCTGTGATTGGAAAAAACATAAAGTGCTGTCTTGAGGATGAATTTGGGTCAAACTGAGGTAAAAGACAAAGTAATAGTTGTGTTATTTAAAATGAATTAAAAATGAAACAAACATCCCTTTAGCAAAGTACTATTGCACAAACAGAATTGTAGGTGGCAAACCACATCACATTGTATGTTTGCATTACAAAAGAAACAAAAAAGTAACAAAAACAATAAATAATATATAAAATTTCATACCATGTGATGCCTGTTTGTCTTAGGCCCTTACAAGGACTTTTCTCCAAGTCAAAGAATATTCATTTCAAGGTGGTTGCTGGACAGGATGTTGTCAAACTCTGTGCGAAATTCAGGGTAGGAACCATAAGTGCATGGTAGTTCAAGGGTTGCTCCACAGGTGTGAGCAATAGGTCTCCTGTTGAGCCCAGTTTCAGCATTAAAGCATACCATAATTTTGTCAGTACATATGACAGATGAGCCAGTGCAGAAACGAAGGATTTTTTCAGCTTGGACTTGGTCAGCATTTTTCACGTAACGCTGGAAATGGTTAAAGGTTGTTTGCTCTCTCTGAGACAGCACCATTTTTGTTGTTTCAAGCAGCTGTGATACTCTTTTACCTGTGGCCTTCTTTGACTCATATAGAGACAATACACTCTCTCTGTTTGACAGTTTTCTCTGTATGAGTGCCATGGGTGTGGAGAAACAATCAACAATATACTTTGGTTCTTGAAGAATTACTTTATGAGCCATTGTTTGGATGGCAGCCTTGATATTGTTCTTTGGCGGTAGGCAATGGGAACCCATCCTTACAAACAGATCAAGCAGATCCTCTTCATCACTTTCTTCCATTGATCCCTGGAGAGCCTTCTCAACAGCTGCTCTCTCAAGAGGAGGAAGGTAGTTAAGAAAAGATGTCATGAGGGTGTCTGCATCCACTGAGTCAATACCATAGATGCAAGCTAAAATAAAAGCTTTTGAGATCCTCACTGGAAAGACACCATGGTCAAGTAATCCTTTCACCCATATCCGTCCAATCGCTTGCCATTCATCCTCACCAAAATCTGGCCTCAGCCTTGGAACGCGCTCTGCTTCACCTTCGCACTGTTCAAGAAATTGCTCCCAAAATGCAGTGTAAATCTCCCTTGACACACCAGCATCATCAAGAGCTTTTTCATTTACAAAGTCCATCTTTAGAGTTACATTCATTAAGCTGCTGTCCATAAATACAGCTAATAGATCTTCAACAACCTTTATCCTGCGAATAGATGCACGTCGTGGCCTATCTGGATCTCCTGAGGTATCAGCGGAGGGTGATGGGGAAAGCTGGCTGCTTGAATATGAAGGCAAGTCTTGTGGAAAGAAATTCAGTTCATTGTCCTGTTAGAAAAAAAACATACACAAAAACAACAATACAGGATGGTGAAAGAAAGAAGCAGAGGTCAAAATAAACTTTTACTATGGTTACTATAAATCAAAACCCAAATAAAATTGGCTAATACTTGAAAAATATCTTTACAGAATGATTCTTTTGAGTTTCATTAAACTTACTACTCCTGTAGTCTTTGATTTCATTTTCCGTAATCCAATTTTATCCCTCAATCTCTGCAAAAGAGTCTCTTTATTTGCGCAGCCCAGGTTACAGAAGGAGAGAACAGCGACTCGGTCTCCATAAGAGGTGATGTATCGTGACATTTGTTCATCAGTCATGACAGACAGCACTGCCTTGTCAACCTGTAAACATAACAAATTTGATGTTGAATATAAATGATGAATACACACATATTATCTAAGTTTGAAAACACATATTATGAGATGTTTCTTGTATTTCAGTTGTAACTTTCATACTTTCAGCCAGCCATGGTTCACTTAAGCCAAAGACAGTGCACTTTCAGTAATCTAATAGTAACAGCTTGCACATGACTCCAAGCTACTAAATTCTAAGCACAATTCAATTTAATTCAATACAATTCCATTGTAATGAACTACTTTCAGTTTTTGTTTTAGACTTTTGATGAATTAACAGTGACTTTAATGTACTTTTGACTGGGCCTTGCCAACGTTAAATGTCAAATCATAAATAACATCATCACTCCATTGCATAACTTTAAATATGATTTTACAGCTCATGCTTAAAGCACACTGTCCGAGGTTCCTCCGCCAATTCTATGCGGTTATTGACAATGATATTTTGCCATTTGTACTTATGTATCATAGCGAGTCTTTGTGCAAGTTATTTGTTAATCATCGTAATGCATGAATAATTACATCACAACATTGTATGAATTTATGTACTGATGCCACAGCATGGAAGCTATGAGCGCTCACCTGAGCTAAAGTTAGCATAATATTAATGTCACCACCGTACTGCATCAATTCAATTATCACCTCAGGCTCTCAAGTCACGTTAATTCAATGCTTGAATTTCCCCCCTACCTTGTCCCGTTTCATGTTGAGTACAGCCTCTTGAGGGACGTCTCTTGACCGCAGGAAATGTTCCAAATCCTCCTCCATAGCAACGGAGGGCTCCGTACATAGCAGCTCCTCCGTCGTGGGTTGTGAATTGTGATTCTCCGCGAGATCCCGAAAAAGTTTCTCGGGATCCCGAGAAAGTTTCTCGGGATCTCGCGAAACTTTCTCGGGATCTCGCGAAACTTTCTTGGGATCCCGAGAAAGTTTCGCGAGATCCCGAGAAACTTTCTCGGGATTCTTCCTGGTTTTTTTTCCCTCCATGTCCCTTCCGGGGCTCCGTAAAAGAGAGAGTGTGTGTCTGAGCGACATTCTTAGTTTCTTCTCTACAGAACCAGGACTGCGCACAAACACCACATTTTCTCAGAACAGACTGAGGAGATATTCACTGAATTTGACAAAAAGTGTGTTGGATTGGAATTATTGCCAAAACAAACACTCTTACACACATGTGAATTTAAAAAAAAAGTTTATTAAATAATTTCCACCAAAAGGATAAAACAAGACATGGCAAATTCATAGTGCAACTTTTGCAAGACAAAAGATTGTTCAACACAAAACAGGGAAGAGCAGGGAGGAGAGAGTGTTTAATGTACTCTTCATACATATTCAGACCAAATTACTGTTTGACTTAAGTTCTGGGTGGTTTGTCCAATGTGTAAGTGCCACATTCTCTCTTTTTATTTTATTATTCAGCTTTCATGATCTGTGACTTGACAAATGGCATATGGACACTCTGGAAACAAGTGGTTTCATCATATAATCTCAAAGGTTTTCATACTAGCTGGATCCAAAATAGGCTTTTCCATCCAAAAAAATCTGAAACTGAAAATGTTAAATTGTCTCTTATGTATCCTTAATGTGTGTCTGAGTGTGTAAGAGAGAGTTCTTTATTGAAAATGCAGCTCGGGCATCACTCCCTTCCGGTTTTCTTCTCTGTGCCGTTAGAAGCGTTTGACTTGTTTTCAGATCCGTCCTCACAGCTCTGCTCTCCCGTCTCACTCCTGCCCCCCGGTGACGACTGGTGGTACAGCATGTGAAGCCGCTCTGCACTCATGTCTGCATCTTCTGCTCCCTCGCAGCACTTTATCCAGGACTGAGGAATGGCCTCGATGCCGTAGTGGGCCCCGGCGATGGCCCCTGCCATGCAGGCTATGGTGTCTGTGTCCCCTCCCAGAGCCAGGCTGTAAGCTATTGTCCTCTCCAGGCCACCGTAGTTCTCTGGAAGACATTCCCGAGGCTGCAGGCAGTGGAGGACGCAGAAGATGGCAGTGGGGACTGAGTGGAGTGCTGCAATGCCATTACCTGGGGGAAAAGGCCGGAAATGTTGATGGATAAATATAAGAATGGAGGAAAAGGAAATGGAGTGGAATCTGACTGATTAAAATATGGGTTGGTCACAAAGCAATATATATATATATATATATATATATATATATATATATATATATATATATATATATATATATATATATATATGTATACACACACACACACTACCCGGCCAAAAAATAAATAAAAATTTCACACTAATATTTCGTTGGTGGACCACCTTAGCTTTGATCATGGCATGTATTCGCTGTGGCATCATTTTGATAAGCTTCTGCAATGTCACAGCATTTATTTATGTCCAGAGATGCATTCATTTTCTACCAAGATCTTATATTGATGATGTGAGAGTCAGACCGCTGCACAAAGTCTTCTCCAGCACATCCCAAAGATTCTCAGTGGGGCTGAGGTCTGGACTCTGTGGAGGACAATCCATCTCCTGCTCCCTGATCCACTCATTCTCAATGTGAGCCCCATGAATCCTGGCATCGTCATCTTGGAACATGTCCATGCCATCAGGGAAGAAAAACTCCATGGATGGAAAGACCTGGTCATTCAGTATCTTCAGGTATCAGCTGACCTCATTCTTTAGGAACATAACGTTGTTGAACCTGACCAACCCCAGATCATAACTCTAACCCCCACAGGCTGGTAGGCACTAGTCATGATGAGGGCATCACTTCATCCGCCTCTCTTCTTACCCCGATGCACCCAACTGCTGGTTTATCTTCAACTCCACTGGACACTATACCTACCTTCAAGCATGGAGGTGGCAGTATCATTATACTATCAATTTAACTGACTCAAGTCTGAGACAGAAAGACGACAAATGTAGTGGAACTGCACTAATCCTGGTGCAGTTCCACTACATTTGCCATCTTTCTGACTTGGTTCTTCAGGTTCTTGATGGGTTTAAGTCAGGACTCTGGGGAGACCAGTCTAGAACCTTCATTCCAGCCTGATGGAACCATTTCTTTATCACGTCTGATGTGTGTTTGGGCTCACTGTCTTGTTGAAACATCCAACTGTGTCCAAGATCAACCTTCTGCTGATGGTTTTAGGTTTTCCTGTAGAATGTGGAGGTAATCCTCTTTCTTCTTTTTTCCATTTACTTGGTGGAAAGCTCTAGTTCCACAGAGCATGATACTGCCACCACCATGCTTGGTGGTACATTTGATGTTCTTGGGGTTAAAAAAAAAAGTCTAAGACCTGCCTAAGACAGTCTGAAACCAGTCCTCAAAAAGTCTTAAACCGGGACCAAAATCAAACCTAAACTACTAATAAAAATGTCCAAGACATTGTAAAACCAGTCCTAAACCAGTCCTTAAAAGGTCTAAAACCAGGACCAAAATCAAATCTAAACCAGTTCAAAAAATTGTTCAGAACCAGTCAGATTACAGTCTGAAACCAGTCCAAAAAAAAGTCAAAAAGCAGCACAAAGTTGGGACCAAAATCAAATCTAAACTACTGCCCCCATCACTCTGGATCAGGGAAAATCTGGACTCATCAGACCACATGACCTTCTTCCATTGCTCCAGAGTCCAATCTTTATGTTCCATAACAAACTGAAGCCATTTTTTCTGATTAGCCTCACTGATGAGTGGTTTTCTTAGAGCTACAGCTGTTTAGTCCCAATCCCTTGAGTTCCCTTCATATTGTGGAAATGGTCTTAATTTCACTATTAGACATAGCTGTGAGTTCTACTGTTGATTTCCTATGATCATCTAAGAATTTGTTCCGACTACATTTGTTCCTCTAAGATGATGGTTCTCCACTATCTTTCAGGTTTTAATAATGTGTTGGACAGTTCTTAACCTGATTTTAGTAGTTTCATCTCCTTAGTTATTTTCTTTGCTTGATGCAGGCCAATAATTTGACCCTTCTGAGACAGATTAACATCCTTTTCATGACCAAAGGATATGTCTTCCAACATGGTTGTTTAAGAAATGAGAAGCTCCTCACTCCATCAGCTAGAGTTAAATAAGTTGTTGCAGCTGAAACGTATTGATCACTGCAGTAATTATCCAATGGAAGGCTCTTACCTATTTATTTAGTTAAATCCAGGTGGAGACTTTTTTTTTTATCTGCGTTGAGACTAAGACACAGAAGACTGTTTTAGCACCTGTTATTTGCTGTTCCCAAATAAAATATGAAAGCTAAAAATCTAAATTTTCATCGCTTTGCACTTAATAGTCAATATTATTTACAGCTGGCATTTCTTCTGCTATGGCCATTAAATGTATTTACAGTAGCAGCTGGCATCGTCAGTGTAAGTTGCTCTTCCTGCAGTGGATATAGGAGTGGAACAGGGTTAATCATGGAGTTCCTCAGGGTTCTGTCTTAGGACCAATACTGTTCACATTATACATGCTTCCCTTAGGCAATATTATTAGGAAGCACTGTATTAATTTCCACTGTTACACTGACGACACTCAATTGTATTTATCTATGAAGCCAAATGAAACTAATCAGCTCGCCAGACTGCAAGACTGTCTTAAGGACATAAAGACCTGGATGACTTATAATTTCTTACTACTAAATTCAGACAAGACTGAAGTCATTGGATTTAGCCCCAAACATCTTAGAAAATTGCTTTCAAAGCATATAGTTACTCTGGATGGCATTACATTGGCCTCCAGTACTACTGTGAGGAACCTCGGCATTATCTTTGACCAGGACATGTCCTTTAACTCACACATAAAACAAATCTGTAGGACTTCCTTTTTCCACCTGAGAAATATTGTAAAAATCAGGAACATCCTGTCTCAGAGTGATGCAGAAAAACTAGTCCATGCATTTGTTACTTCTAGGCTTGACTACTGTAATTCCTTATTATCAAGTTGTCCCAAAAGCTCTCTGAAACATCTACAGCTGATCCAAAATGCAGCAGCCAGAATACTGACAGGAGTTAGCAAGAGAGATCATATTTCTCCTATACTGGTTTCTCTTCATTGGCTTCCTGTTAAATCTAGAATAGAATTCAAAAGCACCCCTGCACAGAAGACCACACCTCCTCCCAGTGACCAGGTGCTGTCACTGTCCCCAGAGAGCCCTCAGCAGGATCAACGCAGGCAAAGCTCCGGGTCCTGACAACATTCCTGGTCGTGTATTGAGAGACTGTGCTGGGGAACTCACGGATGTCTTCACAGACATTTTTAACATCTCTCTGAGACAAGCTGTTGTCTCCACGTGCCTCAAAACAGCCACCATCATCCCGGTACCGAAGAAGTCATCCCCCTCCTCCTTCAATGACTACCGCCCGGTTGCACTCACCCCCATCCTGATGAAGTGCTTTGAACGGCTAGTCATGCACCACATCAAATCCCTCCTCCCACCTACCCTGGACCCCTACCAGTTTGCATATCGGACCAACTGCTCATCCGATGATGCAATCTCCACTGCACTCCACTGAGCCCTCACACACCTGGAAAACAAGGACTCTTATGTTAGAATGCTGTTCATAGACTTCAGTTCAGCATTTAACACCATCATCCCCCAGCAGCTCATCCACAAACTAGACCAGCTTGGGCTCAACACCTCACTGTGCAACTGGCTACTGGACTTCCTGACAGAGAGACCACAGGCAGTACAGGTCGGCAGCAAGACATCGAGCACCATCATCCTGAACACGGGGGCCCCCCAAGGATGTGTGCTGAGCCCCCTACTCTTCACCCAGCTGACCCATGACTGCACCCCAGCTCACAGCTCCAATCTTTTTATAAAGTTTGCGGATGACACAACTGTGGTGGGTCTCATCAGTAACAGCGATGAGACACAATACAGGAGTGAGGTGAGCAACCTGGCCAGGTGGTGCAGCACCAACAACCGCTCTCTGAATGTGGAGAAGACAGAGGAGATCGTTGTTGACTTCAGGAGAGGACACACCCAGCATGCTCCTCTCAACATCAACGGCGGCTGTGGAGAGGGTGAGCAGCACCAAGTTCCTGGGTGTGTACGTCTCAGAAAATCTCTCCTGGACCAGAAACACAACATCACTGGTCAGGAAGGCACAAAAGTCTCTACTTCCTGCGTAAGCTGAGAAGAGCCAGTGCCCCGCCCCCCATCATGTCCACCTTCTATAGAGGCACCATGGAGAGCATCCTGTCCAGCAGCATCACAGCGTGGTACGACTCCTGCACCTCCTCCTGCTGCAGGACCCTCCAGCGTGTCGTGAAAGAATCAGAAAGGATTGTCGGTGTCTCACTCCAGGACATCTACAGCACCCACCTCACTCCCAAAGCACTAAGCATTGCAGGAGACCCCACACACCCGTCCCACAACCTCTTCAGCCTGCTGCCATCAGGGAGGAGACTGAAGAGTCTGAGGACCAGGACCAGCCGACTGAGCAACAGCTTCATCCACCAGGCTGTCAGGAAGCTGAACTCTCTCCCCTCTCTCCCCTCTCTACCACCCCCTTCCCCCACATACACAAACTCTGGTCAATAACCTCTGATCTGCACTAAAATAGCACATTCAACCGTCAAGCATATTTGCACTTCTTGGACTGTTACTTATTTGCACTGTCCTGAGTATTCTGCACTAAATCCGTCACTTTATCTCATGGTCATGTTTACATTTCACTCAGTTCTGCTTTTCTTAGTTCTTAGTTGTTGTCGGCTCTAATTTTGCTTCCTTTGTTCTTTTTTGCCCTTTAATATCTTATTTTCTAAGTCTTTATTTAAGGTCTACTGTTGCACGAAGAGAGAGTAACGAAATTTCGATTCTTGGTATGTCACGTACATATTGAAGAATTGACAATAAAGCTGACTTTGACTTTGAAAATCCTTCTTCTGACATATAAAGCTCTTAACCACCAATGTCCATCATATCTTAAAGACCTGATAGTACCATATTATCCTAGCAGAACTCTTCGCTCTCAGACTGCAGGCTTACTTGTTGTTCCTGGAATCTCTAAAAGTAGAATGGGAGGCAGAGCCTTCAGTTATCAGGCGCCTCTCCTGTGGAACCAGCTCCCAGTTTGGGTTCTGGAGGTGGACACCCTCTCTATTTTTAAAACCAGGCTTAAAACCTTCCTTCTTGACAAATCTTATAGTTAGGGCTGACTGGGGGACCCTGACGGGGTGAGCTGGTGTTTTCATTTGCACAACTGACTTCCCCTCTTGACGTCCTTTAGTTTGCCCCTAGTTATGCTGCTATAGGCCTAGGCTGCTGGGGAACCTCTCTGGATGCACTGAGCCCTTCTCTAACTACCTATGTATTTACTATATATACCATTATTGCATTACACTCACTCTGTTTCTCCCTGTGTCCTTTCTCTGAGTGTCCCTGATCCCAGAGCTGGATGCTTCAGATCTGTGGTTGTTCTCCCACCTCCAGCGGCCCGTTTCCACCGATCTACTCTGCATTGCCCTCACTATACTTGATTTGCTCATCTACATATTTTTGAATTTACCACCAGCTATATATGTAGTATATTTAATGTCAGAGCCGTACACCATAGCAGTAAACTATAATCAGTTTCCATGTTAGTTATACTTTGCATGTATCATCTGTCTTATCATGCATGTGTCAAACTGTGTGTTTTATGGTCCTTCTGTCCCCCCCCTCACCTCTCTATCTCTAACCCTCTACCTCCATCCCTCTATCTCTACCTTTCTACCTCTTCTGTCCCTCTCAACCCGCCTGGCCAGCAGCAGATCGGTCCCCCCACATTAGAGCAGGGTTCTGCTCGAGGTTTTTTCCCTGTTAAAAGGGTGTTTTCCTTGCCACTGTCGCCTTTTGGCTTGCTCTGGGGTTCAGGCATATGGGTTCTGTAAAGTGTCTCGAGACAATTTGACTGTAATTGGCGCTATATAAATAAAATTGAATTGAACTGAATATAAATGGTGTGCACGTGCACAATGGACTAACCAGAAAGTGAACATGCACATTCTGAACAAAATTCTTGACACACGAGCCAAACATGAGCATGTTGTACATAGTTTGTGTACATGCACACATCGTGTAATGTCTAGAGAAGAAGTGGCAGTCACTATCAGCCTGAAGATTAAACATCTATCCATCTGTACAAGCAGGACATCAATGCAGCTACTTTTTATTTCTAAAGAATGCAACATAAACAGGTATGTGAACTGTTTGCTTTCTTTTCCCATGATCAAACCGCATGTTGTTTCCAACGTAACTCTGGAAATGATGTTATTACGATGTTCTTAGTGGGACAGAAAAGAAAGGATGAATGGACGATGAAGAGTCACACAAACCTCAAAGAAAGAACAGATACTGACCCAGCTCAGAGATGACTTCCTCTATGCTGACCTTGCTTCTGTCCATCAGGTCTCTAATTCTGTGAAGACGCTCACAAAACGGCTTCTCTGCTTCTTTTAGGCTGCAAACAAACATCATGTTGCCAACGACTCCCAAGTTTTCATCATATTTCTGATCTCCTTAAACGAACACCATTAGATTAAATCTGAGTTGAAGTAGCTGGAAATGAAGCTTAATTCATCTCCTACTCACATTCTGGCATCATTGCGGGCTGCTTCATTGCCCTCCACTTCCTCCATCTCTGTGATTAGCCTGCTGATGAACTGCTGAGGTAAATCTAGCGCCCCCTGCAGGGAGAGGTGCACAGCTAACGCCTGTAGCACCGCCCCGTTATATCCCAGAGAGCAGGAGTGCGTCAGCATGGCACCTAAACGTGCAAACTACAGAGGAAAAGATGAAGATTTCATTAAATATGAAGCTAAACATTGTTGTTTATACCAAAATTATTACATAAACAGAGTTAGTTTGAACAGGTTTATGCAAAAGTGATCAATTTGTAACAAATACATCATCTGGGCATCATCAGTGTTGTGTTAAGATGTTTGTTCGGTTGTTATCAAAACTTCACATTGTGGAAAAAAAAAAGTTTGGTCACTCAAAAAATTATTCACATTGATTGCAGAAAGTACATTTTCAAGTTATAGGTGAAATAAATACAGCTCTTAAAGCAGAACAACAATAAGAGACTGACGTACTATTATTATTACTGATGAGATGAAAGAAAACTCAGTATGCATGTCATCAAGGATGCGTTTTGTACTCAGTTTAAACCCACTGCTCACCCTTTTTACATCAGCCTGGTCAGGAAAAGCCAGGGCGAAGGGGGCTGCTCTCATGGCCCCCCCATTCCCAAAGGAGCCTCGTCCATTAAACTGGTCCCTGGCCGGCTGATAGACGTCATTTAGCTGAGGGGACGAGAGCTTCTTCAACACCTGGATCACTCCAGAACCATAACCACGACCTGGAGATGCACTGTACTCCTTAGCAAACCTGGAGGAGTGAGACAACAGGGATCTCAAGTTACTTTGCAAGGCTTTGGAACAATGTTTAGAGCTTAATACAAGGAGTGGGCATTACAGATTAATTACTATGAGGATACACTGCCCACAATAGCACTGATGATACTTCATACATATAAGGCTGTCATCTACAACACATCACGATATCAAAGAGCAGGAATGTGGTGTCAGTGTGTTTGTGTATTATCATTATAAATTATGTGTCAGTTCAGGTAATTGGCTCTCTGACTTCCCTCCCCCACTGAAGCATAGTTCTGCTCTCTTTAACCTCATTCATCTGATAACACATCATGAGTAATCACAAACACTATAACATCACAAACAGGGAGTGATCAATGGAGCGACTGGTCAAACTGCAAATGAAACAGACCAAAGACATTTCTTAGAATGGCCATGCATTGTTTCCAAGCAGTGTGTACTATGGCTCAAGTTGCTTCATTTTAAATCAGTATCACAGTTTGAAACTACGCATGGAGCAAATCTGACCGGCTGCAAATTAAGATATATATTATGTGTTCAAAATCCAAAACACAGCGAATATTGAATTGAAGCTTCACTTTTCAATAAATCACAAAGCAATTAAATATTTTACCCAAATGTGTACTAAGACAATAGTGTGCTCAATTCCTCCTTCTTTTTTTTTTAACCCTCATGAACTCGGACACTAGAACACTACAGTGTTGATGAGATAGGGACTGTGTGCAAGTTTCTACCTGCGAGCCATGTCCTGCTCATCAAAGCTGGCCCGAGTGAGTAGAGACTGAACCACACAACGTGCCATTGCTGTGTCGTCACTGTATTCAAGGATACCTAACACAAACACACACAATACATATATATATATATATATTAACTCAAAAATATTATATCCCACATATGAGCCTTAATATTTCAACACTGCCTAAAAATAGCTAATACAAACATAGTCATACTGAGGGAACATTGATAATCCAGTATGGTCTTTTTCCATCAGCCATGTAACAACATTTACTTACTTGGGTCAATATATAATTGCAGGACTTTTTGACCCACTTATTTTTACAATGACTACTATGTGCAGCTTCAGACGTTCTGGTTTTGGTTCTCTAGCTTCCCACCATTTATATGATTTACAGTAAATAACAGTGGACTACAGATATTCAGAATAAACACATGATTACAGTTTGACATCAGATATGTCAGTGATGGTATGCCAGCAGAACATTCTCCACCATACAAGCAGCTCTGTACAGGTAAAGAACACAGTAACACTGAAATCTCATCCCTTCACTCACCGTTCCCTTTGGTTTCGTCGTCCAGGCTGCTCAGGTGCTGCAGGACACTCTCCATGGGAACCTCCTCCGCTCCTTCAAACTCTCCGCCGACACAGTCTCCCAGCACCGCGGCCACCAGCGCTCCCCTGAACCGGGACAAAGACGCCGGGCCCCCCGCTGCCACCGCTCTCACTGCCGTCACTGCCATTCATCCGCTGGAGAACAGACCTCCCGTAGGCCGAGAAAAGGCGTCCACGGAGCAGACTGTCAGACAGTTAGTGGGTGGATACGACGCAAATGACAACAATAACAACAAATGTCGACTTGGCTCTCCTCTGAACTGCTTCCTGAAAAGGGTTTGACGGCTGTTTGACCCCGGTGAGAGGTTCGGGTCGTCTTACATAGAAGTACAGCTAAACAGAGAGGGCGGCGCGTAGACTGCATATAGAGATGCGCTTAGGTCTGTTCTGGTGTTTGTATTTCTATACCAGAAACTGAGCTGGATATCGAAACGCATAAACTATAGGCGCATAAACTTTTAAAAACATCGCACTGTTAAAGTTGTATATAAGCGGAATTCTCTATCCCAGTTAAGCTGCTTTACTGCAAAACTCAGTTTCGTTCGTGAAAGAATCAGACAGATAAAAATCAAAACAACAACAGAAAACAAAGTCGCTGGATCACTGGGCAATGTGAAGTGGGAAATTATTTTAAAAACAACACAAAATGATGTATGTGAAATGCACAGTTTTGCATAAAAAGAGAAATACACACGAATTTAGCGCAAAATAATCGCGAGAGTTTTAACTATTATCGAACACTGACACGTTTCCTCAGAATTGCTCTCAAAAATAATTAAATTCAATTAATTTGCGCGCGCACACTCAGAGTTACGGTAACGGCGTATATGTGTTTGGCTCGCCCCCTGCTGGACAGGAGAGCTGACCCTGAAACGATGGGATGTGATTTTAAAGGTGGCACCATTTAACCGAATATCTGATGTAGAATAGTAAAACTGAGGACGTATAAGCCACTGTCTTTTCTCTCTTTCTTTGCTTTTATTCTAAATTGTGCCAATTTGCCAAAAGAATTCACAGAAGCACAGGCTCCATGTATGCATGATGCTGATTATCACATTATTAACCTTCTGGTTCACCCAAAAATAAATCAACTTCAGTAGCTGCAGGGCCTTCTCTGATAGAACATGTTTGTACCTTATAAAAATTACTTGAATAATCAGATCATATCAGGATCAAACGAAAGTTATTAGATCTATAATTCATACACAAAGTGACTTGGCAGGTATTTTACATGTTTACAGTGCTTAACCCTGTAAAACCCACTGAAGCAAAAACATATCCGCTTATTTATTACGGTATTATATTTATATATATATATATATATATATATATATATATAAAAGAGTGAACAACAAAAAACCTACATTTTTAATTTTTTAAATTAGTTTAGTTTAATTTTTTTCTACATTTGGGTTTATATATTTTTTCAGTTTTATTTTTTGGCTAATTGTTTTTCTATATTTGGGTTTCTCTCTCTCTCTCTCTCTCTCTCTCTCTCTCTCTCTCTCTCTCTCTCTATATATATATATATATATATATATATATATATATATATATATATATATATATATATATATATTATTATTATTATTATTACTATTATTTTTATTTATGTCCATCTTTTGCAATATTTAGGTATATATATATATATATATATATATATATATATATATATATATATATATATATATATATATATATATATATATATAAAATATTTATTTTTGCGTTGTTTCATTTATTTATTTATTTTTGCTCAGTTTATTTTCTATATTTGGGTCTTACAGGGTTAAAATAACACACTATGTTCTGTATATAAAAACTCCTTGGATGGTCACAGTCTGTAATAATGGTTCAGTTGTGTTACAATAACTAGGTTTTTGCTTAGTTGTGTGATTTAAATTGTGCGAGGTGTCAGATGAAATGTGTCAAACTGTAGGAGAGGAAAATGGAGGTTGTGGGTTTGGTTAGCTGAGCGTGTGCGCGCATCAAACAAATACATGTTTGTTTTCAATGATAAATGCAGTGTTTCATTCTGAACCGGAATTACCGTAATGGTCCCGATACAACAGCACGGTACATTTTTATGGAAATGGTGTGATGTCCACATTTGAGGACAAGAAAATAAGCGTCACTATATAATGATAATAATGATTTTTGCCCGTGAAAAAACTTAACTTAAAAACTTAACTGCATCATTTACAGGATCTACAGTGTCAGGAGTAAAAGAATGGGCGCTCTATTCAAACATTACGGTAACGTTAACCCGTAGCTTCACCGTCAAAGTATTGGGCTTCTTTGTCGTTGTCTCTGTATTTACATAAAAGATACAACAAAACCCCAACAGTAGAGGGTGGCCTTGCGTTTACAGTTTCTAAAAAGTGAACTTACCCGTGTTTGCTGCAGCATCCTTGTCGCTAGCTGCTTCATGACCCCTAACCCTCTGAGGAGGAGGAGGAGGAGGAGGTGGGCGTTTGGAAGCGCGGCGTCTGCAGCATAATTAAAACATGGCGGACTCGGAGGAATTTAGACTAAAACGATTAAAGGTAAGAAATACACACCGCGCCTATAATATTAGTAGCGATACCACCCACCCTAGATTGATTAGTGCGTCCAGCTAGCTAGTGTGTCGTCCTGTCCCTGTGGGCTAGCTTCTGGTCGAGATGTGCACATTGAAGCTAACGTTAGCCTGCTAGCTCCCAGCTCTGTAGCTCTCTGCTGCGATTCCGTAAAGATGCATGCCGCTACGCTGAGCTCAGTTTAACCGCCTGGCAGTTTGATAACCAGCAAACAAACGTGTTGAATACGGTGTGTGGCAGGTGTTTTTGTGACTCTGAAGTCAGCGTAGTAATCCAATCAGTGCAACTTTGTGTTGCTGGTTTCACAAAGGAGGGCTGCTGTGAACAAAAAACGAGAAGTTATGATTTGACTTAAGTGTTTGTTTTTTACTTGAAAACTGTAGCAATTATTATGCAGCCTTAGTGGGTAGATTGCTGTGTCTGTATGTGTATAAACACATGCCAGGACGTGATGATGTGTGGCTGCATTTTAAACTGAGGTTGGTGGGACGTCCTCCCTGTGCTACTGATTGGACAACATGAGGCCTGGAGCCATTAAACACCATCAGGACAAGCCTCTGAAAACACCCAGACTGGTGGAATAACACTGTTAAGCTATCAGCAAACTTTAGAGTATCCTTTATTAGTCCCACAAGGGGAAATTTGCAAAGTGACAGTAAGAAAAATCAAGAGAACATCTCTATAAATCAAAGACATAAGATATATACACAATATAAATCTCTGTCTGCTTTGATCCTTCCTGTAAAGTGGACTAATGTTGTCTGACCAGTCCAGTTTATCGTTAAGGTGAACACCCAGGTACTTGTATGAGTCCCCTCTCTCCATGTCCGTGCCCTGGATGTTCACCAGTGTTGGGGGAGTGTGACTGTAGAAGTCCACCACCAGCTCTTTGGTCTTCCCTGAGTTGATCTGGAGGCAGTTCTGCTGGTACCAGTAGACAAAGTCATGTGTCAGTCCTCTGTACTTACAATCATCGTCAACTGAGATGAGATGAGACATGATGTTAATAAGGCTATTTCCCCTAAAGTTACATAAAGCACATTTACCACACCTCATCAGCAACATAACTGCCACTGTAAATAAAGCTACTGTCATCACACTGTAAAGAAGAAAGTATTTGGGCAACCTCTGACTGTCACCTTTAGTGGAACGATAACGTGATGAACTAGACCTAGACTAGACATCCCCTATACGCAAAGGCACCTTTAAAAACGGCAAAGACATGTGAAGAGGCTTAGAGAAAAGAGCAAACGTGCACGCAAAAGAAAGCCGTCCTGCTCATCAGATTGGCAAACAAGTCAACCTTCCATCTTCCACAGTTGGATATGAAAACTGCTGAGAACCGAGGGCCCACAGGCAGTCCAGCAAAGACCAGGAGCACACTCAACCCCGTAATTGTGAGTAAATTCAAGTAATAACAGGCAAGAAACAGCAGCAAGAATAACATTTAGTGATTGAGATGAATTTCCTGATACAACTCGGTTCAAGGCAAGGGTCAGCAGATGTTCAGAATTTTTCCATTTATTGGTATGATTTTGTCAAACTGATTCCAGAGAAACTGAATTATCAACATTGTTAAATGAGTAGGGTAGTCATTCAATGTAAAATCAACCAAATCTGTAAAAAAAAAAAAAAAAACAAGAACTTTAGTATATTTAATGAAGCCATGCAAAGTTTTATTGTCATACTCATATTAATTTTTTGAGTTGCAGGCCCTTGCATTGCATAGTGGTGGGTCAAATAAGGGACTTTGTGATTCATGTTACTTTTTCAAGCATATTTGATCCTTACAAACTTTGTCTGTAAAGGAGACAGCCACACTAAATTTTCAGGGCTGGAAAAACATTTAAGCCATTAAAACTGCAACCAAATCATTTTACACAAAAGCCAAATATCTTCCCAATTTTGAGCATCAGTATCAGGTGATATGTCATATTTTCAATCACCAACTGCACCATTTTAGAGTCATAGAAACAAGCACTGGTTGTGTTGCCTATTTTTTGGTAGTGCACCAGAGAAAAGAAACTTAAACTTTCAAAATAATTTTCATGAGAATGTGATGCTTTGCAGACACAGAAGTCACTTTGGTTATATCATTTGAAGATTTAACACCCAGCAAACGTTGTGGCAGAACATTATGAATCTTGATCCTGCCACAAGACAAGCTATGTCAGAAATCCAAAACTTTTAAAGATTTGTGAAATTTCAAACAATCAAAAGTTGTTTTTTTCTTCATGTTGGGACAGATTTGTCAGTGAATGAAAGTGCACTGACATGTTTTCCTGCATCTTAGGACATTTTATTTGGACAAATACCATTTTTGTTTACACGAGAGCAGTTGTAATCCCTTTTCCAACCAGTAGAAAGTAGTCTGAACAGCTTGGATATTTCAGAAGCTGTGGATATAAACAATTGGACTAGAAAAGACAGTCAAGTCAGAACATTTGCTCTCGTTGTTTGTCAAGGGTGTCCTTACCCGATGCCTCTGTTGATGCACTTGACTTTTCTGTGTCAAGTGAAGAGCTGAGGACACTCCACTGAACACTAGTGTTACAGCAAATGGATGTTCCTCTAAAGTTTAGTAAAATGAGTAAAATGGACGTGACATCTTACGCTAAAAAAAGCAGAAACTAGCAGCAATTTATGTAGAGAACCCACTGATCCTGAGATCGTCTGTTGTCTAGGCCCTTCTGTGTACTCAAAATGAAGGATTAAGACAACGTCTTCAGGACCCGAAGTTAAAGTGTTCGGTACGTTCTAGACCGGGGGTGTCAAACATCAGCCCGTGGGCCAAAACCGTCCCTCCAAAGGCTCCAATCCGGCCCTCAAAGTGTAAAAATTTCAGAGAAGACATTAACTGCAATTTGTAAATTTGTAAAACTATAAATTTAAAATAATTTCTAGACCATGACAAGTTGTTTTGATCGTAAAATAAAATATTAGGTTGTTCTTTTGTCATTTTGTGTCTCATTTTTGTAATATTTTGTCTTGTTTTTGTTGTTTTTTGTCATTTTGATCATATAATAAAATACTACATCGTTCAGTTCCAGATAACTGTGACTAAATGTTGTGTTCCTTTGTAGACACTCTGTGATCTGGAAGTTGTAATGTGTAAATAATAAACTGAGGCATCATGTTGCTGAAATTGAATTTATTTTGCTTAAGAAATTTCAGGATGTTCATAATGTTTTGTAAAAAGATAATTCCTTACATATGAACATTTTCAGAATGTACTTTTTTTGTCACTAAAACAAAGGAAAAATTGGGAGTTGTGGTTATTTATAGGTTATTATGCTGTGATTTTGCTGGTCACTTGAGGTGAAATTGGGCTAAAATGCAGATTGACACCCCTGGTCTAGACAGAAGCAAATGCAGGTTTTAACACAAGTGCCATCAAGTTGGTCTTTTAAAAAAACTGCAGAAGTTCTAGATGTTAAAAATGAAGATATCCATCTAGACCTCATGCAGCCAGAAGGTCCTGAACGATCAGTTTCCTGTCCCATAGAAACGACAGTTGCTGGATATCAAGCTTACACATCATCACTGACAAAACAACAACTGAACACTATAAGAGGAGAATTTAAACTGTCAAACAAGCACTAAAATCTCCAAACTTGTTTGATCAGTGTGATTTGTCCAAACTGCTCTAACATGAACACCAATGTTGTTTCTCCATTTCACAGACATAAACTACTTACAGACTGGTGCAGATTTGCTGCAGAAACTATGATATATCCCACGATACTGATGCTAAAGCTGGTAATAGAGGAAACCATTCTGAACAAAAAAGCGATTTTGGCTTTAGATTGTAACACCTGGAGTGAGTGTAAAATTGTTTTGGTTCCAGTTTGGAACAGAGCCCTGACCTTAAACCCACCCTCACCCACCTGTGGGGCACCCTGGAGGTAAAAAAAAATGTCATGTTGTTGATGCTGACTAAAACATGGAGGAAACTTTTACCACAACAGTTACAGTAACTGGTTGATTTCATGCCCACATGTTGTCAAGCTGAAGGATAAACTAAATACTAAAACATTGTAATTTAGATTCATATTGAAGCCACTATTAGGTGTCCAAATACGTTCCTTGTCTTTATTTAGAACACAATGCATCTGTTCTTTAATCATTTTAAACCTTACAAAGTTATTTTTGTGGGATATTTTGCTTGATTGCTAAAATCTACATAAACAAAGTGGGAAATACAACATACTACATAAATATCTCTACCAAAAGACAGATGGCTTCAACTTCATTTTGGTTTTACATCTGGGACAACCTCTCAGGGCTTGTTGCTCATTTACTTTGTGTTTAAACTGTGAAGTGAAACTTTCCCAAAACTTTTTTGTGACTGATTGCTGTTGATTATAAAGTCAAGTTGAAGGATTTTGAGATCAGTGGTGATCTGACAGGTGATCCGGTTATACCTGATATATCTAAAACTGCACTTTTACACATATTTCTCAGAGGTTACTGTAGTTTGTTCTGAACATGAGGAAAGAATAGCAAGTGTATGTTTTGTATATTGTGTACAACTTGCGTTTATGTTTACATTAAGGGTGAAAGTTTAAATGTGAGGAACATTTTATCTCAGGAAACTGATGTGAGTCTGCCCCTTGTGACCCATTTTTACAGCATGAGGAGCACATGTCCAGAGTGTTTGATGAAGTGATGGGTCTGGGGGAATTTGCTGACTCCTCCTTGGGCTCTGCCACCTCTTCCAAGAGCGGCGGTCATGACGACCCAAAGGAAGTGGACGAAACTTCAGGACAAGGAGAAGAACAGCAGCCGGCTGAAGAAGAGGACAGCAACAGCAGCAGACTGGAAGAAAAGATGGATGAAGGGGTGGGAGACTCTTCCTTTCCTCGCATCGCTTCCTCTTCCTCTGAAAAGCCCTCCTCGTTCAACATGGGAACCAACGAAGTAGGAGGGGGAGGAAGTGGAGGTGCAGCATTCGATGATGCACTGGACGGCCTTCCTTCCTACGGGCAAGAAGAAGAAGAGGAAGACTGGCACTTCGCCCTGCCAATGGGCACTTTGGAGGATGTGGATGTGAGCAAGGCCAACAGAAAACTAAGCCAACCGGGACAGGAGAACAGCGTAGTCCGAGGCGATTCTTTTGCTCCTGAGCCCAGAGAGGAGGAGGAGGAGGAGGAGCAAGAGAGGGCGGGGAGCCGAGCATCTGCCAACACATCCCACTCCTCACAAGACCACACACCGGACAACAGCAGAGGTAAAGATAGTTCAGTTTTAGAGGACAAGATTGATACCATATTGCAAGTATCAGTCCACCTTATGGCATCAAATTATCTTCATGGGACCTTGACACCCCAAAACAGCAGATTTTATTTGCTAGGACCATTTCCAGTTTTACAAAATTTGTGCGAAGCTTCAAGCTTTTTTATTTTGCTTGACACTTACTCATGAGAAAGTATTACTATTCAGTGCAGATACAGGAAATTTAAAGATGTTAAATTATTCCTACATCATGGAATATTTATTTATAAATCAGCTACTTTTTCATACTTTTTATTAGCTTTAATTTTACATTCAGCAATTTAGTTTCCTTGGTGGGATTCATACTGTGATGTCTGTTCACCTGTGTCTAAAAAATCCACTTTGAAATAGTCTCCTTTCTCAGCAGTCAGCCTCTCCCAATGTGCTGTACAGTGAAGTGCAACCCCATATGTACATTCACAATGTTAAAAAATGAGAGCATGCTCCTGGTGTTACTGACCTGATGCACCTTCTCTGGTGTTTGAAACTGCAGCTCTTTCTTTGCAGTAACTAGTGTTTGACCTCTGGATCAGAGCTGTAAATCCTCCTCAGTTACCAGCGATGATGTTCCATATGAAAGCTGATGCATCCTTAGCCGTTGACTGACAGAATTAGTTGTTTGAGGTCCATGCTGGAATCACAACCCACCAGTGGTAGCAAAAACCTGTGTAATGTCTTGGTTACATGTTGACTGAAAGTGTGATATCTGCTTAGCTTCTTTTTCAGTTACAGCTTATAGTGCCTTGGTTTGATGCATGTAAGACGATGTCATCCTGTTCTGTGTCTGGAATAATATTTTTCTTGGTTGATTGGACCAATTTTTGACATCAACTAGTAGCATTAGAAAACAGTAAAGGAAGTTTGGGCTCAATTCTGCCTGGAGCAGGTTTGGACGGACCTTTGCAAAAAGTTTTGCAACACAAAGAAGTATTCAAACGAGCACTGTCATTATTAATTATATTGGTCAGCAGTTTGATGTGATACTAGACATTTTCCACTAATGGATGTCTCAGTGAGATCATCGAGTCCTGCTCTATTGAGAAAATACTCAAAGAAGAAACCAGGTGACACCAATGAAACAGTTGATCTGTCAAGTTTGTCTGAGCTGGGAATAGACAAGGAGCTATTGAAGTGAAGAAGTAGATGTTCTGAATTTACAGGTGATGCCACAGTTTGTTCACATCAGTAGAAGTACTTTATGGTGAAATACAGCTTTCTACTGAAAAAAAATGTTCTGATCCCTTCAATGTGCATCTCAGCAGAGTCACTCACTCAGAGCTAAAAATACAGAGAAAGCAAAGAAACTTACAACATGCACAGGAAAGTCTGTAAGCCTGGCCAGAAGTGGTGTCTCCCGTGTTCACTGTTGGAACTGACACTGATGAAGATTCACAGACGACTGAAGAAGACGAGTACACACAGAAGATACCATCATCTGCAGCCCAACCTGTGTCATCAGTATATGTTGTTGACAGCATGAATGAAAACCCTGAAGCCCAGCGCTGTTCCAGACACACACATGAAGCCAGCAATGGGACGTGTTTTGAATTACAGCAAGCTGTTGCCTAAGAAATTGTTGTTCATGTTTGCAGTGTTTTTGGGAATGTTCCACGTCATTTTACGATGAAATAGCCCAATGTGTTTCAACTGGGATTTAGCCCAGACTTGCTTTAACTGTTTCCTGCAGCTGCTAGTTGATGATATCAGAAATTTGAGCTAATGAAGTAAGACAAATATTTTGTCCAAAAGCACCAAACAGAATAATCTTATCTAGGATACAACAAAGCAAGCCATTGCAAGATATCAGTTATAAATTTCCTGATACAAATTTAAAAACAGGTTGAAAAGGCATCACACACAGAGACAGAAGTGAACTTTAGCTGTTTATATTTCTTATAAACAGCTAAAGTTGTATTCCAGAGGATTAATTTCATTTTTGAAGTAACAGTGCTCTCAGTCAATCCAAAATGTTAATAAACTTAAAACCTGAAAATTTAACCAAAAAAAGCGAGTTTTTGGCTTTCTCAGGAGAATATCTGTGTGCACAATTATTATCCAACTATTAGTGTGCAGAATTCTCATGCAACTCAGTGAAAAACAAAAAAATTCCCATCTCACTTTTTTCATTTTCATTTTAAAGTAAAAAGAGCAAATACACTCAAACTTTACAAATAAACACTTCTGACATTTCAACAAATATTCAGTGACCAATATAGCCATCCTTCTTTTCAGTAACTGTCAGGAGCCTTCCATCCATGAAGTCTGTTAGTTTCTTGATCTGCTGATGATCTGCTTTTCCTGCAGCAGCATCCACAGCCTCCCAAATGCTGTTCAGAGAGGTGTGTTGTCTTCCCTCACTGTAAGTCTTACGTTTAACAAGGGCCAAAAGTTCTCCATAGTGTATAGATAGGTGAGGATGTCATTGTTCTGTCATCTTTAAAGTCTTTGCCACACAGTGAAGGACTTGGATGCATGTGATGGAGCTTCGTCCTGCATAAAAATCATAGCCTTCTTGAATGATGTAGACTTTTTCCTGAACCACTGCTTGAAGAAAGTATCTTCTAAAAACTGACAGCAGGTTTGGGAGTTGATTTTTAAGTCCATCTTTAACCCGAAAAGCTCCAACTAGCTCATCCTTAATAATAGCATCCCAAACCAGTACCCCACCTGTGGAGCTCCATCAGTCATCCATCCATCCATCTGCTCCGTCAAGAGCCACTCTCATTTTATCCGTCCATAAAACCTTTGAGAAATCTGTCTTCAGAAATCTCTTGGCCCAGAGTTGACATTTCAGTTTGACTTCTGGACACTGCAGGCAGGTTGCAGTTCTGGAATATGGCAGCACTGGAGGTTAATGAGTTCCTGGTAGCTTCACGTTTAATTCTTCTCAAGTCTTTCGCAGTTAATTTGCTTTTTTTTCTCCACGTTTCTTGGGGCCTTGTTGACTATTTGCAACAAAACATTTGATTGTTAGGTGATCACGCCTCAGTAGATTTTAGCTACGTCAGGAGTGCTGCATCCCTCTGAGAGACATTTTACAATCTTTGATTTTTCAGAGTCTGTTAAATTTATTTTTGGGCCCATTTTGTCTGAGGTAAAGAAGCTGCCTAATAATTATGCACACCTTGATATAGGGTGTTGATCACTTCAGGCCACACCCTCTCTCATTACACAAATACACATCACCTGATAATGCTTAAAACCAATCAGCATTCAAGTTTATATAGCTTGTAGTTAGAAAATATGCATGAAAATGACGGTAAGGTCAAAATACTCACTTGCCTAATAATTGTGCATGCAACGTACAGTCAGAATATCTCAAAGATGTGTGTTTTTCAGCTCCAAAGCTATCTATATATGAAGGACCAAATAACTATTTGACTTAATACTCTGCCAAGAAATTATGTTATGATCGGTGTACATTTGTCTGTTTGTCTGTCTGTGAGCAACATTACTCAAAAACAGACAAACGTATTTGGATCAGGGAAGGGCATAAATGACACGAGGACCAACTGATTAGATTTTGGCAGTTGTGGAAATATATATTATTTTGCATTAAAGATGTTTCTTTTTTTGTGTGTTTGTATTTTGATGTTCAGTACTAACTTCAAGTGATTAATGAGACCTAACTTACACATACAAAATGATGATCTTTAGGTGAAAAGGCACAGTAGTATGTGCCATTGTAATTAAGAAAACATCTTTTCTGCCCTTCCATCAGATGAAGAAGTCCTGAACCAGACAGAGGAAACCGAAGACAGCCAACAGGGAGAGGTGAGGATTTGAAAGGAACATCAATCGACTGCCTCCCTGAATCTTGAGCGGGTATTTATGAAAACTGTTTTGTATTTCAGACATCAGAGGCAGCTCCAATGGAGGACAGTAATCCCCCGACGTCTCCTACTGTTAATATTAAAGATGAGCCTATTGATGAGGGCTACGATGCTGCTTTACTGCCTCAGAGCTCCATCAGACAGATCAAAGAGGAGCTGGAGCATCAGGAGGTTGGTATAAAGAGAGGAAGTCCATCATTAAACTCAGTTAATGCTCAGTTATAGTTGGTGAGCTGTAACTTTTATTACACTGAACAATACTTCAACCAGAAAATAATGATATATTCAAACTGAAGCTGCTGACGGAAGATTTTTTTTAACAATACAGAAAGTAGACATGCTGCATTTTGAATGGAAAATTACCCTTTTTCTTCAAGACGATTTACAGCAATGTTGTCTTAAAGGGTGAGGAAGGCCACTTGAACAAAATCTGATTTTTTAAATGTTTGATCTTTTCAGGAAGAACTGAGGATCAGCTCCGTCTACTCTGTAGGTGGAGGAAACACTTTTACAGCTCCTACTAGTGAGTTCATTTATTTGTTCAGTGCGACATCAGAATTCATGCTCCCCTCTATTCTTTTTATGACGTTAATAATAGACTCTGAAATGAACTTTGATAACAACAATCCCAATGAAATCGTGTCATTTCCACCCCTAAATGCTGGTGATGTTGTTGGTATTAATGCAAGCAGTTTTATTAAATTAAAACTCTGATTTCAGCAGTACTTAGAGAGTAATGGTGCATGGTTTTGTCTTGAACTGTTCAGTAAAGGACATTTGATTTGATGTAAAGCTTCCTTAGTTTGATATGCCCTGTGATCCATACAATTACTATCTAATCTACTATTCACACGGGATTATTATTAGCTGAGGATCTCTGGTAATTTGTGATTTACCCCCACGTCTGTGTTTCTTGCAATGCATTTGCACGGGATGAGCGAAGTCTGTATTTTACTCGAATTTACTGACATTGCAGCCCGGATATGATGTCAAATCTGTGTTATTGGTATGTAGTCGTCATGACAACAGTAAATATGTCAAAGCAGCAACGTGACTGGAGGACAGTGGGCAGCGTTGTCGAAATAATGGGCCGTCAAAGTGTTTGTATTAAGCCTGATGAAAGATAGGCCTAGAAAAATGTTTATTACCACATGTTGCTACACATGTCATCCATCTCTATATCCTCCCAGATTTCCCTCGTCTTGTTGATCTGATTTTGCCATTTCTGCAAATGGTCCACAGGTCTGTTGTGTATCGGCCTTCTTCTGCATTTGCTCCTAAAATGCTGTCAATAATTTCCACCACAGCCTCCAGAATTCAACCATGAAAAAGGTAGAAAAAGGTGTGCAATAAAAAAACAACAACTAAAACACCCCCCAGTCACTGAGATACAGATTCGCACAGGACTAGTATTATCACAGGTCGTTGGAGTTTAGTGAAATATGGTAGGTAATTTGTGGTGGAATTTTTACTTTACAAATTACAGACATGTTGCATTGGCACGGGATTAAGATCACAGACATCCTCCACAATTATTACAAATCAACATTGGTCCTGAGGTAATACTAATCCCATGCGAATAGGGCTCTAATGATCTATTTATTTTTACCTACTCTCACTCCCATGATGGAAATTCTATATCCAGAGCTCCACGTGGAGCATTTAGGAGTGTATAGAACACAACCTAGACTCATTTCTTCCGACAGAGTCCATGTATTCTCTAGTGTTTCAGGTATAACCTTAGTTGATGCTTGCTGACTTGCTGTACTATTCTGTCTCCTCTTATCCATTCAAGTTCCTGCAGCAATCCCAGCCCCAACTCCAACGGCCATTTTCATTCCCAGTAGAGGAGCTGTCATACAAGCCATGGCTTCCCTCCCTCTCAGACCACCAGCTCCAATCCCAGCTTCAGTGTCGGCTCTGGCACCCATACCTCCACGTCCACCACAGCCCCCCGTTCCTGGTAGCGTTCGCTGCAGCGGCTGCTCTAAGGTACTCAGTTTATGCTGCTTAGATTTGAAAAACCATCACACAACAAGCCTCTGCCACACCATGCACTTGTTATTCAGGGAAACCTCTAAGGAGAATAGCTTTAAATAGCTCGATTCAATAATGTTTAACACAACTAACTCATCATAGAAATATTTGCCTAATTAATCCATTGATCATATATGTGAGGGGCATGTTTGGCTGACAGAAATTCATGCAGGGCTGTAGTAGTTTTTATTTTAGTTCTTTGTGTCATTTTTATGTCTCATGTCTCATGTCTCTATGATGTGCTCCAGGTTCTGCTGAAAGGTCAAACAGCATTCCAAAGAAAAGGCTCGACACAGCTCTTCTGTTCCACGGTCTGTCTGACGGGACATTTGCCTCCAGCCAACAAGAGCCGAGCCTGTTTCCAGTGCAACAGGTGTGTCTTTGTTTCCACTCGACATCAGTGAGAAGTAACTGACTTACATTTCAGCTTTCTACTTAGACACAGGTTTTGTTTTGTGTCCCTGTGCTGACAGCTGGCTTATAGAAGCTGCATTTTCTTACTACATGTAAAACAATGTACTTATGAAGCCCCAAACTGAAAAATAACACAGAAAATAGACTGTCAAACTGATTTATTTTCCAACAAGTAATACATTAAACCTTAAAAATCCATGTGACATATACTCAACATTACAGATTTTTGACATTGGGAGGCGGCCTATTTGACTTGTTTTATTTCCCCCATGATTTTCCTTGAAAGAGAAATGGCTCCAGGTTCTTATTTAAAACGACATAAGCCAGGCACCCCTGTAGCTCAGGTTGAGCAAGTGACTGATAAACGGGGGTTTAGTCCTCGATGTAGTGGTCATGGGTTCGAGTCCGACCCACGACCGTTTGCTGCATGTCCTTCTCACACTCTTCTCCCCACGTTTCCTGTCTCTTGCCACTGTCCACTATAATAAAGGCTAAAAAAATAACAAAACAAAAGAGCAACCTAAGCCAATTTGGATTAAATATTTGACTTAATAAATTCCACTGTTATGTCTGACTGTATCTGATATCTGCTAATTAACTATACTGTCAAAACCCCCAGGTAATACTTGCAAATTATTCTTGTATTTGCAGCTTTCATATTAAATCCAGTGACTGTCAATGATTTAAAACGTGAAATACTTTGGATCATTACAAGCTCTCTTGTTTTGCTTGCAACTTCATGGCTTCCCTTATTTTTATGTTTTGTGTCATGCTGTCCTAGACTTTCCCAGAAATTGCAGTTCACTGGTAGCCCTTTGCAGGTGATACTGGCAGTCACGTTGTTTTTTTTTTCATATATTAACACTGCGTGTGAAGTATGTTTGGCCTCATCAGGCTTGTAGATCTTGTTTTGATTTTCTTTTTTTGACCGTTGTATTTATTACCCGTGTTACTGTCTTTGTAGGGACATCCTTCAGCCCAGGGACATGATCACAATTCCAGCAGACGACGGCAGCTTAATGCACTTTTGTGGCCAGTTCTGCCTGTCTGTCTTTCGACATAAGAAGAAGCAGGTCGACAAGGCTCCTGACAAATTTATCGACAAACGTTTGGAGAAAAAGCCTGAGAAGCCACCCGAGAAACCAGTGGAGCGCCAGCCAGAAAAACCCTTTTGTAGTGTCTGCAGAATCACCAGCAGGGTAAGAGACTAGGAGCTTATGAAGTAAAGACAGGTTTTAGTTGAGTTTAAGTGATGAGCCGTTGTCCACGTGTTTGACTGTGATCATCTCTGTAGCAGATTGAGCACGAGGTCACCCATCAAGGCCGCCTGCACAGACTCTGCAGCGACGCTTGTTTTGTAACGTGGCGCAAGATGCGTCAGTTAGCTATGAACTGCTGTGAAGGCTGCGGACTTTACTGTAACAGCAACTCAGGTTCCTGTCAGACACTCATAATTGACAGATCTCAGCTCAACTTCTGTGGTCCGACCTGCATCAGCACCTACAAACAGGTATGGCAAAAATGTTTGTTGTTGGTTTTGTTTTAAAATAATTGTGCATTGTGTATTTTGTTTGGAGTATGGATATTAAACATTACTTAAGCTATGCAGTGGTCCCTTGCCATATTACGGTTCATTTTTGGAGGTCTCACTGTATCACAGATTTTTAAATTGCTTTTTTATTGCGGGTTTTGCGATATATAGGTATTTTTATATATTTATTGTTGCAGCGAGCTGCGTTGAAGAACGGCAATGGGGAAGGAATATCTACCTTTTATGCGCTCTGCAACTGGCAGATGCTTTTATTTTGACACACACAGAATAGCGCTATTAAAAATGTGGCAGGAAGTCATCAAACACACTTCACACTCACAGTCCTGACAACAGAACACTTAACCAATCTAACTAGGCTGACTAAACCACAAAAACACAATAAAACACAAATAGCACTGTAACGTGAACATAAACCACAATAATGACATTTAAACCCCCAACACCCTGAACTCCCATGGTGCATTGCGACACAGTGGTTCAGTCATAGCGACCGGCTCTGCGATAGCTACATTATTTTTGCGGTAAAATCTGCATTTTCTAGCCTAAAAAATTGAAAACATATAAAAAGATACGAAACATAATAATTAAAACATATTAAAAGAATATTTAATGGAAATAAAATGTGCAGCGTACAGCGCTGGGCTCTGATTGGCTCAGAGACCGTAGCATCAGTCTCATCTGTCTCCCGTGTTTAGCAGCATTCAGCATCTGGCCTTGTCCATTTCACTCAGACTTGTGATCGCTGCGCATAGTGTTGCTCTGTGGCACGTGGGGAGGGTTTATAAAGCCTTAAATTAAAAAAAAAAAAAAAAAAAAAAAAATATATATATATATATATATATATATATAAGTAATTAAATAAATATGGTCGCTACTTGGATTTTCGTCTATCGCGGGCGGGTCTGGAATGTAACCCCTGCGATAGACGAGGGACCACTGTACTACCTATTTTCAAGAAGTAATTTAACATTTTAGCTAAATGGCTTAGAAATCATGTTCCATCAGAAAATCACACCCAGCACCTCATGTGTATTAAGCAAATGTAGCAAATGTACACCTCTTCTGAACTGTTTTTTTTTACACAGACCTGCAGAAAGACAGTCGAGTGTGCCTACTGTCACATCATTGCAATAGTGTCCACCACTATCATGGAGCGAGACCAAAAAGGCAGAGTTCAGCTTTACTGTTCCCCTGCTTGTGTGGAGCAGAGTCGGCCACCCCAACATATTCTCACTGGTAAGACAGACACAGTTATCTTAGATATGCACACTTAAAACTACAGTTGGCAGAAATCTGGAATAGGCAACAAAAAAATTAAAAACAAATCAGGACTTCAAAAATATGCAACCCTCCTCTGAGCTCTTCCTTCTACCCTTCAAATGCACAAGTCAAACTAAAAGTCAACATTATTTTGTGTCTTCACCCGTTATTCAAACCTTGATCTCCCAAATGACCGTCCTCCCTCCAACCCATTGTGCCACCACATCCCGCTGTCATCACAAACTTTGTTGCTTCTAATACTTTTCCACCTACCCTGGTGGAAACATCCTGTGATTCACTGAAATCTACTATTGCTGGGTGCAATTTTCTAAAGCTAGGAGTAGGTGCAAAAATCTAATTCCCCTTAAAACCCTTAAGTTACAATATGCTGAAAGTTTGTATGAAATTTTTGCCCAAAACATCCTGCTCAGCATACCTTTAAATACAGTACCAGGAAGAAATCTTTTACTCTGATCTGTATCACAACTACAGCCGATAAATGTAGAAACGCATGATTTGAATGCACATAATAGCAGCTGAGTGTTTTTAATTTCACTGTTTTCCTGCAGGTGCTCCATTTCCATGCAGCCTGTGCAAAGTTTCAGCCGTTCCACAGTATCATCTGGCCATGGTGGACGGCACGATACGTAACTTCTGCTCCTATTCCTGCGTGTCTATATACAGGGTAAAGCATCAACACCGTGGGATGTTTTTTTATCTATCAAAGCTGTTGACTTGTCTTCTGTTAGATTTGACTTTGTTATTGTTGCTCTATGTTTTGCAGAAGTCTGGTCACACGTCTCAACCAGACCTGACCAACGGAACCTCCTCTCTCAGGGACTCCTCCGTCAGAGAGGCACCCAAAGCGGGGCCCTCTGCTGGAGCCAGCTCAGTCCCACCCATCCCTCAGGACTACCCATCTTCAGCCCCGTACCCAGGCCATCATCCTAGCCATACCTCAGTGCCACCTCTAGTGACTCCCTACCGTCCCACGTTGTCCCCCTCTGTCCCTGGACAAGCCCAGGCCAAACCACCCCCCAGTCAGCCCCAGAAACCGGCTGAGAGTGGAGCAGCTGACATCGCCAAACTGACCTGCCATCAGTGCAGCAAACAGTTTAACGGCAAGCCACTGCTATTCAGTCACCAAGTAAGAGACACATACATGCTGATTCAGACACCCAGCTGTCCTACTTGTGTGACTCGTGCAACATTCTTTGACTAACATTATGTTCATGCTAATAAGAATTTTTCCCTGCAGGGTCATATTTCTATGTTCTGCAGTAAGACATGCTGTGAGCAGTATAAAGCCCAGAAAAACATCCTTGCATTGTGCGAGTACTGTAAACAAGCAAAGGTACTCTTTGAAACCATCAGCTACAACCAGCAGGACGTGGTCTTCTGCAGTGAAAGTGAGTCCCCTTTTATCTTCTACACAGTTATTTTTTTCTTGCAGAAGCAGAATGTCTGTTCAGTGCTTGTCAACTCAGTGGACTGTATTGGCTTTGTTCCCCCCCATTTCTTTCCTTCAGTCCATCAGTTGCTCTTTTGTTGTCACACACTTGCTTGTTTTTTACATTCTAAACAATTTACATCAAATCCTTATAATGATCAGTCATCTAAATAATGCAACGGGCTTCACAAAAAAACATTTTCATATTTTGGCTCCCAAATCTGTCACCATTTTTCTAATGAAATTTGCTTAGGAGTTCAAGGTAAGTTCACCAAACTCCTGTGTGTACAAACTTTAATGGTTTGACACAAAATTAGATGCCAGAAAACATCTCATGCAACCACTAGCTAATTACGGAGGTGACAAGTGTTGCAGCCATGGAGATACTGACAATATCGTAGCCTGCTGTTGGTGGTGTGAAGAGAACACTAAACATAGACCTTCTAGCAGTTCCTAAACTGTAGGGAAGTTGAAATACACCAATAAAAATCCTACAGTCTAAAAAAAAAAACACATTAAATTGCCAAGTCATTGTAACACTAATATGGTCAACAGCATTCATTTTGCCTCGAGTTTGCTTTGGTTGAATGTTTTATTTTAGGAGAATTTTAAAGCATATTGAAACTCAGGTGCCCGGGTAGTTCAACACGTTGAGCTGGTGACCCATTAACAGGGACCGACCCATGGCTATTTGCTGCATGACATTACAGAGCAATTAAAATATACAGTAAAATAGAAGGATCTGAATCCTACATGTTATTGTAACTACTCTGAAATGGTCACCCAGAGATCACGTTAACCATCCTGGAAAAAAATGGATTGAAAATTGTGAGGAACTGCAGCTCTCATCTTCCATAACGTTAAAGTAATTGCTGTCATAGGGTGTTTGGTGTACTACTGAATAATAAAACCTGCTGTCCGTCATGCTTTCCAGACTGTAAGCTGCTCTTCAAACATGATGTGACGTATCGTAACAAGGATCATCCCTGGCATCCCTGCACTTACTGCTCCGGCATCAGCCAGAAGATGCTGCACAGCCACTATGGAGGGAAGATGGAGGAGTTCTGCAGACCTCACTGCATGTCCCAGTACACTGTACTCTACTATGGGGTAAGAGCTGGTGCACTGTCTGTCGTATAACGGAACATCTTCCTGTCTTTAATGTGGTTTTGTCTTTCATTTTCTACGTCTGTTCTTCCTTTGCTCTTACTCTCTCCGGTGCAGATGGGTCGATGTGACAGCTGCAGGAAGCAGGGCTACATGACGGAGAAGCTGCAGTGTTTGGGTTCGGTCCGTAACTTCTGCAACCTGCCTTGTCTGCTGCAGTACTGCTACCTTCACTTTGAGACAAACCAACACACCAGCAGTAACGGTACCGGAACGGCCCCACAGACACCATATGGTAATTAGTTTTATGCAGTGCAGCGATGAAGTCTACATGCAAGTTAAAATCTCGTATCTGAAATGTTGTTTTCTCAACCAACAGCAACACGTATGTTGCTACAGCATGTTTTTGTTGTTTTTTTGGGTTTCACAATAACAAGCCTTGACTGGAAATGAAAGAGAATAAGGCCAATGCTGAAAATGTAATTATTTTCAAGTCTAGTTTGGGTTGATAGAAAGTAATCTCCTTATCTTGGGTTCAAACCCTTGTTTCCCCTCTTCTTCCAGCTCCAACCCAGCCTCACCACTCCTCAAAGATGAATCCTGTCATAGCCGATGTCGTCTCATTGGCCAATGGCTCTGCCACTCAGCCCAGTGGGTCGGCAGATACTGCTCTGGCTGGTTAGTTCTTACCTTAGACAAGAGTGGGTGTTTTCAACGGCCATCCTGTGACTCATACTGTCGGGAAGAAAGGTTGACTTAGTCCGGCTCTTTAAGGATTGTCCAGCTTAACTGGGTCCTACATTGATGATGTTGGATATCATTCAGCAGGTGTTGACATGAAATGTAGTCAGTCATGTAAATAAATATGTATGTAATGTATCAGAACTGTAAGTAAAACGGTGAGGACATTTAGACGTAAGATTGAGAATAGAATAAGAGGCTGTACAGAGTCTGTCTGAATTATTAAGCATCTGTCTTCAGATATGGTTGCTGTTTTCTACGTGTTAAGTAGTCTAGACTGCAATTAATGGAAGGAAAAAAGTCTCAAGCAATAAAAGTAACACCAGACAAGGTCTGTCTGGCTGAAGCGTTTCTACTTTCTAACAGAGTATGGATATTTGTTTTTAACAAAAGATGACATTGGTGATATATTTTTATCTCCCATTGAGTGTAACAGAATGTAATATTCACCTCACATTATTCTGCTACCTTTAGTGACAGATACATCATTTGTATATTGAATTTAATCAGCTTGTTGTTTATTTCTATGTCTGAAGGCATTGAGCAGTGTGCATTTTTTTGCTTTCTTCTAGGAGCTCTTCCAACCTCCAATGTAGATGGAAAGCACCTCGACCACGTACGTACTGTGTGTGTTTTTGCTTTTGATCAAGCCTTGTGTACACCTTTAGGTCTTGGTCAAATATTGTTAAAGGATACTGTATTATAATTCTGGAGATCTACTGGCATATCTTTAGAAACATTACTGCTCCCACAAAACTCCTTCGCTGTAGTTGCTGCACTTGCCCAATAATTGCAACTCAAATAAGGGTCAGTCCCATTAATTGCAGGCACTAGAAAGTGACCCTGGTATAGGGACCGAGAACCTGGAGTGTTCATTGATGAAAAGGATCAAACAAGCAGACATTGTATTCACAACAAAGTCTGAACCAAAGCTGAGATAAATGGAAAAACTTACACAAAAGCACTGGGTTAGGTTTTCTCTGTGAAAAAATAGTTACTGTTCAATGTTTTGTTGTTCTTTGAACTTGAAATAATCTTGTACTGAGCAAGATAGAGTGATATTGTAAGTTATGAAGGGGGCAAAAATAGTTTTTCTTGATGAGGCGCCAGAGAATAAATTAGTTGCTGTCGTGAATTGGTATTTCAGCCTTCGCTGCCTTTATTAATGCTATTCCCTCTTCAGTTTATAGGGTTTGCTTTGCTGTGAGTCCATTAACTAACCTAATAGTGAAAATCCTAAAATGGATTATCAATCTCTTACAATGTCTGGACATTTTGAAATGAAGGAATGCTGCTTTCCTTTAGAGGAGTTTAAGTGATCTCATTTGGTAGTTTTTTTGATTAATTTTGACCCAGGTCATGTCTATATAACCTTTCTGCATTTGCGCAGACTTATTTTGTCAGACCAATTATTTTCTGTCATGCAAGGCTTTTAAATGTGAAGAATAGCTATGGGCGTTGTCCATTTATGATCCAGTGTTACCAGTAACCTTCTGTTTTTAACTTCAGTTGACTGTAGACTTTAGTTGGGCACATGTGCACGTCTGAATGTATAGTAATACTTCTCTTGTGATCTGTGACCACGTTTCTGCCGTCAGGGTTTATATGGTGGTCATATAGTAAAAGCAATAACAGAGTTTAACAGGAAAAAACCACAGTTCATCATATATTTGTGTTGCTATTTAGAGCTTACATTGAATACCCTTTAACTGCCGCTTAGTGAGAAAATGTGCTGAAAGGAGAAATTGAATGATGAACAATATATGTAACAAAGTAATGTCTATATCTTATATCTTTACGTGATTTACAATTCAACAAACTAAAGCAGACAGTAGTAGCTGAAAAGCCCTTTTACCATTTCTTTACTTAAATGTGGATCTCTAAATTATATCTAGTAGACGACACCAACAACCCGCTGAACGACCTCGGCAACAGACAGCTGATTGTCGGTACGCATAAACAATCAGATTTCAGTTTGATGGGGAAGCCGAGGTACCAGTTTAAACCAGGTGTACAGAGCGAGGCTGTATTTAAAGGGGAGACATTGTTCCATCCCTCTGTCTTGCTGCCAGTTTTTCCCAGTGGCTTCTTGTAGTATTGTGATGAAAAAATGTCCACCATCATAAAAGACACTTCTGTAAAACTGTTGACAGGAAACCTCCAGCTGCCAACAACTGTTACTGTTCATTCAAGCAATTTTTATGATATCAGTTTCTAAAAGTCACAGAAAGCTTTATGTCTCTGTTGATTAATTGGTCATCATCTGTAGTATTTGATGTGAGATGCTGTCAGAAACTCAAAACTTGCTGAAGATATTTCTGATAAAGAAAAAGCTCTTCCTTGTGTATCATTGCTGTTTCATGTTTAATGCTCATGCAGGCCAGTACTCAGACTGACGCCATGCGTGTTCCTGCATCCCGTCGGCGTCAGATGAAGAACAAGTCAGTTCTGTGCCGACCCTTCACCATGGACCAAGAAATAATGTGCCAGCTGCCCACGCCTTCCACCGAACCAGGAGGTAACTACAGCTCTGTTTCACAGCTGGACTCACATGTCAGTTTTAATGGTGAAAACTTGTTCAACAGCATCCGGACGGTAAACTGCACTAAAAATGTAGAAATACCAGGTGAACACCAGCACACATTTGAAACACATTTAATATTTTAGTATTTAAAATGTGTTTTTACATTAAAAAATATTGAGTTTTGTACAATTTTTTCTACCAAACAGATCTGGTAATGGAGGTTTCACCCTGAAGCTGTTGCTGTAATGTTTTCCTCTGGCACAAATCAGATGATGTAGTTAAAGTTTCAATTTAATCAAAGAAAAAGCAGCTTTTAACTTGTAAACATTACTGGCCTTGCTTGAGCGTTACTGTTTTGTGTCCACACCTGTAGAGCGGTGATTTCCTGGGCTTCTGTTTAGTGTAAAATAGCATTTTCTATGCCAGGACATGTTATTGTTATTCCCTCATTTGTAACGTTCCCTGCTGAGTTTTAACACATCAGTCAGCTGTTTCTCACCAAGCACTGACAATAATAATATATTGGCTAGTTTGAGCGGCCATGGCTGCTCTTTCCTTCATTTCATTTCATTTGTTTATTTATTTATGGGTTTATTTTTTTATTTGTTGCTCACAATTAGCTGTTCTAACAATTGCACCAGCTCTGCTAGATAGCCCCTCGCAGCCCGACCAACCGTCCACTCAGGCATCCACATCTCCTGCGCCGTCACCAAAACCTCATGGAGAAGTTCAGCCGTGTAACGGCGTTCCAGCACGTCTAACCGGACGCCATTTCCTGGGCAGGAGGGAGACTGACTCTGACTGCAAGGTCTGCTCACAGCACAAGAGGAAGAGGGTGGAGGAAGAAGAGCCAGAGAGGAAGAAGCAGAAGATGGACGAGAATGAGGAGCCCGAGAAGGAAGCAGAAAAGAAGGAAGAGGAGGAGACAGGAGGAACCTCTCCGGATGAGAACAGTGAGGAGCGAAAGGAGGAGGAACCTTCTGAAATGATGGATTGCGAGCACAAGAGCAAGACAAGGAGGCAGACGCCGTATTACTGTAAAACGTGTTCAGGAGAGCCCAATCTCTGTCCTGTTCCCTGCTTTGAACTCTACCACACCCGACTGATCTACAAATCAGTTCCTGAACTGGAAACTCAAGGTGAGCCTCCTGAATAAGACAAATAGAAGAACAAAGCTTTTGACTTAAACATGCAATAAATAAAGTTTGTGCAACAGATTTATTCAGTTTACAAGCTTTGGTGTTTTGACAGTGTGCAGTTTGTGACCACAGCCAATCATGATGTTGTTTTAGTCCAAGTAACACCAACAGTGTGCCAATTTAATTTAACCAAATCTCTATGCATTTTCCAACTGACTTCTTAAGAGGGTTGAGTATGTCACCCGAGTTTTTCTCTCCACAGCCTCCTGATCTGCTGACATCAGAAGTCGTCCTCTCCTCTGACCGTGGACTCAGATAAAAACTGCTGCACACTACTTAACATGCCATCTGTTTACACTGAACCTTGTTGAGAGCAAAGGCAGGACAGTTTTCAGTAGTTTAATTAATTTGTTTTTGCAAACAGGCAGTACAGAGAAAGTTTGCACTCAGTGGGGTATTTCTGTATTTTTGTAAGAAGCTAAAGATTGCAGTATTTATGGTCCTTTCTGCAAGAACAGATTTGCATGGCTCTCTATCTTCTTTCCATTAAGAGTGTTTTGTTTGTTCACTTGTGCAAGTGAACTAAAAGAGACGAGGTTGAAATCCTGCCTTTTACGTGCTTCACTGACCTACAGACTGTACTGTAACAGGGTTAGGAAAAGTACATCTTACCTCATTAATAAATATGTGTCAAAATGCATAAATGTGTCATTAAAGCTCATCCTTATCATGGTACCTTCTCAAGTGTCTTAAACTTCATGATCTAATGCTCTTTTTTGTGCATATGTTGTGTAAATGGACTCAAATTGATCCATTTTAAAGTTTGAAAATGTAGAAAAAAAATATATTTTCACAGTGAAAATTCTGATGTCCACATTTTTGACATTTTTTGGAAATTTTTGAACATTTTTTGGTGGAAAAAACTAAATGTTTCTTAAAATTCACAAAAAAAATTTTTGTGAATGTTCTTAAAGAAAATATTAGAAGTTTTGCAGATATATATGTAATGACTTTAGATATTTTTAAGATTTTTTTGGAAGATTTTTACTCATTTTTTGAAAATATTTACACAAATTTTCTTGCCAAATCTGGGGGATTTGTTTAAATCAAACTTTTAAGGGAAGCTTTTAAGGAAATATTGGAATTTTCTTCTTAAAGGTCTTGCAAATTTTCAGAAATTTGGGTAAATTTTTTTTTTTTTTTGGGGGGGGGGCTGAATTTTTGGATTTTTTTCAGACAATAATTTCTGTAAATGAAGACAACAGGAGGGTTAAAGGTGCTCATATGTTGCCCACATTTTAAAACAGACACTTGATTGTGCAGTATTAAGTTAGTCAGGAAATGAAATTAGAAGTTCTTGCTTTCAAAGAAGTCGGAATAAACAGATTATAGGATGTGATTTGCTTTAAATTTCTCAACATGTCGACCAAACTAGCTGAAGTGTTTCATTCATGATAGTTTAACTCACCTTTCATTTTGACATTTATCTATGACACTAAAACCTGCAGTCACTTGAATTTCTTAACCGTGTGAGTCAGGCAAACAGAATTCATTTGGATGTTCAGATGACTTATTTGTATTGTTATACTTTGTTATAAATGAATGTGATTTATTTCTGTACCTCACCACTGATTGAATCACGTGAACCAACGCCGACTTCGACTCTTCCTCTGGACTTGAGCTGAACATGAGTTGCCTCCAGTTCTGAATTGCATCTCTAAAGTTTACTTTTCTAGTTGTTTAACAACTCATTGTATGTTGTAGGTTTTTTTTATACTAATTAACAATATGTGCATGTTGCATTTTTCTGTTTCTCTCCGCTCTAGAAATATACTGTCATCATCTGAAAAAGATTTTTTGTTAAATGCAAAAAAAAGTCAATAAATTTTATTTGAGAAAGAAAATGTTTGCAGCAGTTTGTCTCATGTTTTATTCATCCTGTTTCTCATACAAATGGCCTGTGTTGAGGAATGAGCATCAGAAATTTGCTTACAACTCAACTTGTCTGCTTCACAAAGCACTGCTGTCATTTAAAGATGCAAAAGTTGTCTTTGTAGGGAGGGAACTGAGCTGAAAATGCGTTTTAAACAATTGCTGTACTTCCTCAAATAATAAATCCATTCATGATAGCAGAGAAAGGACGAATGATGGGAAAACAGCTGTCTGAAGCATAAAATACACCACGAACTATAGCTACACCTACTGGCCCAAGCATGCTACTGCATTTGTACTGATGGATCATATTGGTTTTCCTGATATATATATAAATGTAAAAGACAGCCTTTAAGTCAAAGAGTCTATATATTTATGACAGCTGGTGTATATGCATATTAAATTGTAAGGACTTCTAAGTACAATGTCAGATTATATGTGGTCAGCAGATGATTGAAGGTGGCATTGGAGGATTTTGACTTCATTCAGTCACAGTGAGATAAACAGACGTTTAAATGTCCATCCTGAAGCATGTTGAATAATTTTGTTATGATGAGTAAAAGTATTTTTTTCCCTTCCAAAATGCCATTTTTGTCAGGTGAGAGTTTGTTTCCTCCTGTCAAATTCTGTTGATTTTAGTCCAAGGGTGTCAAACATGCGGCCCGCGGGCCAAAGCCGGCTCTCCAGAGGGTCCAGTCTGGCCCACAGGATGAAAAATGTAACATTTACAGTCGACATTAAATACAAATTAGTAAAACTACAAATTTAAACTAATTTCTAGACCATGACAAGTTGTTTTGATCATAAAGTAAAATACTAGATTGCTCATTGTTCTGTTGTCATTGTGTGTCTCATTTTTGTAATATTTTGTCTTGTTTTTGTTTTTTTGTCTGATTTTTGTAATTTGTCATATGTTTCTGTCGTTTTGTTTCTTGCTTTTGTAATTTTTTATCTCATTTTTGTCGTTTGTCTCATTTTCTGTCGCTTTGTAGCTTTTTTGTTTAATTGTGTCTCTTTGTTTTGTGTTGTTTGTCACATTTTTGTGTCATTTTGTTTCTCATTTTTGCTGTTTGTTGTCTCATTTTTTGAATATTTTGTCTTGTTTTTGTTGTTTTGTGTTTCCTTTTTTGTCTCACTTGTGTTGTCTTATTTTTGTCATTTTGTGTTTTGCTTTGTTCATTGCTTTTTGTCTTTTTGTCATTTTGTGGTTTTTTTGTGTCTCGCTTGTGTTGTTCGTCTATTTTTATGTTGTTTTGTTTCTCGCTTTTGTCATTTTTTGTCAACTTTTTGCCATTTGTCCATTTTTTTGTTTCTTTCTATTTTTTGTCTAATTTTTTCTCTTTGTTTTGTTTCGTGTTGTCTCATTTTTTGTGACTTTGTTTCTCGCTTTTGTGGTTTTGTGTCTCATTTTTGTAATATTTTGTCTTATTTTTGTTGTTTTTTATCATAAAATAAAATACTGCATCATTAAGTTCCAGATGACTAAATGTTGTGTTTTTTTGTAGACACTCTGTGATCTGGAAGTTGTAATGTGGAAATGACAAACTGAGGCTGAATGTTGCTGAAATTGAATTAATTTTTCTTAAGAAACTTCAGGTTGTTCATGATGTTTTGTAAGAAGATAATTCATTAAATGTGAATATTTTCAGAATGAACTTTTTTGTACTGAAACAGAGGAATCATTTGGAGTTGTGGTTATTTATAGATTATTATGCTGTGATTTTACTGGTCACTTGAGATCAGATTGGGCTGAATGTGGAACCTGAATTAAGATGAGTTTGACACGCCTGTTTTAGTCACTGTAACGTGTATTTTATTGCACCAGATTGTTGTTCATTTAGATTTTCTGTGAGACAGTGAGCTATTCATCTGTACCTTGTTATTCTTTTTAAATTAGTTCAACAGAGGAATGACTCTTGGTTGTCTCCCTCTTCCACCCTCCATCCTCAGCAGGAGAGGAGAAGGTGAAGGTGTTCATGATTCCAGTCCCAGTACCGGTCTTCATTCCAGTGCCTATGAACATGTACTCCCAGCACACGCCAGTTCCCATGGCTATGCCCATGCCTGTACGTCCCTTTACCTTGTATTCCCATTCTGTGATTAATTCCACTGAGTGTCTGCAGCAGTAACTTAAACTCTTCTGTCCGGTTTCCTCCAGGTTCCTGTTCCCATCGTAGTGCCGCCACCGAACAAAGAGATGAAGGATGCAGCTGTCAAATCAGAGACTTTTGCTGTGATCGATGAAAAACAGACAGATGAGTGTGTTTCCAGTGCAGGTGAGGACTTACAAAATTCCAGATTTTTATATATTTAAGTCAAGTAAATACTAAATGTTTAATTGTTGCCATAAACATCTGGTGGGTCAATATATAACTGAGGGACTTTTGAGGTCCATGGGATATATATTGCATTTTTATTAAAAGTAAGAAAAACTCATGTTTTTTATGTTCATTATGATCATGTCTTTACAAATTCCATATTTATTTATTATGGAAACAGTCACTAATAAAAAATGACTGGATATCACTAAAATGTCAACTAAATAACCATCTGAATGTAATAACAACCACCTTCTAATGAGCTAAACAATAATAAAATGAGCTGATTCAGAAATAGTTTGGATTGTGTTCTTTTCATTAATTTGAGATAATCATAACAGGCATTTCTTTTTTGGCAGTGTATCAAATTTTATGTGGAAAATAACAAATTGTATCTGTGTCCCAGAAATCACTTTCCACTAAGTTCCCCATTACAAAAACACCTCTAAAGGAAGTGTGTTGATTCCAGATCACATGACCTGCTCATTTTGTTTCTCTGTGGTCATTTTGTTTCTTTTTTGGTCATTTTCAGTCCTTTTTGTGGGCGTTTTAGGTGTTTTTCTGGTCATTTTGTGCATTTCTATGGTCATTTTGCACCTTTTTGTGGCCATTTTCAGTCTGGTTGTGATAATTTTAGGTGTTTTTGTGGTCATTTTGCAATTTTTTTCTGTGTTTCTCTCGTCATTTTATGTCTTTATATGATAAATATCTGTCTCACTGAGTCATTTTGTGTTTTTCTGTGGTCATTTTGTGTCACTTGTGATGTTGTGTCTTTTTGTTGTTGTTTTGTGTCTTTGTGCTCATTTTTGGTTATTTTCAAACAGTTTTGTGGGAATTTTTTTTCTTTTTGTGATCATTTTGTGAATTTTTGTCGTCATTTTGTGCTCCTTTGTGGCTGTTTTCAGTCTGTTTGTGGTAATTGTAAGTATTTTGTGATTATTATGTGGGTCTCTGTGGTCCTTTTGTATCTTTATATGATAATTTTGTCTCTCATTGAGTCATGTTGTGTTTTTCTGTGGTCATTTGTGTTATTTTGTAACACAAAATAACAAATTGTATCTGTGTCTGAGAAATCATTTTCAACTAAGTTCCCCATTACAAAAACACCTCTCCAGGAAGTGTGTTAATTCCAGATCACATGACCTGCTCCACATGATGTCATTTCCTCCTGAAGAAAAGACTGGCCAGACTCCAAGGCTTTCTGACTTATTTAATATAAAGTAGTCAACAGGTTTACTACAATATCTTTGTAAATAACTTTCAATTTCAATTTTACTCAATTGTATATATAATATTTAGAAGAATCTTTCTCTAAAATGCCATGTGGTGTTTGGTTTTAGGCGGTCATGTTGATTTTAGGCCTGAAAAAAGCAAAAATGTCAACTATGATACAAAAAGTTCCACAATTATATATTAACCTTGCATATATTAACTAAACAATGTTTCTGCTTTAGACCAGAAGAGTTCTCACAGAGGAGACTTGAAGTCTGAATTGGTCGTTCCCACAATCTGTGAAGACGAGGCGACTGAAAAAGCAGTTCAAGCCGACCTCCCACTTCCTGCGACTTCAGACAGGTGCACAAAGTCAGCTGATCCCCAGATTACTACCCAGCCGGAGACGAGCAAAACAAGTGACCCTCCTACCACCAGTGCCGAAGATCAACCGCCCTCCTCCCCAATGATGGACTTGGAGAGTGACTTCCCGTATGGTGAGATATCAGGTCCCTGAAATGATGTTATGTCGGGTTTTATGTGTTTAATTGTGTAGAATAACATCAGTCCTACATAAGTAAAAGTACATCAGTCTTAGTAACAAAATATAGTATTAACCCTCCTATTGTCCTCATTTACGGGCACCAAAAATATTGTTTCCTTGTCTGAAAAAAATCCAAAAATTCAGCAAAAACATTCCCCAAACTTTTGAAAGTATACAAAACCTTCAGGAGGAAAATTTCAATAATCCCTTAAAAATTTCCTTTAAAAGTTGTTTTTTTTTTTTTTTTTTAAATCCCCCAAATTTGGCAAGAAAATTCCTGTAAATATTTTAAAAAATGAGTAAAAATCTTCCAAAAATATCCTAAAAATGTCTAAAGTGATTACATGTATATCAGTAAAACTTCTAATGTTTTCTTTAAGAACATTCACAAAAAAAATCAACCAAAATCCAGCGAAATTCACTGGATTTTGGTTGATTTTTTTTGTGAATGTTCTTAAGAAACATTCGTAACATTTCTTTTTTTCTACCAAAAAATTTTCAAAGATTTTCCAAAAATGTTGAAAATGTGGACATCAGAAGTTTCACTCTGAAAATATATTTTTTGTCCACATTTTCAAACTTTAAAACGGGTCAATATTGACCCACAGGACAACAGGAGGGTTAAAGTATTGGTTTGGTCTTTCCATTTCCTGTCGTCTGCGCCACTACAATATGCTAATATATTGTACTTTTGTTATTTTTGTTTATGTTTGTTTGATTACTTGAGTCAATTTGCATATTCAAATGAAAAATGCAAAATATAGTCAACAAAAAAAGTAGAATTTGTCTTATAAGATTGGAGCTTTGTTGCTCTGGAAGGCAAATGTACAAACTACCCGGCAGTAAAAAACGTAAATAAAATCGGCTTAAACTTCATAAGAAGCAACATTAAAGTCAGAGGTATTCAGATCCTTCATTTAAGTATAAGTACTAATAGAGTGTAGAAATAGTGCATAGTCAACATTCTAAACAAAAACATCTGATTAAGTAAAAGTACAGAAGTATTAGCAGCAAATGTAGTCAAAATGTTAAAGTGAAAATCCCAGTTTGGTCCCTCTGATTGATATATTATTGTTTATGACATCATTAGATTATTAATAGGGAATTATCAACATATCTATTGCTATTGTAGCTTTGTACTTTATATCCAGTTTTATTTGCAGCAGATAAATCTAAGAGCTGTTCAAACATATAATGGGAAAAGAGGAAGAAAAAAGTGTTTTAAGCTTTTAAATTAAACTGTGTGAGGAGTCTAGAGGGAAAAATTAGTACGATGTGGACTGTTAACAACTGACAGGCATCTGACCCCAACTACATGCTGCTTTTAGAAGAAATCACTTTAACTGTGTGTTTTATTTTAAGTCTTAAGATCTTGTTAAGTCTTCATCTTAAATATAACTGAAACTGTCAGATAAATGTAGTAGAGTAGAAAGTACAATAGTTCCTTCTGACATTTAGCAAGTATAAAGTAGGAATACTCAAAGTACAAATACCTCAAAATTGTATTTAACTCCAGCTAATGATGACCATTGCCTGTAAGTGGAAAACATACGTAGCAGCTCTCAGACACTCAGGTACACGTTTTTTATGTATTTCTTTTACAGAATTGCTGAATCAGAAGTCGTCGACTCGAAAGCGAGGAGTTAAAAGATCCAGAGAGAGTTCCTCCAGCCGCAAACGGGTACAACGTGACGGACAGATCAGAAGGCTTCAACTCAACTCAGATTCCTTTTAGCAGCCTCCTGGTTTAAAACGACTCACTCTACTGACTTTAACTTTTCTTATTGGCTGCCTTTTGGTTTCCGACCTGACTCTTAGAAACACTATGACTCCTAACAGATGAAATTACTGCTGCAGAAGCTTCCTGCCCTTTAAATATTTAGGCATTTATGAAGGTCTGGTGTATTTATACAAATCCACTCAAGTTTGGTAGAAAGTGCATTTTCTCTCAGCCGTGTCGACCTTTTCCTGCACTACTACAGCGTTCATTGTCTGTCCAAGCAGAGTCGAAGACGGACTGGATCACTGGAACACGGTGCCGTGGCGACTGCAGCCGCCTCCAAACTGAACCACCTGTATGGAGTTAAAGCCTGGAGGAGCTGGGTCCAACAACGCAGCCTGCAGCCACCAGAACGTGAGCCTGAGGTTCCTTTGCTACGCTCACATAATGCTCTGTTGGTGCTCATTAACTGGCTCTTCTATAAGCAGTTTTAATCTGTACCAGTCGTGTTTCTTTCCCTCACAGCCGGTCTGGTGGACGTTAAAGAAGACATCCTTCAGTGCGACTCTGCTGAGCTCAACTTTGCTCTGTCTCGCTTTGTCAAAGAAGTGCGACGGCCGAACGGAGAGACCTACAGTCCAGACAGCGTCTTCTACCTGTGTCTGGGGATACAACAGGTGCACACAAACACTGTGTCGCTGGTTTCCTTCTTGCTTCTTTTAGTGTGTTTCTCTTCTTCCTAACGTGTTGACTCATTGCTTCCTGTGTCTCTCCGTTTGGACAGTACCTGTTCATCAAGGGCCGGATAGAGAACATCTTTACTGACGAGCTCTACTGGCAGTTTGCCTCCGAGATCACTGAGATGCTTCGACTCTGGAAACCTCAGTTACTACCAAACGGTACAGTCATTGACTAGAAGTTCTAATTCTTCAGATCTTTGTGAATTCAAAGCCCATATTCAGAGTATTTACATTAAATAATTAACTCTCTGTACGCATGTTTTCATCTGTAGTGGTGGAGTTCAATTTTAAAGCAGCACTGAACATTTTTATATCAACACTGGATCAAAAGGCTGCCTGTAATGTAAACTCACAGATTTTCTTTAGAGTGTTTTGGCGTCTTTTTTAGCTCGTTTTTTTTCTTAATCAGAATTACTGTTTAGTTCCTCCCACCACTGAGCACCACCTGCTCCAACCAGAAGTGCAACATACACAGAGGAGTGTTTAGCTGCTAAAAAGTCAGATACAGTCATGGACGAAAGTATTGGCACCCCTGGAATTTTTCCAGAAAATACACCATTTCTCCCAGAAATTGTTGCAATTGCAAATGTTTTTGGTATACACGTGTTTATTTCCTTGATGTGCATTGGAAAAAACACAAAAAAAGCAGAAGAAAAAAGCCAAAACTGACATAATTTTACACAAAACTCAAAAAATGGGCTGGACAAAGTTGTTGGCACCCTTTTAAAACTGTGGGTAAATCATTTTATTTCAAGCATGTGACGCTCATTTAAACTCACCTGTGGCAGTAACAGGTGCTGGCAACATAGAAATCACAACTGAAGCCAGTTAGAATGTGTAAAAGTTGACTCAGCCTTTGTGTTGTGTGTCTGTGTGTGTCACACCAAGCATGAAGAAGAGCCCAGAAGTGTCTGAGGAAGCAAAACTGGGGAAAAATATGAACAATCTCAAGGTTACAAGACCATCTCCAGAGATCTTGAAGTTCCTTTGTCCACTGTGCGTAATATAATCAAGAAGTTTATAACCCATGGAGCTGTGGCTGATCTCCCTGGACGAGGACGGGTGGACTTCTTTTTTGGTCTTTTTCCAATGCACATCAAGGAAATAAGCACGTGTATACCAAAAACATTTGTAATTGCAACAATTTCTGGGAGGAATGGTGTATTTTCTGGAAAAATTCCAGGGCTGCCAGTACTTTGACTGTATTTTCCCTCCTCCAGGTCGAGCGGTTTCCTCCCGTGTCGAGGCGTCCTACCTGTGGGAGTGTAAGCAGCTGGGCGCGTACTCCCCCATAGTGCTGCTCAACACGCTGCTCTTCTTCTTCACTAAAAGCTTCCACTTCACCACCCTGGAGCAACACCGGTGCCTGTCTTTTTCAAATTTATCTCGGCACACCAAACCCTGCAGTCGAGCCGGCGAAGTCCTCTACCTCCAGTTCCAGAGAAGCAGCACTGCCCCGCCCAGCCAGGAAGACACAGGTTGGTGTCGCAGAACGATACGTGAGTCATTTTAAGTGAAGGTTGTATTAATAAAGTAATTTGTTTCTGCAGCTGATGAGAAGATGGAGCCAAATTTTCAGATGTCTCTGACGTTGAGTGTAATGCTGTAATGACTGACTGGGTTTTGGTGTTTCTGTTGTTTAGAACAAGTCAGAAAAGGGCAGGCAGAGGACGAGAGAAACCTGGAGATGATGGAAAATGTCACCAACCCTCTACAATGTCCAGTCCGACTCTATGACTTCTACCTCTCTAGATGGTGAGACTCGCACACAAAAAACACAGAAACACAGTTCCAGACCAGCCAGCATCGGTGCTGTTCAGTACACTCAACATGTTGCTTGTCCTCTTTCTCTCCAACAGCCCAGAGTCTGTGAAGAGAACGGCCAATTTTTTTTACCTCCAGCCTGAACAGAATGTCAACACACACAGGTCAGAGTCATCGGTACTGACTGGCAGAGCTTAGCTTGAGGTCATATGTCTGTGGAGTGTGTTCATAATGTCAAAAGTGTCAAATCAAAAAAAAAAACATATTAGTAGTTGGTGCTTGTTCACTTGGCTCTGGGTAGGAAAGGTTATAATAATAATACATTTTATTTGTAAGTGCCTTTTTGATACCCAAGATCGCTTTACAAGAAAAACAAATACAACAAAACAGATTAAAAACATACATAAAGACAAAAAAAACATACATAAAGAAATAGGCAGTTAGAGAGAATTAATAGTCTTGACCAGGTGAGTTTTGAGTCTGGATTTGAAGAGAGGCAGAGTCGATATTTCGGATGTTCGGTGGGACCATGAGGTGAATGGAGGAAGAAGATCTGAGAGAACTGGTGGAGGAGGCGATGTGAAGGAGATCAGACAGATAGGGAGGGGCCAGGGTGGCCTTGAGTGTATACAGGAGGATTTTGAATTCTATTCTGGATTTGACAGGGAGCCAGTGGAGCTGCTGTAGGACGGGGGAGATGTGATGAAGTGAGGGGGTTTTGAAGATGATGTGTGTTCTGGACCAGTTGAAGCTTATGGAGGGGTTTGTGAGGGAGACCAAAGAGGAGAGAGTTACAGTAGTCGATGCGTGAAGTGACTAGTGTGGACCAGGATGGAGGTAGTATGAGATAGAAATATGCAGACCGGGTGATGTTATTGATGTGAGAGTGGAAGGAAAATGGGGAATCAAGGATGACACCCAGGCTCTTTACCTGAGGGGAGGGAGAAACTGAGGAGTTGTCAATAGTGAGGGAAAAACTGTCAGTTCAGGATATTGTTAATTTTGTTCCAATGAGAAGAATCTCTGTTTTGTCACCGTTTAGTTTTAGGAGGTTTGAGTTGAACCAGGATTTTATTTCAGAAAAGCAGTTGGTGAGGGAGGGAGCGTGGAGTTGGGTTTACTGGAGAGGTAGAGCTGGGCGCCATCAGCATAGCAGTGGAAATGAATGATGTGTTTATGGAAGATATTGCCCAGGGGAAGGAGGCAGATGATGAAGAGAAAGGGCCCCAGGACAGAGCCCTGGGGCACACCTGAAGAGATGGAGGAGGGCTCGAAACAGAAGGCCTTGAGTTGGATGAGCTGACAGCCTATTGAGGAGGATGGAATGAGAAATTGTGTCAAGGGCGCCCAGATAGTTCAACAGGTTGAGTGAGCGACCAATGAGCAGAGGCTGCAGTCCCTGACGCAGCGGCCTGAGTTCGATTCCAGCTCACGGCCCTTTGCTGCAGGTCTTCGCCCCATTTTTCTCCCTACCTTCCTGTCTGCCTCTCTACTTACCTATTGGATAAAACCAACAAAAGACCAAAAAAATAACTATTAAATAAAAGAAATTGTGTCGAAGGTCGCACTCAGATCAGGGAGAATGAGAATGGTGAGTAATCCAGAATCAGCTGCTCGGAGGAGATCATTGGTGATTTTTATTATAGCTGGAAACCAGACTGGAATATTTTGTAGAGGCTGTTGTAAGTTAGACGGGAATGGAGTTGAGCGGCAACAATTTTTTTGACTATTTAGGAGATGAAAAGCAGGTTAGAAATGGGGCAGAGGTTATTGAAATTGTTAGGATCTGAACCAGGTTTTTATAGCTGATGTTCAACACTTTAGGTTATCTCTTATGGAAACATTTCTGAAGCAGGGCTTTTGAATTAAACTCTATAGGAGCCAGAGATTTTTGGTATTGAACTTCTGCAGTGGCATCAGTTACCAGAGCCAGTCGTTTTGATGAAGATTCAAGCAGTAAATACTTAACTAAACTCTTCAGAGTGGTCCAACTTGGCAGTGCAGTTTCAGGCTGCAAACATCAAGTATTTTATCATCATAGTAAATCAATAAAAACAAACAGACTAACCAATTCTCAGAGGAATCATCCCATACCTGAATAACCACAGGACGGAGGTATAGAGGGCCTTGTGTAAAGCAAAATATTGACAATAATCATTCATCCTATTTGATATAAATCAGTAGAATCAGTGACTAACACGTATCAAACCTGCCTGTTTCTAGTACCTGGCACTTTTTGTCTGTGTTTCTGTAATCCTTTGTTCTAGTTTTTGTTGTAATATCCATTTTGTTTTAATATCCATGTTAGTTAAAGAGAAATTCCCACCTTTGGTTTCAGTCTATTTGTCAAACATGCAAAGACTCTTTTAATGTAAGGTGGATAAAAATTGTGATTTATTTTTTTTAAATTTGATTTCTGCCTCTCACCTCCACAGTTCCCACTGGTTCACTTCTCAGCCGTTGGACAGCTCCACGCTACAGAGCATGCTCACTCGAATCTTGGCTGTCAGAGAGGTTCAGCAGCAGGAAGCAGCCCAGCTTCAGTCTTCAGCCGCCGCCAAGGATATCGGCCTACAGTGATACTGAGCGGTGACCATCCAACAGTTCACAGTGAATGAAACTGTATGTACACTCATCAGTCATTTCAGACTGAGGCCCACAGGTTTATGAAACACAAACAGAAACACAAAAACAGAGCGTGAGATCATTGTGTTTTGTTACCTCATCTTCTCGTCACAAAAATGCACAATGAGTTTAAGAACATCTGATAATGTTAGACAGGAAAAAGGGAGCGTAAACAAGTATATTGTGAGCCCAGTTTTGTTAATTTACTAGTAGAACGGTTACAGTGGGTATGGAAAGTATTCAGACCCCTTTAAATTTTTCACTCTTTGTTTCATTGCAGCCATTTGCTAAAATCAAAAAAGTTCATTTTATTTCTCATTAATGTACACTCAGCACCCTATCTTGACAGAAAAAACAAATGTAGAAATTTTTGCAAATTTATTAAAAAAGAAAAACTGAAATATCACACGGTCATAAGTATTCAGAGCCTTTGCTCAGTATTGAGTAGAAGCACCCTTTTGAGCTAGTACAGCCATGAGTCTTCTTGGGAATGATGCAACAAGTTTTTCACACCTGGATTTGGGGATCCTCTGCCATTCTTCCTTGCAGATCCTCTCCAGTTCTGTCAGGTTGGATGGTGAACGTTGGTGGACAGCCATTTTCAGATCTCTCCAGAGATGCTCAATTGGGTTTAGGTCAGGGCTCTGGCTGGGCCAGTCAAGAATGGTCACAGAGTTGTTCCGAAGCCACTCCTTTGTTATTTTAGCTGTGTGCTTAGGGTCATTGTCTTGTTGGAAGGTGAACCTTCGGCCCAGTCTGAGGTCCAGAGCACTCTGGAAGAGGTTTTCTTCCAGGATATCTCTGTACTTGACCGCATTCATCTTTCCTTCAATTGCAACCAGTCGTTCTGTCCCTGCAGCTGAAAAACACCCCCATAGCATGATGCTGCCACCACCATGTTTCACTGTTGGGATGGTATTGGGCAGGTGATGAGCAGTGCCTGGTTTTCTCCACACATACTGCTTAGAATTAACGCCAAAAAGTTCAATCTTGGTCTCATCAGACCAGAGAATCTTATTTCTCATAGTCTGGGAGTCCTTCATGTGTTTTTTGGCAAACTCTATGTGGGCTTTCATATGTCTTGCACTGAGGAGAGGCTTCCGTCGGGCCACTCTGCCATAAAGGCCCGACTGGTGGAGGGCTGCAGTGATAGTTGACTTTGTGGAACTTTCTCCCATCTCCCTGCTGCATCTCTGGAGCTCAGCCACGGTGATCTTTGGGTTCTTCTTTACCTCTCTCACCAAGGCTCTTCTCCCACGATTGCTCAGTTAGGCTGGACGGCCAGGTCTAGGAAGAGTTCTGGTCGTCCCAAACTTCTTCCATTTAAGGATTATGGAGGCCACTGTGCTCTTAGGAACCTTGAGTGCTGCAGAAATTCTTTTGTAACCTTGGCCAGATCTGTGCCTTGCCACAATTCTGTCTCTGAGCTCCTTGGGCAGTTCCTTCGACCTCATGATTCTCATTTGCTCTGACATGCACTGTGAGCTGTAAGGTCTTATATAGACAGGTGTGTGCCTTTCCTAATCAAATCCAATCAGTTTAATTAAACACAGCTGGACTCCAATGAAGAAGTAGAACCATCTCAAGGAGGATCAGAAGAAATGGACCACAGGTGAGTTAAATATGAGTGTCACAGTAAAGGGTCTGAATACTTATGACCGTGTGATATTTCAGTTTTTCTTTCTTAATAAATTTGCAAAAATTTCTACATTTCTGTTTTTTCTGTCAAGATAGGGTGCTGAGTGTACATTAATGAGAAATAAAATGAACTTTTTTGATTTTAGCAAATGGCTGCAATGAAACAAAGAGTGAAAAATGTAAAGGGGTCTGAATACTTTCCGTACCCACTGTATGTCGAGCCGGTCAGGTGGGCTTTTTATTTCCGATAGACTCCCACCATGTGAGGCTGGTTTAAGCAGCAACCTGTCTGTTGTGTAGGACTAGATGTTGATATCCCTTCTTGCATAGATGAGACACCTAAGACTCTGTGGGATGTTCAGGTGAGTGAGGGCATCCTCTGGGTTATTGAGTGGGCGCCCTCCTTTGTTGGTGTTTCGCTGATCGGTCCACGACACCTCCAGAGGGTTCAGCAGTGAATCCCAGCGTCCCAGGTTCACCCCCAGATGCCATCTATACCTGAAGGCCCAGATGGAGTCCTTTCTCTTCATCCACAGCCACTGACTTCCCTTTTCAGCAGCTCTGGAGAGGTCCTTCATCACCCGCCGGTGGACCTTCCCACGTACTCCCATCTCCCAGAGAAGCCTGGATGTCGAGGTGGCAACGATTCCTCTGCAGCCTACTTCGATTAGTCAGACCCTCACCTTCCAGTCTCTCTGTTTTGCATCGGCAGCAAGCTCCATATCCCTCAGCTTCTTGCAGTCATAGGCCTCCTCTACTGAGCTCCCAAAGGGCACTGTGAGCTCCATGATGTAGACCATAGCACCAGGTCTGGTCACAGGTTGGTGGAGAAGGAAAAGTTACATCCGTCTGACAAAGTCTGATGTTTTTATCATGGAGTCTAAATGTGTTGTTTTGTTACTGCCGCCCCTCTTTGCTTCTCCACTTTCTGTGGAGAGTATCGACTTGTATGAATTTTAATATTTCTGCTGCTTCCATGTTGTTCACCAAAACCTAAGAGAATTTTGAGGACATTTTGAGCAAATGTGATTCAGTATTTGTGTTGTGGTCACACAAATCTGCAGAAAAGCTGGTTAAAATGTCACTTAGAGAAACTTGAGAAGTTCTATTACATATAATTAAATATAGAATTTCCAGAATGCATCATACATGTTGTATGTAGGCGACACCGACTGGGTGACATTTGGTTAAAAAACAACTTTAATATATATCAGTGTAACCTTTCTTGCAATGATAAAGAAAATTCAGTGCCTCTCGCCTGTTGTTTTACTTTAACTGGTTCTCAATTTTTTTTTCCCCCTTTAAATTGTTGATCGTGTGTGGCCTTTTTCCTTTTTCTTCTCCCCTCTTGTTCATGTAGATCCATCAAGGTTTGGCCTCCTCCATACAGTTCTCTTACTGAAAGAGTCACTCACTACCAGCATAGAATCTGCTCTCACACCTTTACTGGTTTTAGAATCATCAGAAAAACAGAGTTACTGTTTTTATTCCAGTCATAATGTAACCTCTGGTCCCCATGAGTATCCCAGTGTCTCTAAACCTAACGGTGCCATTATCTTTTCTTTTGGGACGTTATCCTAACTTTTCATTTGTTTGTAGTTTGGAGATCTTGGATGAGCAGCAGACAATTCAAAAGTACTAGAGAAACACTTCTAACACTTGAGGTTTCCTGTCTGATAAGTAACGCTGTGTTTGGTTAACGGTTCATTTCTGTTTTCTGTCGTGTTTCTGAACTGCTTTTTGAGTCCCGGTGACTCAAACCATCCGAACCTGAAGCCTAACTGTGACGCTGCTTCACACAGAGAGGCTACACCTCATAACACATCTGCATATGCTGAACATTAATGCCTTTATAGTGTAATATGTTGGTTATTGTCATTCTAGATTATATTTTTTGAAAGGAGGAGCTGCTGACGGAACAGAAGCAAACCTAAAACTCTGGCTAAAGGGTCTATGTGGAGATTTAATGAAAACGTGACTTTTGTTCTTTGTCGTTGTGGAAGTCAGGGAGCAGGTTCTTTTGTTGAATTCGTTGTTGTTTTCATCTATTTTGCTGTTTATGTTGTGACACAGAGGCCACAGTGTCTTGTGGAAACCAGTTACAGACTCTACAGATGAGACCTGCCCTGCTGTAACGATTAAAATGATCCAGGGTTCATGTTGGTGACGTTCTTTAGACAGCATGCTGCCGTCATCGCTGCTGGTGGAAATGAAATCTTACTGCCTCAATATTATCCCTGCTGTCTAAAACTTGACGGTTGTTCAGTAAGAATAGGCCCAAAGGCAGAGTGATGTTTTATGTCATTCACAAGATGCTGTATCACCATTAAGTGTTTAAAAAAGAAAATCCATTCTTTGGTTTTCACACAAAGGATAACGAGAGCATAATGGAGATGAAATGTGATGCTGAGAGTGTAAGTACAGTTTTGAAACATCAATTCATTAAAAAAAATGCATAAAATGTTTTTAAAAATCTGTGTTTAAGATCATTTTGTCTGCGATTCTCTCATTTACTAAATTTGCAAAATAAATCAGTGGTGTAATGATGCATAATACTAAAAGAATAACAGCTGTTGGATACTTTAGGTTTAGTTTGAAACATTTAGATCAGGTTCCACATACATCCCAATTTGATCTCCATTAGACAGGACCAGTAAAACCACAGCATTATAACCTATAAACAAGCATAACTCCAAATGATTCCTTTGTTTTAGTGCAAAAAAAGTACATTCTGAAAATATTCACATTGAAGGAATAATCTTTTTACAAAACATTATGAACAGCCTGAATTTTTTTAAGAAAAATAAATTCAATTCAGTTTATCATTTCCACATTACAACTTCCAGAGTGTCTACAAAGGAACACAACATTTAGTCACAGCTATCTGGAACTGAATGATACAGGATTTTAGACAACAACAAAAACAAGACAAAATATTACAAAAATGAGAAAAAAAGCAAGAAACAAAATGACAAGGAGACAAAAAAATTAGACAAAAGTTACAAAGTGACAAAAAAATGGGCAAATTAGACAAAAAGGACAAAAATGTGAAACAAAATGACAAAAACGATACAGAAAACAAGGAAAAAAGCAAAACACAAAATGATAAAAATGAGACAAACACAAATGAGACAAAAAGGAAATTAAACAATACAAAAAAACAAAAAACAAAATGTCAAAAACATGAGACAAATGATAAAAATCAGCCAAAAAAAAGACACAAAACGGCAAAAGAACACTGAACAATCTAGTATTTTACTTTATGATCCTCACAGCTTGTCATGGTCTAGAAATTATTTTAAATTTATAGTTTTACAAATTTACAATCTGCAGTTAATGTCTTCTTTTTACACTTTGAGGGCCGGATTGGACCCTCTGGAGGGCCGCTTTTGGCCCGCAGGCCACATGTTGGACACCTGTGGTTTAGATAAAGACTTGGTGGATGTCTGCTGTAAAACAGCCGTCCTGTAGTTAAAGTCTTTAATGTGCCGTTAAAAACTAGAGAGTGGATTTATTTCTGATCAACTAAGAGGAAAATGTAGTTCAGTTGTCAATTTACTTATTTTACAAAACAAATGTGCATGTAAAAACGCACGTGATCATAATTTAGTACTTGTATAAAGATTCTGAAAGGATGTTGGCCCAGCAGCCTGTAGATCAGTCGATGTTTTCAGCTTTGTGTGTCTGTTGTTGCCGTCTGTGTGTTTTCTCCTCCAAGCTCCTCCTCATAGTCGACTCTCTTTGCCTCCTCACATGGAGCTTTGGATTCCTCTGTGTAAAACATCCCATCTGGATCCATGTAGACGTCTTCAGAGTTCAGAGCTTCAGGCAGATCAAACTTCTATCTGACCTCCTGGCGTCTGTAAAAGCAGCAGCGTCTCTCATCATCTTCCTGCTCACTCTCAGCTTCCTGTCTGACATAAGAGATAAGAAGTTTTATATCTAGGCTGCTGGGTGGCTTCTCTTTTCTCATTACCCATATAGTTATTAGTATTAGACACCTTTAAAATTTTACACAGTCTCAGTTGTTATCATGAAATATCTTTTTGGTGTTTCCAAAGGTGTGGCTGCATTAGACAGACACAAACAAATACAAATGATATTTTGTTTATTGTTTACAAGAAAAACTAACAAAACTAAATTCTTGACAGTTTCAGTATGTCAGTTCTCAACATTGTCGGCATCAAAGTCAACAAATAACAGAACGTGTTCAAAACTGAACAAAAAATAAATAAACCATCACATCATCAAATGAATATTCAGTAGTCTTGCCATTAGCAGCAGTAGAGCTCTAATCCTGGCTGGATGTTCCCCACGAGTCTTTCACACTGTTGAGGGAACATCTGGTCCCACTCTTCTTGAATTACTGCTTTTAATTCTTCTGAATTCTTTGGTTTACTCTTTGACACAGACCTTTTAATAATCCACCACAGATTCTCAATGGGGCTCATGTCTGGGCATTGATCTGGCCACTCTAAGACCTGGATACTGAGCTCCTGCAGCCAAGTTCTTCTGGTCCTGGATGTGTTCAAGAAGCATTATCTGGTAGAAACATCCAGTTTGACCTCCACAGAACAGAGCACGTGTAGAAAGGAGCATGTGGGTTTGGAGAATGGTAGAATACTTGACAGAGTTCAATGTGTCATCACAGACAGCGAGATGACCAACACCAGCAGCACTCATGAATCCACAAACCATGATACTGCCTCCACCATGCTTGGCAGTAGGTACTGTACATGTAGGAGATAATGCTTCTTCTGGCCTTCTGCGTACCCTCACATTAGCAGGAGGAAGATAAAGCTGGAAACTGGACTCATCTGACCACAGAATCTTCTTCCCGTTCCTTACTGTCCAGCTCTTGTGTGCTTGTGGACTAACCTCTGTCTCTCATTGATCAGGGGCTTCTTGACAGCCTTGTAGGACCTTAAGCCACGATCTAAAAGTCGACCCCGTATAGTGTGGGTGGAACACTAGACACCAGGTTGGTTTGACCACTGCTGCTGAAGCTCCTGTGATGTCCTTTGGTGGTTTTCCTGCACATACAGATCAGGATGCAGTCATTTCTTGCTGAAGAAATCCTTGGATGCCCAGATCTTGGTTTGTCTTCCAAGCTGTTGGTTCGTCTGTATTTCTGCAGAGTGTATCCAACTGCTGAAGGACTGAACCCTCCTGTTGTCCTCATTTACAGAACCAAAAAATATTGTTCCCTTGTCTGAAAAAAATGCAAAAATTCAGCAAAAAATGCCCCAAATTTATAAAAAATTTGCAAAAATTTTCTGGAAGAAAATTCCTTAAAAGTTGTCCTTGAAAGTTTTTTTTTTTTTAAATCCCCAAAAAATCATAAATATTTTCAAAAAATTAATAAAAATCTTCCCAAAAAAATCCTAAAAATATCTAAAGTGATTCCATATATATCATTAAAATTTTACATATTTTCCAGCAAAATTCCCTGGATTTTGGTTGATTTTTTTCTGAATGTTCTTAAACATTTTTTTTAACATTTCTTTTTTTCCACCAAAGAAATGTTCAAGAATTTCCCAAAAATGTTGAAAATGTGGAAGCTTTCACTGTGAAAATATATATTTTTCTGCACATTTTCAAACTTTAAAACGGGTTATTTTGGCCTGCAGGACGACACGAGGGTTAATAAAAAGCACGACCTTCATTAGTGGATCACTGGCACCAAAATGAACCAATACTCAATATTTATTATGGATTTTTATGGAATCAATTAGTTTTAATCAGCTTTTTTAGAATTAGTTTAGTATTCTGGCTGTGACTGGACTAGAAGAAATTGCACTTGAAGACCTAAGAGTGATTCTAAATGCAATATTATTAGAACTGTCCTAGTCTCCATCATGTCCACTGTGGGATGCTGCTGCTGTCTTTCCTCCAGCTCCATTAGAGGACATCAGAGCTGCTGATCCTCCTGTTGGGAGAATAAATACTGGTAGACTGTGTGCAGCCTGTTGTGTCCTCAGTGGGACCATCCCAGCCTTTAGATTCCAGCTGGAGGAACTCAGCCTTCCAGAAGCTTCTAGTGTGTGGCGCTGCTTCTCAGGAGAGCTCATGCTATGAGATCACTCCTGTTTGTTCACTGACTGAATCACTTTCATGCTGAATTTAACCCGCGTGCACACAGTTAATGTGATCCTGTCCTTTGAAAAACAGCACTGATTGTGATCATTACAGGACACAACAAAAGACATGATATCAATGAATAAACTCAGTAATCAGAGATGAAGTTTGCTAACATTAACCACCACAAGCCGCTGGCCACACCAGAACAAATAAGACTGCAGCAGTAAAACCTCTGGATGCTGTGGACTGAGCAGCTCTGCATTATAAGAGAGAATAAATAAAACAGACACTAAATAAATGAGTGATTGTTCAGATTAAAATCAGTCCTGTAATGATAACTGAAAATATGAGTCATCTGCTGAAAAACAAGCCTTCTTAAAATGTACTTGTTTAAATGAAACTCTCCAAAAACAATCACTGTGATACTTACTGAACATTTTGTTATCAAAGTCAAATGTAAAATTTTAGCAAAACCAAAGGAGTCAATCTATAATTGAGGGACTTTTGAAGTCCATGGCATATATACTGCACACATTATGGAAACAATCACTTATTGATAAAAAAAAATGACTGGATATCACTAAAATGTCAACTAAATAACTGAATTTAATAACAACCACCCTCTAATTAGCTAAACAATAATAAAATGAGCTCATTCAAAAATTGCTTTGATTGTGTTCTTTTATGAAGTTGAGATAATCGTGACAGACATTTCTATTTTGGCAATATATCACATTTTATATGGAAAATAACAAATTGTATCTGTGTCCAAGAAATCATCCATCCATCCATTATCTATACACCGCTTAATCCTCACTAGGGTCATGGGGGGGGCTGGAGTCTATCCCAGCTGACTCAGGTGAAGGCAGGGGACACCCTAGACAGGTCACCAGTCTGTCACAGGGCTACATACAGAGACAAACAATCACTCTCACATTCACACCTACGGGCAATTTAGAATAATCAATTAACCTCAGCATATTTTTGGACTGTGGGAGGAAGCCGGAGTACCCGGAGAAAACCCACGCATGCACAGGGAGAACATGCAAACTCCATGCAGAAAGATCCCGGGAAAGCCGGGACGCGAACCAGGGACCTTCTTGCTGCAAGGCAAAAGTGCTAACCACTACGCCACTGTGCAGCCCCCTCCACGAAATCACTTTCAACTAAGTTCCCCATTAGAAAAACACCTCTCCAGGAAGTGTTGATTCCAGATCACATGACCGGCTCATTTGGTTTCTCTGTGGTCATTTTGTTTCTTTTTTGGTCATTTCAGTCCATTTTGTGGCTATTTTAGGTCTTTTTGTGGTCATTTTGTGCATTTTTGTGGCTGTTTTCAGTCTGTGATCATTTTAGGTGTTTCTTTTGTAGTTATTTTGTGTGTCTCTCGTCGTTTTGTGTTATTCCGTGGTCATTTTGTGTCTTTTTTTGTCATTTTGTGCGTTTTTTGTGCACCTCTCAAAGAAGTGTGTTAATTCTAGATCACATGACCTGTTCCATGTTTTGTATATCGGTTTTGTCATTTTCTGTCTCATTTTTGTCGTTTTCTGTCATTTTTGTCATTTCATGTCTCATTTTTATCATTTTCTGTCTCATTTTTGGCCTTTTCTGTCGTTTTTGTCGTTTCGTGTCGTTTTTGTCATTTTGAGTCTTGTTTTTGTTGTTTCATGTCTCGTCATTTTCTGTTTCGTTTTTTGTCATTTTGAGTCTCGTTTTTGTCATTTCGTGTCTCATTTTGTCATTTTGAGTCTCGTTTTTGTCATTTTGTGTCTTGGTTTTTAATAAAAAATGACTAGATATCACCAAAATGTCAACTATGTTAGAAAAAGTCCCGCTATTATATATTGACCCAAAGGAAACAGTCTAAATTTATGAGTTTCCACTTATTGTCAAGATTTTTCATCCTGACTGATATAAATAACAAATTTTTGAACTGCTCCTGAATGTTGAGGAGGAATTTTTCAGTAAAAACATTAGATTTCACTGATGCAGAAATGTCAACAGTAGCCTGAATTCTCTGAATTGCTTCTCATAAATTCCAGTCATTTTCTCCTTGTGTAGCTTGCTGTCTGTTTTAATGTGTATCTGCATATGAACCAGAGAAACAGGAACAAAATGACGTACATTTGTTATCAGTTAGTCAAATATTGAGGATTCTTTCCTTCTGCTGTCGGCAGGTCCTTCCTCATGTTTGATGTTTGCTGTTTTCAGTGTGTTAATGTGTGGCTGGACTTCAATTCTTCTGCTGATTTTTCTACAGAAGTTCACGCGATAGGGCTACAAATCAGATGCTGGATGTAGTTCAGTAATACCGGTTTATGATCCTGCAAACACACACTAAAATATAAATATTGTGTTAGTAATTGTGTAAAGTCTTGGTGAGCTTGTGTGGTTCAGTAAGGGTTAAAGGAAAGAAGCTGTCAGAGCATAAGGATGTTAGAAGTTATCAGATCTGTCCATTCAGATAACTTCCTTTGACTTGATAGATAAAAATGTCACATGATCAGCTTCCATTCTCTACCACTAGATATGAAACACGTAATCGCCGTGTGCATAATTCCCACTGATATAAAACATGTTGGTAAAAATATGGACTACACCTTAGTCTCAGGTGTTCAGGTAGTGGTGTGAAGTGGCAAAGTACAAGTATAGTAATTTTAGGTGGAGTATTTCCAATTTTTTGTTACGCTTGACTTTAATACAGAGGCAAATACTGAACTTTTGATTCCACAGCATTTATTTCATGACGCGTCACTTTGCATATTCAGATGAGTTATACAACATATAATCAATTAACACTACCATTCAAAAGTTTAGGGTCACTGAGAAATTGAAAGGTTAATTGATGATTAGAAAACCCTTGTGCAGTTATGTTTGCACATGAATAAAAGTGGGAGTTTTCATGGAAAACATGGAATTGTCTGGATGATTCCAAACTATTGAACAGTAGTATGGTGGTAGTAGTAGTAGTATGGTCAATGTTAACTCATTTTAGAGCAACTTTAACTCATTTAGAGCAATTTTAAATGATATACAGCAGCTTTAACTAATGTAGAGCAACTTTAATTCATGTAATTCAACTCCAACCAGGAGCGGGAGTTGAAAATTAGCTTAATGCTTTACACTCTATAAGGAATACATCAGATGTGTTCTATGTTAATTGCATGGTGTCTGATCAAATAAATGAATAAATAAAATAATAAATACACTACCATTCAAAAGTTTGGGGTCACTTAGAAATGTCCTGAGCATTTCTTTCAATGAAGATAACATTAAATGAATGATAAATCCAGTGTAGACATTGTTAATGTGGTAAATGACTATTGTAGCTGGAAACAGCAGATTTTTAATGGAATATCTCCATAGGGGTACAGAGGAACATTTCCAGCAACCATCACTCCTGTGTTCTAATGCTACATTGTGTTAGCTAATGGTGCTGAAAGGCTCATTGATGATTAATTCATTTCAACTCAGTTTTATTTATGTAGCGCCAATTGCAATTCAAATTATCTTAAGACGTTTTACAGAACCCATAAACCTGAACTCCCAGAGCAGCCCGAAGGCGACAGTGGCAAGAAAAAACTCCCCTTTAACAGGAACAAACCTTGAGCAGAACCCGGTTAGAAAACGCTTGTACAATTAGTGGTTTTAAATTAGTTTTCCTGGAAAACATGAAATTGCTTGGGTGACCCCAAACTTTTGAACGATAGTATATGTGTCTTGTGAAGTTTAAGTTTTGTTGCTCTAGAAGGGAAATTTACAACCTACCTATCTTCACTTTCACCAGCGGCGACATTTAAGTCAGAGGTAAAAGAAGCATTCAGAGTAAAGGTCATGCAGGGAAACCTCTGTTAAAGTAAAGGTACATAAGGATCAGCAACAAAATGTAGCTAAAGTATTAAACTAAGTCCTGGTTGGGCTGCTCTGACTCATACAATATTAAATATGACATCATTACATTATTAAGAGTGAAGCATCAGTGTATCAGCAGCATGTTACTGTTGCTGCTTTGAACTACTTTATATTCAGTTTTATTTATCTGCATCTTAAAACTAAAGCTGTCAAATGAATGTAGTGGCATAGAAAGTACAAATGAGCAGAAAATAGAAGCACTCAAGGAAAATAAAAATATAAAAGTACAAGTCGGTGGTCATTTAGACTTTAGTATTTAAAAGCACTGGTGTTGATTTACATTAGCTATCGTTCTGCTGTAGTAAGCCAGGACAGTGGTTGTCACGGCACACTGAGCAGTGTTTGGTAATTGTGCTCTGGGAGTGGAGAAAAACTTAAATCAAAGCAAGTAAAGCAAAACCACCTGTGAGTAAACAAACATGTGTGTGAGGTCATAAAAATAGTGATGGATAATTCACCCATGTGTAGTGGACTCAGGCATGTTAGAACAGACAAGGGAAAAAGGTAACATCCATCCATCCATCCATCCATTTATCCATCCATCCATCCATTCATTATCTATACACCACTTAATCCTCATCAGAGTCATGGGGGGCTGGAGTCTATCCCAGCTGACTGAGGGTGAAGGCAGGAGACACCTGGACAGGTAACAGTCTATCACAGGTTCACCTGAACAGGTAACAGTCTATCACAGGTTCACCTGGACATGTAACAGTCTATCACAGGTTCACCTGAACAGGTAACAGTCTATCACAGGTTCACCTGGACAGGTAACAGTCTATCACAGGGCTACACATAGAGACAAACAATCACACTCACATTCACACCTACAGATAATTTAGAATCACCAATGAACCTCAGCATGTTTCTGGACTGTGGGAAGAAGCTGGAGAACCTGGAGAAAACCCACACATGTACAGGAGAACATGGAGACTCCATCCAGAAAGATTGTTGGAAGCCGGGACATGAACCGGAGATCTTCTAACTGCAACAGCTAACCACTGAGTAACTGCGCAGCCCAAAAAGGTAACAGTAATCCAGATTATAGAACCACCAAAAATCTTTATTCAACACAAATGATGACAGTTACGTAGGAGTGACCAGTTCCTGACTCTGTTGCTTTAGTCCTGTAGTGCATTAAAGTGTCCCTTCAGTCGATTCACACGGTACATTCTTCTATGGAACATTATATTCTTGCACAGCCTGATATCAGATACAACATGCACCGCACCTTGTTCCTCTTCTTTAGGGAGCACAAGTTACAGACATAATATTTAAGGTTTTGTCTTAAGAAATGAAACTGATTAATTTGGTTAAAAATGATACTCCATATGAATGTCAGATTCAGCAAAGAGTGCCTTGATTTGGTCAGTTTTACATTCTCTTTCATCACAAATATACTTTACAGCTGCAGCTTGAAGAAGACTAACAGTGTGAACAGTAGTGTCACTTAACAACACACCCGAGTGGACAAACAACCAACAACTGTCTGTTTTAACTGGATAAAGATGTCAGATTGATGCATGTGTGTGGACTATGAACTGTGACACACATATACCAGAGCTGTAGCTGACTGCCCCATAGCTCCTTTCAGTTTTAACAATAAGCCCCAACCTTTGTTTTCTGACAGACAAATGCTGAATGCTGCATATTTGCCACTCGTGGGAGTGATGTTTAGATGACACCGTCCAAACAGAGAAGGAAAAGAACAGATCAAACACATTCATATTTAAAACAGGAGACAGGATGAGAAGAAAAGCCCTGTAACAGACAGAAACCAAGGCTGGAGGAATCCTCTGCACTCCTGCTAAGGTTGGACAATAACTAATACATTTCTGCGTAACGCAAATACATACAATGATATTGTCCAGCCCTAACTGTTGCATAGAAAGAAAAGGGTGAAGGTAGAGGTCTAGGCCAGGTCCTCTTCACCCTCCTCCTCAAACTCTCCCTCTTCCTCAGCCGTGGCGTCCTGGTACTGCTGGTACTCTGACACCAGGTCGTTCATGTTGCTCTCAGCCTCGGTGAACTCCATCTCGTCCATGCCCTCTCCCGTGTACCTGAAACAACATAGCAGTAAAATACCGGAATTTCCAGACTATTGAGTGCACCTGAATATAAGCCACACCCACTAAATTTAAAAAGAAAAAAAATGTGTACATATATAGGCCGCACCTGTCTACATTGTAACATGAGATATTTACACAGAAAGATGCTTTTTAACTTTTTTTTTGTTATGTTTTTGGCCTATATAAGATAGGTAAGGAAGGAGAAGAGTTGGGGGAAGATATGCAGTAAAGGTGCTGTGAGCAGAAATCGAACCCGGGCTGCTGCCTTGGGGACCAGCCCTGTACATGGGTCGCCCGCTTAACCCATTGAGCTTTCCAGGCGCCCAATTTTTGGAACTTTTATTTAAACAAATGCTTTTTTTTCTTAACAGTGTAACATGGCAATAACACAGCAGTCGTTGTCTTTTTGCATTGCATCAGTTCTTCACGCTGCCAACTCCAACGTCTCACCATGGATTCACTGATGCCAAGCTTACGTCCAGCAGCTCTATTTCCTTGTTCGACAGGCAGATCGATTACCTTTAACTTTAAAGCTGCATCTTATGCATTTCTTCGTGTGTTTTCCATGATGAGGGTGTGTGCATGAAGCGCAAAATGACTGATCTGAAGAATTCAGTGAGTGCGTTTGATTTAATTCCAGTTTCATTGGTCCACTGTGACTTATTCGATAATTTCATTGGTCTGATGTGACGAGGCTAAACGTATCGGAGGCATGAAGCTGGCTCGTAAAAATCTATACATTAGCCGCATCGTTGTATAAGCTGCAGGGTTCAAAGCGTGAGAAGAAAGTAGCGGCTTATAGTCCGGAAATCACGGCACTCATTCCCAGGTAGTATGTTAGTGTACAAACACCTCTCCCTCCCTGTGCATTACTCACCAGTGGAGGAAGGCCTTGCGGCGGAACATGGCGGTGAACTGCTCTGAGATGCGCTTGAACAGCTCCTGGATGGCCGTGCTGTTGCCGATGAACGTGGCGGCCATCTTGAGGCCGCGTGGAGGGATGTCGCAGACGGCCGTCTTGACGTTGTTGGGGATCCACTCCACGAAGTAGCTGCTGTTCTTGTTCTGCACGTTCAGCATCTGCTCGTCCACCTCCTTCATGGACATGCGGCCGCGGAAGATGGCGGCGACCGTGAGGTAGCGTCCGTGGCGAGGGTCGCAGGCGGCCATCATGTTCTTGGCATCGAACATCTGCTGGGTGAGTTCAGGGACTGTCAGCGCCCTGGAAGAAGAAAGATCATTCAGTTAGGATGCATTTTAATTGGAACATAAACAATCTACAACAGGGGTGTCAAACATGCAGCCCGCGGGGCAGAAGCGGTCCTCCAGAGGGTCCAATCCGGCCCTCAAAGTGTAAAAATTCCAGAGAAGACATTAACTGCAGATTGTAAATTAGTAAAACTATAAATTTAAAATAATTTCTAGACCATGACAAGTTGTTTTGATCATAAAGTAAAATACTAGATTGTTCATTGTTCTTTTGTGGCTCATTTTTGTAATATTTTATCTTGTTTTTGGTCTTTTTTTGTCTGACTTGTCATTTGTGTCATGTTTTTGTCGTTTTGTTTCCTTTGTGTCTCGCTTGTGTTTTTTTGTCTTATTTTTGTCATTGTGTTTTGCTGTTATTTTGTGTTATTTTTGTCGTTTTGTGATTTTTTGTCTCATTTGTGTAATTTTTTGTCTTGTTTTTGTCCATTTTTTGTCGCTTTGTCACTTTTTAATCAAATTTTTGGTCTCTTTTGTTTCATGTCACAATTTTTGTCATTTTATTTCTCAATTTTGTCGTTTTGTGTCTCATTTTTGTAATATTTTGTCTTATTTTTGTTGTTTTTTGTCTGACTTTTGTCGTTTTGATCATAAAGTAAAATCATTCAGTTCCAGATACCTGTGACTAAATGTTTTGTGCCTTTGCAGAGAAACTGTGATCTGGAAGTTGTAATGTGGAAATGATAAACTGAGGCATAAATTTAATTTATTTTTCTGAATAAATTTCAGGTTGTTCATAATGTTATGTGGACAGATAATTCCTTCAAGGGCTGCACAGTGGTGTAGTGGTTAGCACTTTCGCCTTGCAGCGAGAAGATCCCTGGTTCGCGTCCCGGCTTTCCCGGGATCTTTCTACATGGAGTTTGCATGTTCTCCCTGTGCATGCGTGGGTTTTCTCCGGGTACTCCGGCTTCCTCCCACAGTCCAAAAATATGCTGAGGTTAATTGATCATTCTAAATTGCCCGTAGGTGTGAATGTGAGAGTGATTGTTTGTCTCTGTATGTAGCCCTGTGACAGACTGGTGACCTGTCTAGGGTGTCCCCTGCCTTCACCTGAGTCAGCTGGGATAGACTCCAGCCCCCCCATGACCCTAGTGAGGATTAAGCGGTGTATAGATAATGGATGGATGGATGGATAATTCCTTCAGTATGAACATTGTCAGAATGTACTTTTTTTTGCACTAAAACAAAGAGAAACGTGGAGTTGTGGTTATTTATAGGCTATTCTGCTGTGATTTTACTGGTCCGGTCCACTGGAAATCAAACTGGGCTTAACGTGGAGCCTGAACTAGAATGAGTTTGACACCTCTGATCTACACCTGAAGAGTAGGATGACTTTGTAAAAAGCTTGGTCCTGCTCTTCTACCTGTACTGCTGACTGCCCCGGCTGGTCAGAGGGGCAAAGCCTGGCATGAAGAAGTGCAGCCTGGGAAAGGGCACCATGTTTACAGCCAGTTTCCTCAAATCAGCATTGAGCTGGCCTGGGAAGCGCAGGCAGGTGGTCACGCCGCTCATGGTGGCTGAGACCAGGTGGTTGAGATCACCGTAGGTGGGAGTGGTGAGTTTCAGAGTGCGGAAGCAGATGTCATACAGAGCCTCATTATCGATGCAGTAGGTCTCATCTGTGTTCTCCACCAGCTGGTGGACGGACAGGGTGGCGTTGTACGGCTCCACCACTGTGTCAGACACCTGGAGGAGGACAGTGAAGCGATAGAGGAAGCAAAGGGAGGAAAATGGAGCACTGTGTAAGTATGGAGGAAGCAAGCAGAGGGCCAAACATTTAATGTGAAAGTATGTGAATACATGATAAGGACCTTGGGTGAGGGCACCACGCTGAAGGTGTTCATGATGCGGTCCGGGTACTCCTCTCGGATCTTGCTGATGAGCAGTGTGCCCATGCCAGAGCCTGTGCCTCCTCCCAGGGAGTGAGTGAGCTGGAAGCCCTGGAGGCAGTCGCAGCTCTCTGCCTCTTTTCTCACCACGTCCAGGACTGAGTCCACCAGCTCAGCTCCCTCAGTGTAGTGGCCTTTAGCCCAGTTATTACCAGCTCCGCTCTGGCCTGAGTCACATGCAAATACAAGAAGCTTTTACAGCTGCAGCATCAGCACCTCTCCTATCTTAACCTATCTCAAATCTGACTTACTTTTATTTGCAAATTAAAACACAACACTGAATGCGGCTTTCTTTTTACTCTCACAGGACTAGTACGACATTTTAGACTTTAGAATTTTCATTTAAATACTCACCAAAGACAAAGTTGTCTGGTCTAAACACCTGCCCAAAGGGACCAGACCGCACTGAGTCCATGGTGCCCGGCTCCAGGTCCACCAGCACTGCACGGGGGACATATTTGCCACCTGTGATGAAAGCATATGCTTAAAAAACATAATTTCATTACGCCGTGCTTGAAAGAATCACTGTGCTGTTTATTTTTCTCTATTTGACTAGCAGGAATTAAACTAATCTAGCTTTTGAGATGCTGATCAAACAAAGTAAATTAGCCTTTTTTCAACCAACACTTTCAGCTTTGTAAAGGTACTGCAGCCATTTCTAACACCTTTACCTATCTTACAACCCTAGATTACTGTTAAGACATCTTAACATTAAGTTGTGCATTTGAAATCCACTATAAACTATGAAGTTTGGATTGCAAGCCAGTAAGACAGTAAAGTATGGAACCAGCAAACACCTGTACAGAGCAACTAACTAATAAAACCCATATTAAAAGCTGCATTACAAACTGTTTTTCATTTAACATGGTCAAGAAATGTGTTTATTTCCTAATATTATTCCTCATATTTAACGTTCTGCTGCTTTGATTTACTCATAATACCTCCCCTTCTGTTTCTTGATTTAAACCTTTAACACAGGGGTGTCAAATTCATCTTAGTTCAGGTTCCACATTCAGCCCAATTTGATCTTCAGTGATCCGGACCAGTAAAATCACAGCATAATAACCTTTAAATAACCACAACTCCAAATTTTTCCTTTGTTTTAGTGCAATAAAGTGCATTCTGAAAATGTTCATATTTAATGAATTATCTTTCTACAAAACATTATGAACAACCTGACATTTCTTAAGAAAAATAAATTCAGTTTCAGCAACATTCAGCCTCAGTTTATCATTTCCACATTACAACTTCCAGATCACAGAGTGTCTACAAAGGAACACAACATTTAGTCACAGCTATCTGGAACTGAACAACATAGCGTTTTACTTTTTAAAAAGATTTTAAAAAAACAACAAAAACAAGACAAAATATTACAAAAATAACACACAACAAAAGCGAGAAACAAAATGACAAAGAATGAGATGAACGACACAAAACAAAAAAGTAGAAAAAAATTAGACAAAAAAGTTACAAAGCAACAAAAAAACCATACAAACGAGACAAAAAAGAAAAGACCTTATAACAAAACGACAAAAACGATATACAAAACAATGAATAAAGCAAAACACAAAATGACAAAAATGAGATGAAAAACACAAGCAAGACAAAAAGGAAACACAAAACAACAATGAGAAACAAAATGACAAAAACGTGGCGCAAACAATAAAAGCCAGACCAAAAAAAGACCAAAAAACAACAAAAACAAGACAAAATATTCCAAAAATGGGACACAAAATGATAAAAGGAACAATGAGCAATCTAGTATTTTACGTTATGATCAAAACAACTTGTCATGGTCTGGAAATTATTTTAAATTTATAGTTTTACCAATTTACAAATTGCAGTTGATGTCTTCAAAGTAGTTTTTACACTTTAAGGGGTGGATTGGACCCTCATGTTTGACACCCCTGCTTTAAAGTATGAGTATAGTGCATTTTAACATATAAGTCGAAGCTAAGGCCGCTATAACAGCTGGGTATTGTGTTTGTTGTGTTATGGAAACTAAGCGACAGTAACCAGGAGGCAGTCAGGAAGAGCCCATTGACTTCAAGACTCATTTCTAACGGCTCCTGATGACATAATGCCCCCCTGCTGGACGGCAACGGGACTCTCAAGTCTTCCGTGAAGTGTTGAGTTACCTCGGCTCACCCAGAAATGAGATAATGTAACTCCGCGGGACGGAGCAGCTAACAAACTGAAACGAACCTGTCGCCTCGTTGTAATAAACGCTGATCCGCTCCAGCTGCAGGTCGCTGTCCCCGTGGTACGTCCCGGACGGGTCGATACCGTGTTCGTCGCTTATCACCTCCCAGAACTGGAATCAGAGGGAGAAGAGGCTGAATAAGCTGGATAAAAGCAGGACTTAGAGTCAAACCGACGGTGCTATCATTAGCTTTACCGCGACGTAAGCTAATTTGGCAGCCCGCCTAAACCAAATATAACTTCCACAGTCTTTTTCCTATCAATTAAAACTCCACTTTCAAAACTAAAGCGATTCCCACCTTTGCGCCGATCTGGTTGCCGCACTGGCCGGCCTGCAGGTGAACAATTTCCCTCATTTTCTGTCGAAAGCGAAGAACTTTGTTTCGGTGACTGGAAAAGTTGTTGCTTCTCGAGCTCTGCACCAACGGACTAACCTGAGAAGGAGAGGGACAGCCGCCAGCTACCGATGACAGAGACACGCAATTTGAGCAACTAGCTGTCAATCAAAGCCCACCCGGCTGCTGATTGGTCGAGATAACTTAAGTTTCTAGTTTTGATTGGCTCGTGGCCGGGGGCTCGGTTCCCTTGGTAACATGAAGTTGAATTTAATACACAACACCGTCCCCGTCGTACTGAAACTAAACTTTCAGGTTTTGTGGACATACAGGTGCGTCTGTGGCACATTTCCGTTTCAGTGACAACACAGTAACACATCTGAGCAGTTTTCATTTTGGCCCTATTACTCAAGTGTCTTGTTTCCTTAACCCTCCTGTTGTCCTCATTTACAGGCGTCAAAAAATATTGTTTCCTTGTCTAAAAAATGTCCAAAAATTCAGCAAAAAAATCCCCAAATTTCTGAAAATTTGCAAAACCGTCAGGAAGAAAATTCCAATAATTCCTTAAAAGTTTCCCTTGAAAGTTTTATTTAAAAAAAAAAAAAAAAATTTGGCAAGAAAATTCTTGTAAATATTTTCAAAAAATGAGTAAAAACCTTCCAAAAAATCCTAAAAAAGTGATTACATATATATCAGTAAAACTTCAAATATTTTCTTTGAGAGAATTCACATAGAAATCAACCAAAATCAGCAAACTTTGCTGGATTTTGGTTGATTTATTTGTGACTGTTCTTAAGAAATATTTTAAACATTTCTTTTTTTCCACCAAAAAATGTTCAAAGATTTCCCAAAAATGTTGAGAATGTGGACATCAGAAGTTTCACTGTGAAAATATATATTTTTCCACATTTTCAAACTTTAAACGGGCCAATTTGACCTGTAGGACAACATGAGGGTTAAAGAAGAGAGGAGAAATTCTATCTCACACTTACCACTGAGATAATAGATCTGTGACTGTGCAAAACTGATACCTTTCAGCATGAAGTACGGGACTTTCAAGCCCTTTATAACCTAGGTAGAGACTTAAATCTGTAACGTTTCTCTTTTTTTCATCATCTCACCATGTTTAATTAACAAGAAACTCAAATAAATGGTAATTTAATACATACAGTAGTGGAAAAAAGTTTTCATACACCCATACATTTGTGAAATATTGCATTAAGAATCACTCTAATGCCTTCAAGTACAATTTCCTTCAGTACAATCACAGCTATAATACTAAATAAATCCTTTAAAAAAAAAAGCCACTGACATCTTAAAATTGATTGGTTCCATTAAAATAAGAAATTTTAAGTGTTGGATCATTTTGGTAGAATTTAGTTTTGTTAGTTTTTCTTGTAAACACGAAAATAATTCATTTTTATTTGTTTGTGTCTGTCTAATGCAGCCACACCTTTTGAAACACAAAAAAGATTTTTCCACAAATAATTCATGATGATATTTGAGGTTGTGTAAAATTTGAAGAGTGTCTGAAAACCTTTTTCCACCACTGTATTTCTATGACAGTGTAAAGATATTCAATGATTTAATGTTTATTAGGTGACAATCTGTGTAAACATAACCAGTGGTTCTTCTTCTGTTACTTTTAGAGATATATTTACTGCATTCAGCTTGAATCTAACCATTTCATATATTGAACAAAAATGAAATAACAGTATTTTTATGTGAAAATGTTCCAGGTTTTAATGTCATTTTATGTTATACGTGTGAAGGGACTGCATTTTCAAACTTATTGATGTTTAAAAAAACAGACAGGCTCTACAATATAGATGAAAAATTACAGATTTTTCCTCAGTGCTGTTTTACATAGTCAGAGCAGACTCACCTTAAATAATAGCTGACAACAGTGAGCCAAATCTTGTTGTTTTCTCTCAAGGGGATTAAAATGGACTTCATCTTATTATATTCTCTAACAAAACTGTCATTTCAAAATTCTCCACATTATAAACAATTTACAAATTCCACAAAACACAGACCATATTCCTCTTCCCCATTAGGCCTATGAAAACAATGCTTTTTGATCATTATTGTAGCTCCACACGCTGCATTATAAACTGTAAAGTTATGCTAGTAAATAATAACAGAGAATTGGATGATGAAAATCTGATTATTATTCATTTATCAAATCACTTTATCAGGAATTTCTGACACTCGAACCAGTGACAACCAGTAATTTGTTTTTCATTGATCTCTGTTCTTATTCACCTTTCCCCTGCTTTTGTCATTTTTGATAAAAGCAATACTGAAATACAGAATTAGTATTTTAACATTTATGTTACAAATTGAAGCCAACTGTTGTCCATTTAGGGCCAACTTAAATTCACTGCAAGGCCTTTAGGTTTAGACATTTTTGATGGAAAGTTGGATGGAATTCAGCACAGTGGGAAATTGCTTGTCCCCTTTTAGAAAAGTTGTATCATCCACTCGTTGGAAAATATATATATATATATTCCCATGATTGCATAATGTTAATATTTTATGCCTTTATTCTTAATCATAACAGGCAACATTTCAGCAACCATTGTAAAAAGTAAAGGACAGAAATCACCTTCCATTAGTATTATTTTTCAAACATTGAACTGTCACGCAACAGCTGGGTGATGCTTTCTTAGTTAAGAGTTATAGTGAGCAAATGTAGACAGTTTAGTGAATGCAAATGTTTAGCTTATCTTGAATATTATGTGACTCCAGCAGCTTCCTATAAAACTGCATCATGTGGCAGATTATCTGTTGTACAATCCTGTAACCAGCCTGGCTGTGGCTCTAACCGACATACCAGCATCCAGCAGCCCGTTGTCAACTCTGTGTTGTCATCGGAAGCAGCATTTGAATAAAGTTGCATTTGAAGGTGGCCTTTTGTAGTCACTAGTCAAAGCAGCATCTGTGTGCTGGTCACACTATCTGATCCTGGTCCTTTAAAGCCACACCTGTGAAGGAAAAGTTACTCTCTTTTCCCTTATTGAGGTATTTCCTCATAGCTGTTAGCTGAAGACATCCCAGAATATCATGCAGGCTGCATCTGTCGACTACAGTCACCTCAAATCAAGTTGTAGAACCTATACAGGGTGGGTCATAAGTTTCCATGCTTAGGAAAAATAAACATTTTATGTTGGACAACCGTTTTGATTCATATAATGTGCTCTATGTGATTACCATTGTTTTGAAAACACATGTTAATACATGTTTTCTACTGCTGATGAACTTGCATTAGCACAGTTGAAGTTATGTTTGTAATGGCGTTGGTGATACGTTCCTTGAGATGATTTATGTCTCGTATCTTCACCTGATACACCATGGCCTTCAAGTGCCCCCAAAGACAGCGTCAAACGCATCTTCTAGGGAATCTGAAACATAAAAAAATATACATTATACATTTTCCTGTGTATTGAAACTTCTGGCCCACCCTGTAGATCACCTCAAATTATCCTACAGGTTGTCACCATTGACCCCTGTTCCTATTTGTTTCTCCCAAACTGAGGCTGAGAGCTCATTCAGGCCTTCTCTGTCCCTAACCTGACCCTGAGAAAGGCAGATGCTGAAAAAGAAGATACATGAGAGAGACAACTGCTGTAGGAAAAACATGACTTGGTTAAGATTAGATATTGTTTAGTCTGACGCTACGGAGTAAATAAGTTGTCACATCACTGTGCTGCTTGTTGTATCACTTCTCCTGATATCAGTAAACCTTATTCTCAACATAAACCATCTGAGTTTCTCTGATTCTGGCTCCTCATTCGTCTCTCAACATCACAGAATTCGGACCAGTCTGTGGATGAACTGAATGGTCACCAGTTGAACAGTTTAAAAACTTCTGGCTAAATTTAAACCTTTTCAACCAGAACCACCAAAAAGAAGAATTTTCATGGTATGCTTATATTTTTGTAGAAATATTAACTGTGCATTCCCCACAAAATGAATGAAGCATTGAAACAAACTGGATAAGGCATTGCTTACTTGTACATTAGATATGCAGATGTTGATTGTTCATAATAGGATGATGGATTATGAAAGCCATATTATCATTAAAAAATAATCATTATGACAGAATATGTTTGGGTTTTACTGCAACTAGTTTTCGGTGGCTCCAGTGAATGACATGATAATGACACGCTCAATAAAAGCATTAAACAGAAAACCCGTGTGTAATGCTCTTATCTTTTATTACTCTATATTCTGAATTTTTCTGCTCTTATCCTTTACTTCCATTATTTCTGTATATTCTCTATTTTTAATATGCTACTGGTTTCATGAATTTCGCTTGGAATCAATAAAGTCACGCAGTCCAAAGCAGCTGGTGTCGACTAACTCCTGTGCCAAAGAGGAATGAATTCAATTAACAAATTAACTATGTATTTATTTTTAATATAATTTTGGATTGTGGCGCTGTTACATTCAGTGCAGGTACTGAATGTGTACACTGGGATGCCTTGTTGTTATTATCATAACAGTTAACACAAAAACGAATGTGGATAATCCCACTGAAAATGTACTGTGACCCTTTCAGCTGAAAATGATCAGAAATATGTGTCGTCATAATAATAATACTACGGAATCGGCTGCGTGACGTCATATCCATGCGACTGTTTATGCGACGCACCGTCATGGCGCTGTTTCCAGCTTTTGCAGAAGTAGCGGCGAACAAAGTTGAGGATTCGTCCAAAGGTGAGCGCTCATTCATGTAGCAAACATTTTAATATCAGTTTCTATTCGTCTTAACGCTCCGTAGTGAGTATGTTGAAGGAATAAACTGGCTAAAACACGAGCTAACGGGCTGTTATGAGCTGATCCGACGTCTTTCTGTCGTTGAAGCTGAATGACTGAAGCCAGCTTTTTTATTTTACTGCATTTTCCATCAGAAAGCTACTATATCTTCTGTTTGTCTGCCTTGTATATGATGTCAGTGTCTGTATGTCAGCAAATGTGGTCCTTGAGACGTATATTTGTTGTCCAGCTGATGTCTTCTGTGTCGAAAAAGCGTCACACCAACACTTATGCAAAAAGATTTGTTTATCGTGTTAGTAAAGTTGCATATTAGCAACTCAGTGACTCATCTGTATGAAAACAAAGGCACAATGCAGAGTCCTTAGTGATGTTCAACAAGTAGGGATGGAACCGTTGCATTTATTATTATTATTATTTATTAGTTCTACACACACGTTAGAAATCTTTTCCTTCCAAACGCTTATATTGGTCCTGATACAATATAAGACACGACCTTCACACGAAACACAGAACAACCAGTGTGGTTCAACGCAGGGGTGTCAAACATAAGGCCCACGGGACGACTTTGCAACGTGTAACAATTACAGAGGTGAAAATGAATACTTGGTGTGAAAATATGTAAAGACAGTGAACATTGTGCATTATAATGTGAGTCAGCAGCTTCAGTATGACTGAGTTTGGTTTGGTTGAACTCTGTTGTTGATGTATGACCACAACTTTTATGCATTTTTATGTAGACATTTTAAACATTTACAAGGCAGGGGGATAATTGAACCTTTTCCTTAATAGGTCCCACTTTAGTTTGTGTGATGTGTCAGATTACTACACAGATGTGGAAATGAATGGGAATTTAAAATAATGTTTAGATCTTGACAAGTTGTAAAATACTATATTATTCAGTTCCAGATACCTGCCACTAAATGTTGTATTCCTTTTTAGACACTGTGTGATCTGGAAGTTGTAATGTGTAAATGATAAACTGAGGCATTATATTGTTGAAATTTCACTTCTTTTGCTTCAGAAATTTCAGCTTGTTCATAATGTGTAAAAAGATAATTCATTAAATGTGAGCATTGTCAGACTGTTTCCTTTTTTTGCACTAAAACAAAGAGAAACATGTGGAGTTGTGGTTATTTTTAGGTTATTATGCTCTGATTTTACTGGTCTGGCCCACTTGAGATCAGATTGGACTGAATGTGGCCCCTGAACTAAAATGAGTTCGACACCCCTGCTATAGAGTGACATGACTCTATCCAGGTGACTGATGCAGATGTGTGTGACATTTCCACATACAGCAAACCTGTAATGTCCAAACACACTTTCTGGTTACTTAGACTCTGCTTTACTTATCAGTTTGGATTTAGCTTCTCCTCCTTCCAGTCTTCAGCCATGGAATACACGAAACACGTGTTGCCATTACCAGGACTGGATGTTTCTACAAAGAATCTCAAAAATCTATTCACAGTTGTGATATACATTAGGGCTGAATGATTTGAGGAAAATATCAAATTGCTCAAACAGAACAGAAATTGCTCAGAAATGCAAGGAGCACAGTACAAATTTGTAAAACCAGCAGTTTAAGTCAGACATACTGCATGATGGATGTCCTGACTAGAAGTGTTTGTGATTTGCTAATTACACTGTCTCAAATTGCCATTAAGATTTATATTTTATTATTTTTTCTGCTCTGATATATACTGCATGTTGGCACATGCAGTAAAAGACAGCATCAAGAGTCGCCAGTCCTTCTCATTCAGTCAGTCAATCCAGTGCCATGCCATTCAGTGTAGGCCATCATTTCTCTCCATCTAATCTGATCTTTTGCTTTCTGATTTGTGACTGATGGTTCCATGTGTCGCCATGATGTCAGTCTATCTATCATTTTCATTCTCTGTCTGCCTCGACCTCTCTTCACATTAAATTTTCCAGTAGTGACAATATATTCCAGGGTCTCTTTCCTTATGATGTGTCCAAAATTTGTGTTTAGTATTTTTAAAAATTCTTTACTGGTTTTTCTGGCCATATCAAATATACGTAGCATGCATCTGTAAAACCACATTTTGTGATTTTGTTTGACATTTTATTATTTATCCAAGATTCACATTCGTACTTCCTTCTTATTGCTAAAACATCTTTGTCTGCTCTTCTTTAGATTTAGAATGGCTGAGCAATAAGAGTTTCCAGACTGGGGATGCCCTCTCTCTTCACAGTCGCTTTTTAAATGAGACCAGTGAGAAGCTGAACAAGAGAGATGCAAGGTACACATTTTCGTTTTTTAATGCTGACACAACACTGCACTTTACTTTGCTTAAGCACGTCTTCTAAGTTCCCTCTAAAATTTTACTATTAAGCCCTATATAACTGTTTTTAGAAATGTTCTAAGTAAAGGTACTGTCATTATATCACTTTTCTTGTAAAAGAAAAGTGATAGAAAAATAGCAATTGATACTATGTTGAAATTCACTAAACTGGTATAGTAAATTAGTGTTTTTGCTTCAGACAGGTGGAGTTTTCATGTGTTGTTTGTGGCTTCTAGTGCTGTTGAATTAACCTCATAATCTTTAGTGTTGACAGAGAGTCCAGCTCTGCAGAGGAGGAGGGAGAAGGCAATGTCCCAGCCAGAAAGAAGAAAAAGAAGAGTGAAAAGAAGAGGAAAAAGAAGAAAAAGCACAAAAAGAAAAGTGGGAGGCGTTCAGGCAGCAGTGGCTCTGACTCTGAAACCATCTACCCCAGTGATCTTAAAAAGGAACAAGAGGCAGAGAGGTACAGAGAAACTTTTACATCTCAGATGGTAACACACAACAGCACCAGCTTCCTTCCGTAGTGTATTCAAAGTTGTGTATGTGAACTCGTGTGTTCGTCCATGCAGGCACCAGGATGCTAAGCTAGCAAGTCATTTCACCTGGTTGGATGACCTGCAGTCGCCCACAGAGCGACCGTTCTGTGTGGACCGTAAACCAGACCCAGCAAACTGGACGTATAAGTCCCTGTACAGAGGAGACGTAGCCAGGTAACGCACACTACACATGAAGTCTGATATCTGTCATCTTAGTTCAGGTTCCACATTCAACCCAGTTTGATCTCCAGTGGACCGCACCAGTAAAATCACAGCATAATAACCTATAAATGACGACAACTCCAAATTTTTCCTTTGTTTTAGTGCAATAAAGTGCATTCTGAAAATGTTCACATTTAAGGAGTTCTCTTTCTTCAAAACATGATGAATTTCTTAAGAAAAATAAATTCAATTTTGATGACATAATTCCTCAGTTTATCATTTCCACATTACAACTTCCAGATCACAGAGTGTCTACAAAGGAACACAACATTTAGTCACAGGAATCTGAAACTGAATGATATGAGTGTTTTAATTTTTAAAAAAAAGAAAAAAACAACAAAAACAAGACAAAATTTTACAAAAATGACACACACGACAAAAGCAAGAAACAAAATGACAACAACGGAGACAAAAATTGGACAAAAGTTACACGACAAAAATGAGAAACAGAACGACAAAAATGTGATGCAAACAGTAAAAGTCAAACAAGAGAGAATATTACAAAAATGACACAAACAACAAAAGTGAGAAACAAAATGACAAAAAGTTAGACAAACGACACGAAACAAAACCAAAATGACAAAAAATTTAACAAAAAGGTTACAAAAAATATACAAACAAGGCAAACAATGACAAAACTGTGAAACAAAATGACAAAAACGTGACATGCTAAAAGTCAGACAAAAAGGACCAAAAAACAACAAAAACAAGACAAAATATTACAAAAATGAGACACAAAATGGCAAAAGAACAATGAGCAATCTAGTATTTTACTTTATGATCAAAACAAGTTGTCATGGTCTAGAAATTATTTTTAAATTTATAGTTTTACTAATTTACAAATTGTAGTTAATGTCTTCTCTGTAATTTTTACACTTTGAGGGCCGGATTGGACCCCCTGGAGGACCGCTTTTGGCCCGTGGGCTGCATGTTTGACACCCTTGATCTAACTATTCGCCTCTTCAGTTTCTTACTAACATAACTTGGGAAGGGTCCTCTTAGGTCCGTGAGTCTTAAAAACAATGCAAATCTGACATGAACTGCAGCTACAGTTTAGAAGCTTTGTGTGTTCCAGGTACAGGAGGAAAGGCAGCTCGTCTTTGGGTCTGGATTGTCGCAAACAGGAAGTAAGCTGGGAGAATACAGAGACGAACAAGAAACAGAAAGGTGGGAGCAGCAAGAAAGGAGCAGACAGATACTTCTCCACTGTCAGTCGGCAACTGCTGAGGTCTGAGCTCCCTGTTCCAGTATTACCCATGATTCCTGATTGCAGTCATTCCTGCATCACCTCCTTCCTCCCACTGGGTGACAATGGGGGGGAAAACAAAGGACGAGACCCAGGTACAAGATGTAGGTCACATTACAGCTTTAAGAAAAGACAGATAAAACCTCAGCCGTGTAATTTTTTCAGCATTAATGCTAAATATAGAAATAGTAATAGTTAAGTCCTCATCTTTCTAAACTGAAACTGGCATTTGCAGATTTGTAGGAACACATTACATTTTAGGAAACTAAACATCACATAAGTATCCACAGATTTCAGTCAAAAAATGGCAACACAGTGTAATGGTCTTCTTGTAGAAAGAAAATGATTAGTCCTTTCCATTCATTACAGGTCACCGATACAAATAAATAAGACTAATCTTCTTTTGAGAGTTAAAATAATAACTTGAACAGTTTTCCAAGCTTACCAGGATTTAATGCCACAGTATTGTATTGAGGTAATTTCAGGATTTAAGTGTACAGAAAGCATAAAAGAGACATTCTTTCATATGTTGAATTCAGGTGACAGAGTGCAGCCGTCATCAGTAAACCCCCTGGGAGTGTATGACTCCTCCACGGCCCTCTGGCTGCAGGGGAAAGGACAGCAGGACCAGCAGAAGGTAGACACCCAGACAGGGGAGAGCACTGTGCTTTTGGCTGGGAGGACTGAAGAGTTTAACCGACGACTCAGAGAGCAGCCAGCAGACACACAGCTATGGATAGAGTTCATACGATACCAGGTATGGAGGCGCTGTTTGTGTTTCAGATGATGTACAGTACAGAACAGTACGTGTTTCTATGAATATATCAAGCATTTCATTGGGCATTAGACTCCTCAGAATGCAGCACTAGTTGCTGTTGATTCTCATTACTGTCTAATTGCTGCACCTTGTTTCTGTCTCTGAGCCTCAATCCCATTTATTCCTCATGAGATGCTTAGAAACAGGACTTGAATGTGCATTTAATAACCTATTTTTGGATGAGGGGTCCAAAAGTCTGACATATAAAAAAATATTTTCCAATATTATGTATATGGACAGTATTATACACTGTAAATCTGGAAATATTCACAAGGTTTTAGGATTTAGTAACATTTAAAAAGAAGTTCTGGCAAGTAAGATAAAATAGCCTTTAAAATTCTGCACGATCTCCAGCTCAGCAACCAAATATAAGCAAATTAGTGGCAGTGACCATGTTAACTCCTCTGTACAAAGGTCAGATTTCCTTCATTCAAGCAGCATTTAGATAACACCTAGGAGGATGTGATCGACTCTGGAAAAGCTTCTTCAGCTAAATGCAGCCTTTGTTTACCTGTTAGAAACATAGCAGTTCGTCAAGTTTCAAGCAGAACATTTCTTGTTAAGCGGCATTAGAAAAGTGAGAGACTTGGCATCAAAACCATGTGAAAGTGTCAAAGAGAAGCCACTTGTCAGGAGGGGAAAAAAGGAGATATGATATATTTATGATGGCATAAGACAGAGCAGCATTTCACAGTGAAAGACCAATTCATTTAGAGATTATTGGCACTAACGAAAGGCTGAATTCCAGGAGATCAACAGGAGAGAACAATGCTGTGGCAGATCAAACCCGCTGTGAAACATGTTGTTGGGAATAATCAGGTCAAGTTTGTATTAAATTCAAAAAGGAGGTAAAATAAGAAATATCACTTCTGGATTTTACTCTGTAAGTTGCTGCAAAATAAAGCTGTGATATTGCATTAAAGATTGTATTATATTAGTGAATGCTTGTAACGTTGAAAGAAACACAACATAAGAAACACTACGGGTTACACAGTAGAGTGGAGCACAGATTTGACAATAAAAAAATGTTAGGCACTGTTCTTCACTCCATTACATTGCAATGCAGCCTGACTTTGTACACCATTTACACAATTAGAGGGCATGTGAATCACATTAATTTGTCAGCTATCTGCATTTTAACTTGCAATAGGAGAATTTCCAGGTCTTCAGTGCAGCATAAAACCAGTGAATTCACTATATTGACTGGATTCATTGTCAGGCAGCAATTAAGAACTTCACCGGATTAAATTATGACACGATCTATATGCTCTCTATCTGCGACACCAGCATACAAGTTAAATGTCAATATCAGCAAACAGGTACTGTATCTTAACTCCTCCTGTGGAGCATTAATTCTACACTTCCTCATCTCCTCTTCCTCTCCAGGATGAGCTGAGTGCAGCAGCGTTTGGAGGCGAGGAGGAGCAACAAATCGGCGATTCAACCGAGAGTCGGAAAGCTTCCTACAGAGCAGTCCTGGAGAAAAAGCTGAGCATCGCCGAGCGTGCCGTGGCCACCAACCCCCTCTGTATAGCTCTGCAGCTCGAGAGGCTCCGGATCTGCCAAGAGCTCTGGGAGCCCTCAGCTCTGGCTAAAGAATGGAAGAAACTGGTAAATCTGCAGTCTCAGTACTTTCATATGTTGACTACATCCAGAGCTGAACACTCTTAGTTCTCGCTGGTTTAACCGTAGCAGAGAAATGATAAACACATTCGTACGTGCCCGTCTTTGTGCCAGATTTTGCAGTCGTTCTAAGATGTTTTATCTGTTGTGTTTCAGGTGTTCCTCCACCCAAACAGCGCCCCCTTGTGGAGAGAGTATCTGCTGTTCGCTCAGAGCTACTTCAGCAACTTCACTGTGTCAAAAGTGAACTCTGCTTATGGCAAGTGTCTGAGCACGCTCAGTGCCGTGCGGGACGGCAGCATGGTCTCTCATCCAGCTCTGCCAGGAACAGAGGAGGAAATGTTGGGTAAATGAGATTTTACCTTTCCCCTTTTTCTACTCACCTGCTTCTGTTGCAGCAATAAAACCCTCCACCCATTTATACTGTACTTAACGTTTGACATGAGATGTTGTTTTCATCTGTTTAAATAACACAGTATAATGCTTCTAGACTCCTGAATAGTGCTGTCTTTTTTCTGTCCAGATATCTTCACCCAGCAGTGTCATTTCCTGCGTCAGTCTGGTCACTCGGAGAAGGCGGTTTCTCTGTTTCAGGCCATGATCGACTTTACTTTCTACAAACCTGACAGTGTACGAAAACTGTCCACTAAGCAGCAGGTACACACACACGCACGCACGCACACACGCACGCACGCACACATAAACACACACACATACAAATACACGCACGCACGCACACACATATACGCACGCACACGCACGCACACACGCACACATAAATACACACACATACAAATACACGCACGCATGCACACACATATACACACACGCACGCACACACGCACACATAAACACACACACATACAAATACACGCACACATAAACACACACACATACAAATACACACACGCACACACAGACAGTACACCTAGTCAGAGGTTTGATATTGTAGTTATGAGCCTTAATCTAATCTTAAAGGGAATAGTTTGACATTCTGGGAATCAGTGTAATAGTCTGTGTTGCTGAGAGCTACATGAGAGGATCACTGAAGCTGTCCTGGATGTACACAAAGAACTCCTACCAGCACATATTAACAAAGAAGATGCATTTTTTCATGTAAAACTGGCCAAACCTAGCATAGCTTAGCTTTGCATAAAGACTGGAAATCTAAAGAAATGACTAGAGCGATGCTATCCAAAGGTAATAAAATTCTCCAACCAGACTATATCCTGGTCAGGACAAAGTCAGACTAGCTGTCTCTTTTATGTTCTTCAAAGCAGAAGAAAATTTATTGGCTGTATATTGTACTGAGCAAATGTTAAACTGTTTCTATAATAAAAAGTCTTAATCATAACTTAATAGGTTTTGAAGTACAGTAATGAGCAGAGATTGTAATTTACTTAGATTTTGTACATTTTCTGTTGTTAAAAAAATCTAATTGCTAGTAAATAAATGTATCAGCGCTTCAGTGTGGAACTTGTGGCCTCCAGTTTACTTCATGTCTCTTTCTGTGTACAGGTGGAGTTCTTTGAGCCTTTCTGGGACAGCGGGGAGGCAAGAGTTGGAGAGCTGGGGGCCCGAGGCTGGAAAGCCTGGATGCTCCAACAAGAACGAGGAGGGTGGCTTCAGCCCAGCGCAGGTAGATCAACAGAACACACAGATGGCAACATTCTTATGACAGGATGATAGATAGATAGATGGATAGACGGATAGATAGATAGACAGATAGACAGATAGACAGATAGACAGATAGACAGATAGATAGATAGATAGATAGATAGATAGATAGATAGATAGATAGATAGATAGATAGATAGATAGATAGATAGATTAAACCATTATTGATCCTGCAGCGGGGAAATTTTGGGTGTTACAGCAGCAGATACAGTTCAAAGAAAAAGAGCAGCACACAATGCACAGATATAAATTAGTGCTTTCTCCCTATAGAGAAAATATAAAATGCTGTCTTTATGTAGTGTTGATATAATAATCTGTGGAACTGGTTCATGGGATAAAAAGAATAATATGAACTTCCTGTTTCTGTGGGTTTGTGTGTCTCCACAGAGGAAGAGGAAGAGGAGGAGGAGGACGAGGAAGAGGTGAAGGACAGGAACCAGCCCAGGTGGACGGTGTGGCTGGATGTGGAGTCGTCTCGTGAGGCAGCCCACTGGTTGCCCTGGAGACCCGACAAAACCAAGGGCCAGTCAGAAGAGGACTGTGAGGATCCAGACAGACAGGTACTGGCTTCATATGCATCTGCTGTTTGTAATTCCACTACAATATGCCAAAAATAAGCTGATAGATGTTCCCGTAGTTTCAGACATCACTGCCTCTTTCTCTGTACAACTCTAGGTGCTGTTTGATGACATTGGCCCATCCCTAATCTGCTTGTCATCACCAGAGCTCCAGCTTCGTCTTCTTCTCCATTTCATGTCATTCCTGGGTCTGCCTGTAGACTCTGTGCTCTCTGCTGCCCCCTGTCAGCCGGGCTTGCTTCTAGAGAGCCTTTCTCTCCTCACTCAGGGTAAAAATGATGCCGTCGGTCAGAATAACACAAATTCGTTGTTTGTTTGTTTGTATGAAGATGATAACAGATCTGCTTCCATTCTGCAGGTAAAGAGCTCCAGCACCCTCTGACCTGCTACGACCTACCTGACCCTGGGGTTAACTCTGTAGGTCACATGACTACTCTTCAGGGACCTAGAAAATGGATGGGTCTGGGGAAGCAGGGCGAGAAGTTTGTCACCAACGTGTTCAGTATGGTCCGGCCTGTCCTTCCCCCCCACCACCAGGCATTTCTGTCACTCAGCTGGGTCCAGTATGAGAAAGTCAAGGTAAGGGTCGGCTTACCTGACTACCTGAGGATATGTATAAATTGGGGGAAAAAATCACATTTGTGTCAAAACTAACCTTTCCGTTTGCTTCTTGTGTTTGTATGTGTTCGCTCCAGGTCATGCGCTGTTTGCAGAGCGGCAATAAAAAGCGTCTTCGCACTCAGGGCAAGACCAGCAAACGAGTTGCAAAGCAGCTGCTCAAAGAACCAGACAAACGCTCGTCACTGGTGCTGTGGCGGGAGTACGCCCATCTGGAGTGGATGCTGGACAACCGGGACGAGGCTCGGAAGGTGTTCTCCACAGCCACAGCGATGGGGGGAACCAAAGGGCTGAGCAGCCCCGCTCTCTGTGAGCTGTGCCTCCTGTGGTCCCAGCTGGAGGTGGAGGATGAAGCAAGAGAGCGAGGAGGGAAACTATCTGATGTAACGGCATCTCCAGCTGTTAGTGTACTGACCAGGCTAGCAGAAGGAACGTCTTCATCTTCACAGGCCCTCTCTCCAGTTTCCATCCTCAAAGCCAGGAGATCCTATGAGCAGGCTCTAGCTGCCAGCCTGTCAGCCCTGGACCAAAACCTCCAGCCCAAAGGTTAGTTTTCTGAGCAATTTCTGTCTCTTTTATCTCTCCAGGAGGCACACAAGAAGTTAATTTACTACAACTAGGGATGTCTGATATTGACTTTTTTGCCAATAACTGATATATCGATATTGTCCAACTCTCAATTTCCTATTCCGATATGAACCGATATCGATATATGTGGGCTATTTAACTAATTTTACATAACATCACATACCTTCTGTCGTGGAATTCACACATCATGCCTAATTTTATTATTCTATGCTCCACTGGATGCATTCTCAAATACAACAAGGCTTTCAGATGGAAACATTGTCTGTGCAAAGTAAGAAAACTACTTCAACTTAAGTTATGGAAAAAATGCCTTTTTTAATGGTCTCAAACAACAGTTAAAACTCTCCCTCCCTCCCTCCCTTCCTCTATGAGTCTGTTACAATGTGGCAGCTATACTGTACAATTTTGAAATCAGGCATTGTTTTATTGGTTTTCATGATAGGCCAATATTACATTTTTCTGCCAATATTATTATTAATTATCGGACATCCTTAACTACAAGTCTTCCACACTCAGTGCTGACCAGTTTTCTAAACATGCAATAGCTGTTTAGACTCATGCATATGTAGTTCCTCCCATACATCATCTCTGTTGGGGATTAAACTGTAAATATAGTAACTTGAAATGGAAGCAAAATGTATTTAACCCGTTCAACAGTATTTAGTCGACTTTATTTTATGTCAAACATTGTTGTAGGCAAAATGGTTGCAGGTAATGTGAAGTATGCATAATTTGTAAGTAGTCTGAAGCACTGATATTTCAATATCAATATTGAAATTACAGGATATTAGTAGAATGATTGGATATCGATAGTGACACAACAAAGATGTCATTCAGCTTCTTTTAGATTAAGGAATAGTTGTGGCGTAAACTCATTTTAAACTAGTTACTTATAAGATATATGAGACATCCTGAAGAGATATTACAAAGTATAGAGAATCAATCCTTCTCTGAATGTGAGCCAGTTTCATATGTTACTCATGTGAGCTGATGTCTTCTCCTTTCAGCACCAGCCCAGGAGGACCTTCTAGGAGAGCCGCTGAGGCTGAGAGGTGTGGTCGGCTGCTATGCTCTGTTCCAGTACCTCACAGTGAGCATCCAAGCTGCTAACACAGTTTACAGCCAAGCCAGAGAGAGGATGGAGGAGCTGTACGGCACACTAACACCTGAAAAGCAGCTGAACAGTAACGACGCTGAAGCAAGCCGCTCCACAGCTGATTCCAGTCACAGCAGCAGACGCTGCGTCAACAGACTTGCTGCTGAGTGTGAGGCGTTAGCGCTACAACAGGCAGCACTGCTGAGGCACCACAACAGCATCGGTGTGTTTCCACTGGTGACACTGAGACTAACTCTGACCTCGGCCCTCTCAGCGTGGCCCCGCAGCGCTCCTCTCTGGAGCATATATGTACAGGTAAGCTGTGGCCTGCTCATGAAAGTCAATCAATCAAACTTTATTTGTATAGCCCTTTACAACAGCCCAAAGGGTGACCAAAGAGCTTCACAGTGAAAGACAAGACAATACAGTAACTTAAAACAGGACAAACAATCACACCTACAGGCAAATTTAGAATAATCAATTAACCACAGCACATTTTTGGACTGTGGGAGGAAACCCACACATGCACAGGGAGACCATAGAAACCCCATGCAGAAAGAACCCAGGAAGGCGGCGAACCTGGGGATCTTCTAGCTGCAAGCCCAAAGTGCTAACCACCACCCCACTGTGCAGCCCGTAAAATATACAATAAAACAATAAAATAAACAGCGATAAAACAGCACTAAAATATACAGCCAAAAGAAATAAAAGTAATAAAATGTCACCATGCTGCTAGGTATGAAAAGCCATTTTAAACAGGAAGGTTTTGATTTAAAAAGACTCATAAAATACCAAAATACATTTTTAATTGTCTTGGACAGTTACTTGCTCCTTCTCTAGGTGTGGTTTTTGCTGCTACTTGCTGAATCAGTACGTTTTAACCTTAGTATTACGGTCTTCATGTGCCTCCTGGAAGTTGTTGTTTCTCACAGTGAAGGGTTCTTTTAAAACCAGGAACATGTAGAGAACAGAAGGGGAGCAGAAAACTCTTTCTCCTCACTCTTCATCTGTTGAGTCACAGTAACCTTGATGCAACCTGGTTTCAGGTGGAGAAGCGTTACCATAGCGCCGGCCGAGCCCGTCGGTTTTTTCACTCCGTAACCAGGGACACCAGCAGTGTGGTGCCACGCCTCTTTGCTATTGTTGCTGAACAACAAAGGAAGCAGCTGGTGGATGCTGCTCAGAGGTAAGATGGCAAATTATGATGATGAGTGAGTGCTCACAACAACAACAACTGTTTCCTTTTTGCATGATAAGCCAAGAAACCCAAACAATAAAATTTGCACAAAAATTCTTGTACTGCTGCATCTTTGCACTTTTTAAACTTATTTTTCAAGCCACTTTATATTGTGTTGTTTTCAGTTTGTCAATACTGTATTTATTCATTTTCATTTCTCATCCTTGTACATATTGTTAATATTATTACTATTTTATTAGTAGTACTATGTTTATTTGCTAAATATGCTTGCTGTAACAATGTGAATTTCCCCTGGTATGGGGGACAATAAAGGATTATCTTATCTTAAAATTTCACAACTACTCTTTCAAAATTCCCACTATCTACATTATCTTACAGATCACTGACAAAACTTTTCTTTCACATTTTCTATGATCTCTGTAGGTCTCGTTGCCATGATGATGTCTTGCCCATCCTGCCAGAGAACGGCCTCAGCAATCGTATCCGTGGACTGTTTGAAGGCGCCATAGCGACAGTGATGGGCGCTCACTGTCCTTTAGTCTGGAGGATGTACATCCACTTCCTGGTGAGATGGCAAAGAGCTCACACAAACATCTACTGCTGGAGCGCTGACACTAGCAGAAAACAAACAGATACAGAAAAAAATCTGAAAGTTTTAAGGTGTTGTTTTTACAAATGACAGCAATGGAGTATTTTAAAATAAATTAATACAGAAACAATAATTGCTTTTTTTAAGTTCTGCTGTCCATTTTTTTAATTTGATAAATACTGACTATAGAGATAGACATACACAGTAACACCAGCTCATACTGACTAAATTGGTGTAATTTGCAGATTTGGAGTATTAAGAGTCACTGAAGTCTCATGTCTGTGCTGTGTGTGTGTAATCTGCATTTGTAGGTGTCAGAAGGAAAAGTGGATAAAGCCAAAGGGATCTTCTACAAGGCCTTACAGAATGTTCCCTGGGCTAAGGTGAGACAAACGGATAGGTGATGTTTCCTGAGAGCAGCTGATGTCTGTTTACCTCCGTTCTGAACTCTCTCCCTTTGTGTGTGTTTGTGTGTGTGAATGCTGATTTGCATCTATGCAAATGTGTGTATATGTGGCACACGTGATCAGGGTTTGTATATGGACGCCGTGCAGCTGTTCCCCGAGCATCTGCAGGAGTTTGTGGATCTGATGACGGAGAAAGAGCTCAGACTGAGACTGCCTTTGGAAGAACTGGATATACTACTTGAAGACTGAATGCACACACACCCGATTCAAAAACTTTAGTTTGCTTTACTGGCAACACGCCAACCCACATGCCGGAACATTTGATGGCAAGAACAAGATAATACAGGCAGGAAATATAGACTCTATTTGTATAAAGATATTCAGAATGTTTTCATTACCAGAGAAAACCACTTCAACTCTGATTTAGTACCTGATATTGTCAATAAATTTAAGATTTATCTGTGTTTGGTGCTGTAGGTTTGTCTGAGTATGAGCTTACACCTAGAGTGTGAAGGCCTGTTTGCAATCATGTATATTATATATATGTATGTATGTGTGTGTGTGTATATATATATATATATATATATATGTGTGTGTGTGTGTGTGTGTGTGTGTGTGTACACACACATATGTCGACAGAGTAGTGAAAGAAATTGTGAACGAGTTTGGTTGTTTCAGGCTTTGGCGTGGATGTTTATTTACACCTGCAGTCTTACCTTAGATAAGTATAAAATAACATTCTTGCAGAGAGTTTTGTGTGAGTTGTAGTTTTAAGTGATTTTTCTATTGTTAGATTTTACTCTGTCAATCACATTACTACACATTTTTAAATTGGAAAACGCCATTTTCATACACGTAGAATTCCATCCTTTTTTAACCTATACATGTGCGATATCCAGAGACTTATACGTAGCCTTCATCTGCTCTTTTTCCACAACACACCTGTAAACCACCTGGAAGTTCGTACCTGCCTTCTCTCTGTATCACTTCCAACACAGGGCATGTTGTACGCTGTAGCGGTGGCGACGCTCCCCCTGCTACCGTTGCCGCGCCGTGGTTTGACGCATTGCAGATCCGTGGGAGCCAATCAGCGGCCCCCATACACTCTACAGAATATTGCGGCTTTGCGCTGTCCAATCAGAATCCGCCTCTCAAAAGCAAACCCGCAACTTCCCCAGTGCCGTCAGCCGCGACGTTTAGAACGTATCCTTCCGCCTACATAAAACTCAGTGTAACACAAAATAGTCCGTCATTTTCTGTGCGGACGTGCCGCCAAATCGGTGGTGCGGTTTGTTAGAGGCAAACAACTACTGTAATTATTAATTTAGCAGTTTTAATGAGCAAATGTTACAATGATCTTTTACCCTCAAGCAAGATTGTATTCAAAACAATTGTTGTATTATTATATTGTATTTGATTATAACATCAGTGGTGAAGTAAGATCCAAACTAAACAGGTTCACGTTATTTTAACTTTGTCTTTGTAATTTTAATGCCAGATGTCATGGCAGCCAATTTCCTAAAAGACACAGGATCAATCAGTTGGTTTCAGAGTAGCCCAAGATGACAGAAAACATCTCTCAGCCTAAAAACATATATATAAATTGGATATATTATTCAAGATATTCCAGTCAGTCCTTACCAGGCAGGTACCAACCGCCAAAGTGTAGCTGATGATCAAAATTATGTGGCAGCGATACTATTTATATGACATATTCTGATTATGCAAACACAAACATGCACTAATTTCATCAATAAAACCATATTATAATGTGTAAAACTCTAAGCCTGTGGGATGCATCTAATATTAGTGACTCAAAGAGAGAAAATTTACTCACACCGTCTGCCAGTTCTACTCTTCTGACTTACTTATTGCTTGATATCAGCACAAATATGACAGTCTCAGGTGTCAGACATTAAAAGTCATAGTGAAACCACATCCATACAGGTTTGCAGCCTGGTAGACCACCCATCTAACTGATGTTTAAATTCCTATATGATGAATAGAAGTTGAAGTCACTCCACTGTGGCACATATAGGTACTTGATTATTCTTTGAATCTGAAGCAGTAATAATTACTTTTGAGTCAAAAAGAGATCCCCATTTCATTCACTTGACAGCACTTCAGTTCTTATTCATGATGGCACATGTTCAACACAGTGCAGTGGCTTTATTTTTCATTTCACTTCAGTCCAAAGCATTTCAAACATTACTTTTGTGTACATTTCCAATAAAAATGCTTCTAATAAAATGCCCATAAAAAATCAGCAAAGGCATGCTGGTGGTTCTGACCCCAATGGAGTATTTACAGGTAGCTAATTACTGCAGGACAACTCCTTTCAGATCAAATATTCTCCTCTTCTGCTGCTAAATGGCGACACTTTTTCAACTCGCAGCATCTCTGACGGGGCGCACTTCCCCACAGTGCGGAGGAATACAGAGAGCCGTGCTGCGGTGCTTCGTCCTGCCCAACCGCCTCCAGCCAGCCTTGTTCAGTGGCGACCGTCCATTTCCTCTCTCCCTGTAGCGTTAGCAGACAGACCGCTCCAACTCGACCAAATATGGTGAGTATTTTAGTGTTTTGTGATACTTGTGACTTGAAATGAAATAGCGTTGATGTAACTGAACGACAGCCGGAAGTGTCTAAGAGTCTCCTAGTCGGTCGTTTTTATTGGAACACCCCGTAGCCTCCATTGCGGAGAGTAGAATGGACTCATTCGTACCGTCGAGTTAGCTAGCGGACTAGTTAGCTGTTAACGTGGTGGCGGCTGGACGGAGAGCTCGTCCCAGCCGGCGAGAAGCTTATCACGGTGACTTAACACCCGACAGTGAAAGCGGTAGCTGGCTTTACCTCAAGCTGAAGTGTGTTGCTTGTCACAGGTGGCCACATTAGTTAGTTGTCGCCACCAGCGTTAGCATCACAGCTAACGTTACACCACCAGTGACTGATTTTCCGGTATCTGACAGCTTTAGCATCAGCAGCCGTCAGTGTTGGTTCTCTGCGCAGAATTTTTGATTCAGCTGAAAAAAAAATGCTGGTGGTTGAGGTGTTGGTGAGGTACAGACACTTTTTTAACACCTCTAGGTGAGACAACCTTCAAGCTCCTGCTCTGCCAATTTTTATCTCGTATTTTCATTTCATAACTGCTGTCAAAGTACAGAGCTAACGGTTTATTGTCCTAATTAGGTCACAGAGTAGGCTGTGATTCATTTTATGGACACCTATTAAAGTATAATACATGTTGGTTATGTTAAGCCCATTATTTCAGCACGTTTATGACTTGTTTCAGTTGCCTGTCTGTCTTATCAGTACAGGCTACAGAACAATGCATTTTTTAATCTTACCATATCGCTCTTCCCTCCCAGTTCTTACGTAAAGCTTCTTGCACTATTGTGAAATCTGGTTTGTCCAGAAATACACAATGTTAGTTCATTTTGTGTTCCCCTGCCAGTCCTAAGGGAATGATGGCATCAGTAGGGGTTTCTAGTTAATAGGCTGTGGACATAATTGCTTACATTCACACATACAGTATCCTATCACATCATATGGTATAGAGTGAACCTGTTCTTTAGGCTGCATGTAAATGGACACAACGATTGTTTTTAGTGATGTGATGAGCTTCTGGCTTGATTAATCAAATTCTACATCTGCAGTTTCTGTAGATACGTGTCACTCAGACTGATCGTATTGGATTATTTTGTCCCATCTTAACTGAATTTTACTAAGATCTCTGTTTTCCTTTTTTTGTTAGTGTTTTTTGAGACATCCTTTGTGCTTTACTTAACCAACACACTGGTTTGCGGCCTAAGGAGCTTCTTGTTTTCTGTCTAAACAGCTCACTAACTGAAATAAAGTGTTGTAATCTGCCTCCCAGGCTTAAAATATTTTCAAATTATAGTGCAATAACAAAAACACGCACATCCCTTTTTCCAGAAGACATGCCCGTATTTCATTATTTAGTTTTATTTGTTTTACACGTGCACTGGTTTTGCGTTGTACATAAGGCAGTACAATACTGGGAAAAATTGACATTGCTATGTTTTGCTTACTGCAAAATCTGAATATAGAGGAATATTCCCCAGATGACTTGAATAACGACTTGGAAAGAATTAATTAAAGGGAGTACATCTGCGGGTGTTTGGAATGTTTCTTATATGGTCTAACACTGGAAAAGGCATCCCAAATACTTTCTTGCTGTTGGTGACATTCAGTTCTGGCCTTGCCTCGTCATACACAACTTTGTGGTTCTGATGATCAATGCTAACGAGCTCTTAGTCTGAAAACTGTGCATCCTAGAACACTTACGCCTCAGTGAATTATATCAGACCGACTTCTCTTCTAGATTAGCTATGGAAAATAAGAACTGTGCGAGTTTGTGAATTACTTGTCCTTACTTCATGTTGCACTTCCTGCCGTCAGTATTGTGCATGTATACGTCGCAATATCGACCCTGAAACAACATACTGTGCTGCCCTGTTTGTATAGTAGTTATTGCTCATACCATTGGGTTGCCTCAGCCAAAGGCAGTGATATTAGCTTTTTATCTGAGGTGTTTGGTAATTACCCTGATATCTAATCAAAGTTTGACGCCACATGTCTCACACACACTGTGGATATTGGACTTTCATCATGGCAGCTGATATTGTTTGCATTTAATTATGTCTGAATCCTCATTTAAGTAGTCTGATGAGTTTTCACAAAGAGAAGTGTGTTGATTTTAAAATGAATTCAAAATGGAAAGTCTGATTCCTCACAGGCTTTTGTAATTCACGTTTTGCAGATAACTTTCGGATTAGTTGTCATAGATACACGATTAGTTTGTGGTTGCTACAGCTACATAATAGAGGAAGTAGTATGTCGGCATTGAGATTGAGACACCTCTGTCACAGTTCTTTTGCACTTGTGGGATTTGTTAAAAGCAGAAAGACTGGTCTTTTGAGTCAGCTTAGTGCTGTTGAAGTGTGAATCAAATGTCGTCATCACGAGCCCGCCTGAAATGACAATGTACTGGAAACAAAGCAGACATTGTTGTGTTCTCACAGTCAGCTTTGATCACAGCTGTGTGCACAGACTGAGTTTAATTTCCCAATAAATATCGGACGACTGTCCACGGGATATGTAAAAGTAAATCTTACTGCCTCCATGCTTGACTCTCACCATCTACTGTAGCAGGAGCTCTATTACCAGGCATTGCAGCACCTTGTGAGGAATTTGGCCTGGATATTAGAGGGGTTAGCAGCTTGTTAACAACACAAGGTCTCACACATGTTCAAGGATACACGCAGAAATTTGTTGTCATTATTGGCCCTGAAAGACTTTCTGTTGTTGTTGTTGTTGTTATTGCTTGGCAGAACATATAGCTTGTGCTGAAATGTTTCAAGTTTTAGCCTTTCTTCAGGTCAGACAAGTGAACAACATATTAATATTTGAACTAGTAATTATTAATAATGTATTGTTATTTCTACTAACCTCCAGACATTGTCTACAAAACATTTTGAGAAACCTTCATCTTGCAGAACTTGTCTTTCTGTGTTTCATTTGGGGGGAAAAAAATAGTCCATACAGAGTCAAGCAGGAATCCATGTTCCCAGTAGAAAAAAACTCTGCATTAAAAATTAACAACCTGCTAATGTGCAAAAGAAAATAAATGGCTATGATTTCCATTAGTCTTAAGAGATGATTAAGTTCAACATTACAACAAATTCATAATAAACTTCAATTCAAGTTTTGAGGTTCATCCTTTTATGTATTTTTTTTTGGTGCTGTCATGAAGTTAAGTAAAGCAGTGAGATGATTCACAAGCACTGGTGAGGTTTTGGTCAGTGTTATATGGCGTTAACAGCTGGTTTAAAGGTATTCTGAACAAGTTTTAGTGACCACATTAGTTGATTTTTGTAAGGACAGTTTTCCAGCTTTGCTCTTTTACTTACAAACTGTTGGGAAATGTGTCACTCAGAAACTGTAGTAATTGCATGGACAGGGGCCCTGCCTGAGGGGTCCGTTTGGTGTGACCCATGATGCTGTCTGGGAGGTCAGATGACCAGCCAACTGATCCTCCCTAGGAGCTGCAACTGTAGCGATGAGATGACAGGCCACAGATTAGCACATACATGCAGACGACACACACTAAACTCCTGAGACCTCCCCCGGTCTGGACACTGTTACTCTCACACACCTTAAATCAATTTTCCTGACACGTTTGAGTGACCTCCTCTGGCCTGGCCTCCTGGCATCTGCACACACACATTCTTGTTCTTTGTCGAACTGTTGAAGGCTCTCCATGTGTTGAAGTACGGCAGGAGGTGGACACTTCATCAGTGCACAGTAAAGAATTACTGTACATCTGTTAGAGAGGTTGAAAGGCAGCCTGGGCTTACACTGACATGAAGGCAGAGGGAGTGGGCTTCTCCAGACTGTCACCCACTTGGAGTCAGATGCAGCCAGGGAAGGACAGCGTCTGGTCACGTACATTCGCTGTGCTGCAAGACACATAAATGTAAAGAAAGACAGATTTACTGAGAGACAGACAGATGGACATGTAATCAGGAAAACGTCACCAGAAGGACCAGATATTCAGCTTGTCATCCAGAGACGTCGGCTGTCCGGTCAGTGCCAGTCTGCTGACCCCTGCTACTCCAGACGGATTGTGAAAACTTCTGTCATCTAACCAGCCGTCTACTCTGGAGGGACTGAAAGACAAGTCCTGAAGTTATCCGGCTATCTCATCACCATTCATCTAACTTTCTCCTTGTTTGGGACGAATAAAACATCTATTTAGCCATCTATTGAGATAAAGACTCAAGCTCAAGGACTCAGTTTTTCCTCGTCCTTTCAGTTATGTAACTGTTGGGAGATATGGTGAAATCTGTTGTTCACCTGTTTCTGCTTCCAGCCTTTTTTCCAATCCGGAGCGATTGATAGATGTCCTGCCATTATTTTTTTCATCCACCCATTCTTCCCACCATAGCACATGATTCTTGCCCTTCTTGCCACAATTCGCTGATCATGCTGCCTAAAAAAGTGGCTATGTATGAAGCAGAGGATGACTCGGTGAGCCTGTCAACAGTGTACGACCTGCTAGACGAACAACAGCATTATTACAAAGAGCTCATCCAGCAGCAGGAGAGAAACTACAGAGCCTTCTTACAGATGTTGATGGACACGTCCTCCAGCCGCATGGACAGCCTGGTCAGAGAGATGCAGGATCTGAGGAACTTGGCACAGAGAACTAAAAGTGAGCTGGCAGAGGTCAAAAAACAGGGTGTCCAGAACAGCAAGCGGGCCGAGTGCCTGGCTGAAGGCTTGGTGATGGTCCGCGGGGCCCTGGATGGGCTCACCATCAAAACTGAAGCTATTGGAGGAGGTGCAGGAAGAAGTGTGGATCTGAAGCAGCGCAGAGGAGGTGGAGGGTTAAGGTTGGATGGAGGAGGAAGACGAGGTGGAGGCAGAGATGCAAAAAAACCAGAACCGAAAGCAGCGAAACTGGTGGCCGACCTCACAGATATCCACTTTGATGACATAAAGGTTGTACACGGACACAAAAAGCGAAATGAATCAGCGACAGCTTTTAGTGTCACAGTGTGGTCCACAGGTTTCCATTTATTACTACCATCTCCTGCAGTTAGTGGCTTGGTGATGATGTCTGGTTGTTCAGCTTGATTTCTGTTTATGGTCACAATTCCTGACTGAAATGTCCTCAGAGCCTCCATTTATTGTATTTCCACTTCTTGCCTTCTGGTCTGTAGTTGCAGCATGATGTCTGTTGGCAAGGAAGTAGGGTTTCTAATGTTTTCAAAGTAAATGACTCAGTTGAAGACACAGATTAAAAGCTGTCACTATTTTCATCCCAACCTTTACCTAAATGATTAAGCTTTCATAGCATTTAGAAGTGTTTTCATTTTCTTTTTCTCTTCTTCCATTTGTTTCTTAGGCTGACCAACTAACAGAAGAGCAGATTGCTGGTAAGAAGGCACCATTAAAAACACTGTTTAAACACCAATATTATGCATGGTTCTGTGTATGGTCAGCTGACATCTTCTGTCTTTATTTGACTTTTGTTCCCTTCGTCCTGTATCTGTCCAGAGTTCAAGGAGGCCTTCTCCCTGTTCGATAAAGACGGAGATGGGACCATCACCACTAAGGAGCTCGGCACTGTCATGAGGTCACTGGGTCAAAACCCAACCGAGGCTGAACTTCAGGACATGATCAATGAAGTGGACGCTGACGGTACGCTGGACTGACAAATTTATCTTTTGTTAGACCCTTTCAACAAAACCGAATAGACGTGTTTATTTACACTGACCTTCTCCCTTCTAGGCAACGGGACCATCGACTTCCCTGAGTTCCTGACGATGATGGCAAGGAAGATGAAGGACACTGACAGTGAGGAGGAGATAAGGGAGGCGTTCAGAGTCTTTGATAAGGTAAGGCTGGGTGCGAGTGGTTAAAAAGATGCACATAACACAATCTGAATCAGTGTTCCTAAAGCTGTAGCTGATATTTGAATCCAGGACTACAGGCTGCTGTTGGGCCTGAATGATGCTTCTGTTAGATGAGACTGTTTGCTGGAGAGTTTATGTGAATCACTGATTGCTTGTCTGTCTCTGGGCCAGGACGGCAACGGTTACATCAGCGCCGCAGAGCTGCGTCACGTGATGACTAACCTGGGAGAGAAGCTGACGGATGAGGAAGTAGATGAGATGATCAGAGAAGCCGACATCGACGGAGATGGACAGGTCAACTATGAAGGTACATGAGATCAAAGACTTAACAATTAATTAGCAAATACCTGGCTTTAGTCTAATCAGTCATGAATTTTATAGTTTTATGGAAGTTAAATGCTGCTCTTCACGGATCTTTTCTTTCCCCCACAGAGTTTGTTCAGATGATGACCGCCAAATGAACCGGGCTCGCATTAAAGACAAAGAATCAGTCAAATGTTTCACTTACCTCTTATTGCAAAAATCTACATTTAATCATACTGTTCTGTATAGACAACTTAAACTGAATGTTGGAAAACTGAAAATCTGTCCATATAAACAAGCTCAAAAAAGGTAAAAGAAAAAAATCTAAATGAATCTGCATGTACTGGCTTGTATCCCCCACCCCCCCCAACGCTGAGCTGCCCAATCAGGTCTCAACTCGTTAGCCAAGCAGCCTCCGTGCAGCCGGCTGGTTTGGCCACTGCTCCTCTGCTTCCTGGTTCCATCTGCCTGATGTCATGACGATTATTTGGGCTGGCCAATCGCCTTTCTTCTATGACTTCCTGTTTTCTTTTTGTTCTGTTCTTCATGCATGCAGCTTTACGTGGGTTACTGTTGAGAGCCCAGTGGCAGGAGGCTGTTGTTGGGCCTCAGGTCGGCCTGGACCCACAGAGAGGAGGGAGGGGGAGTTGACTGAAGGATGGGAGGGAGTGAACCGGCGGAACATTCGCAGTTTGCTCACCTAAATGAAGCCAGTGACGACTGATATTTTTAAGAAAAATATTAAAACGGAATAAACAAGAACTCATTTTAGATTTTGTGTTTCTGGCATGTCAGGATACTCACTTTATCCTTTGTGTGTTTACCTTTTTCGAGGGTGAAGCCTGGGTGGGGCGTAGGTTTGAGCCCCTGGGGCAGTGGTTGTGTTGTGGAATATTGAAAGGGTTGGGTGGGCTTTAGAGGGGATCATACACAGATGCAGTCTCTGGGGCGATATCAGTATCAGTAAACCAACACTCCTGCCACTGGGGGTGTCGGTTTGCAGAGTTGGAGATTTACAGAAATTCAAAAATCAGTCGTGAACCTAAAAGAATCAGATCTTGGTTGGTTCTGGCTGAAGCTTGCTCAGGTACAGCATATCTCCTGAGAGACTGCACGTGTGTGATTCCACAGGGGCTTTCACTTCAGTTTAGTGGGGACAGGGTCGGTGCTTTGCAGCATTTCTATCTTGTGTTTGTGTGTGAGTTTGTGTGTGTGTGTGTGTGTGTGTGTGTGTGTGTGTGTGTGTGTGTGTGTGGGTGCGGCGAGGCCCGGCCCAGTCCAACTGTTCTGTTCGGTTCAGTTGATCTGCATTCCAAGTTGTACATGCTAGTCTTTACATTTTGTTTTTCCAATAAAATGTCATGAACTAAGACGTTGGGTTGTGTGTTTTTGTTTTCTCTGGGTGAGGGCTGCTGCTGTGGGGGAAGTGCAGCTTTAAAATGACTCATCAGAGCCACTTGCAAGTCTTACTGAGAGCAGAGTGTGAGCTCAGACGCTGGAGCTGGTCAGCAGTACGAGTACAGACATTTAACTATTAACAGAAACAAGAACTAAATACTGCAAAACCAGGGATGCCAAACTCATTTTAGTTCAGGTTCCACATTCAGCCCAGTTTGATCTCCAGTGGACCGGACCAGTAAAACCAGAGCTTAATAACCTATAAATAACAACTCCGAATTTTTCCTTTGTTTTAGCGCAAAAAAAAGTACATTCTGAAAATGTTCACATTTAAGAAATTATTACAAAATATTATGAGTAACCTGAAACTTCTGAAGAAAAATAAATTTCAATATCATGCCTCAGTTTATCATTTCCACATTACAACTTCCAGATCACAGTGTCTACAAAGGAACACAACATTTAGTCACAGCTATCTGAACTATATGGTATTTTATTTTAAAAAAGACAAAAAAAACCCAAAATATTATAAAAGTGAGACACAAAATGACAAAAGAGAAACAAAATGACAAAAAATGAGACGACACAAAAGACAAAAATAGACAAAAAAGTTACAAAGCGACAAAAAATATGGCAAACGACACAAGCGAGACAAAAAAATGACAAATAAGAAACAAAGCAAAAACGAGACAATAAAAAAAGACAAAATGTTAGAAAAATTACAAAAATATTGCAAAAATGAGACACTAAACAAGTGAGAAACAAAATGAGACAAATGACGAAACAAAACAAAAAAGGAGTCAAAGCGACAAAAAAATGGACAAGCGAGACAAAAAAGGGCACAAAACAACAAAAACGGTACACAAAACAATGAATACAAAACAAAATGACAAAAATAAGACAAGTGGGACAAAAAGGAAACAAAACAAAAAGGGGAAACAACAAAAACAAAATGTTAGAAAAATGACAAAATATTACAAAAACGAGACAAAACAACAAAAGAGCAATGAACACTAGTAATTATGATCAAAACAACTTGTCATGGTCTAGAAATTATTTTAAATTTATAGTTTTACTAATTTATAATTTCCGGTTAATGTCTTCTCTGTAATTTTTACACTTTGAGGGCCGGATTGGACCCTCTGGAGGACCGCTTTTGGTCTACAGGCCACATGTTTGGCACCCCTGATTTTACCTCGTTCACAGATCTGACTAAAAGTTTCCCCTCAGAACCGAGGATGAACGAACTCATCAGAAGGTCGTCACTAATGTACAGCTAGCGTGTGTTTATGGAGGGGTGTCACAAGGACTTCTCCAGATCGTCGAGAACGTCTGCAGATGAGGAGGTGTTGCTAGGCAACAGAGCCAGGCACGGGATGAGGGGTGGAAGCGAAAGAGAGGCAGCAGAGAACCGTGAGAGTTTGAGGAGAGAGCGAAGAGAAGAGACGGGGGTGGGGGGGCGATGAAGAAGCTGAAAGACGATAATAGAATCACAGGAGCGGAGTGAAAGATGAAAATGAAAAGTGAGAGAGATGGAGGGAGCAGCTTAAGTCCTGTGTCAATAAGCAGCAGCGCTTCATGTTTGCTTAAACTCATTGCAGTGAGAGCGAGGAGCTGACGGTGATGAGAGGCAGACAGAGATGGAAAAGACAGAGGGATGGAGGCGTGTAGGAGGTGTTGGATGCATCCATGTATCACACACACAGAAGCTGCAGTTATGTAAGCGTCTGAAGTGTATTAATACATCTCTCTACTCTGTGCTCGCTGTTAGTGAGCTGCCTCTAACATTAATAACAGGTTTGAAACGCAGGAGAAGATTTATCTCACACACAGACACACAACCCAACATGACTGGCTCCAGATTTCAATCATAAATATTTCAGCTTTTCACCTGACAGCCAGAAGAATGGAGAGAAGTGTGTGTGTGTGTGTGTGTGTGTGTGTGTGTGTGTGTGTGTGTGTGTGTGTGCGTGTGCGTGTGTGCATGTGGGTGTGGGTGTGTGTGTGTGGTAGATATACAACATACAGTGTTTCTCTGTCTCTGTGTTGATAAAAGTTGATAGAACAGCACTGATTATTCACTTAGCTGTCAACTATTAATCTCCAATTATTTAGTAATAAATGATAATTGATGAATCAGTTTTTAGTCGTTTTTTAAAAGAAACCAGGCTAAATAGTAGATTATTGCATGTGAATCTTTTCTTTGATCCTCTATGGCAGTAAACTGAATATCTGTGTCATTCTGGACTTTTTACATTTTTAACCATTTTCTGACAGCTGCAGATTAAAAAACTAATCAATAACCGATAACATGATGATGTTTTCGAAGACGACCGTTCAAAAGTTGGGGGTCACACAGACATTTTCATGTTTTCCATGAAGACTTACACTTTTATTCATGTGCTAACATAACTTCACAAGGGTTTTCTAATCATCAATTAGAAAAGCACTCAGAGAGCGCAGTACTCCTCCAAGGCTGCTCATTCCCCCATATTATCAGAAATGCAGCATTTGTTTATTAGTTATTGATGATCAGAAATCACGGCAACATAGAATGTGTCCATTTACTATAGATGTACCCACAAACAAAATGACCAGGCATGTGTTATGTATGTGTACGTTATGTACGGATACTGAATCATGTGACCAAATTGGTCACATGATTCCTTGTCCTTGTCCTTGTGTCCTTGTATCATTTCTGACCTTCCCTGAAAATTTCATCCAAATCCGTTGGTCTGTTTTTGAGTAATGTTGCTAACAGACGGACAGACAGACGAACGTGCGTTAATCATCACATAACTCTGCCGCGTTCCTTGGCGGAGAAATCAGCCTTTCAACACCATTAGCTAACACAATGTAGCATTAGAACACAGGTTGCTGGAAATGTTCCTCTGTACCCCTATGGAGATATTCCATTAAAAATCAGCTGTTTCCAGCTAGAATAGTCATTTACCACATTAACAATGTCTACACTGGATTTATCATTCATTTAATGTTATCTTCACTGAAAAAAATGCTTTTCTTTCAAACATAAGGACATTTCTACGTGACCCCAAACTTTTAAAAGACAGTGTCGATACAGAATATATCGGCTGTGCGATCTTCAAGTTGTGTCCTTTTCCATATGAAATCACTGGAGTGCCATGATAAAAGATAAATCTGTTAAAAAAAAACAAACAAACAAGGAAATAAGGAAATGCGTAAATATGAAGAGGAATAAATAAACAAAATTAATTACCTAAAAAATATGGAAATATGAAGGTAAATTTTGTCTTTGCTTTTCCCTTTGTTTTTTCCTTTTGATTTTTCCATTTTGACAAAATGGAAAAACAGACAAAATTCACCTTTATATTTCTAAATTTGTTAATTTATTTTTTTATTTATTCCTATTTATATTTACACATTCATTTCCTTATTTTTTAACAGATTTATCTTTTGTTATGGCACTCTTGTGACTCCATATTTCCCCAGGGGAAGCAGTAAAATAACTGATTAATCTGCGTTCACAGTCAGAAATGTTGTATAGTTGTTTAGACTTTTATCTTCTTCTCACGAACTGCAGTCAGTGGCAGCAGAGCAAGTATTATTATAGATTAACTATTTAAAATATGAAATACAGATAAAATATCAATAATGTAGATGACACAATTAACAAAATTAAAGATGAATTTGACTGATAGCATCATTTTTCCCCACGTTTTTTGTAGATATTCCAAACATTATTAATCACAATTTTTAAATTTTTTTTCACAATAATTGTCTAATGGTTGCATAATATTATGATGGCTCAGGAAAAATCAACCAGTTATCCTCCAAAACCAACACTCTGAATTTAAATACAGGAAATATAACCAATGTAATCCAGTTTTGGGGATCTGGATTATTTCCTCCTACTGAAAGCTGCTCTGCTCTGAAAACCAACTACTGTATCTCTAAATGTATGGAGTAAGATTGAACGTTTCTTTGTAAAAAAAAAAAAAAAAAAAAAAAAAAAAGGTAAAACATTTGAGTATTTTTTAAATGTGGACCTTTTTCATCGCATGAGAAGGTAAAACCAAATATTATCGATCACATTCAGTACATTTTTAGCACCTAAACAGAACTATTGCCCCACAGAATCAGGTGTTTTTCAGCTGGAAGACAGCAAACGTCCAGAGTACAAAACAGGCCTGATGCAAACTGATGAATTCAGCCTTAAATTGTGCAAACAGACTTACGTTTGAGCACTATTGTGTCTTGATCAAAGTCAGCACAGAAATGAAGCAAATATATGTATTTACCTGGATAATTGGTTGAACAGAGTTCTTTATGTATTGCTTGATAAATCCTGCAGCGGGAAGTCAGCGTCTAAAGGTGTTTTAGTCATGAAAACCTTTGAAAATAAATCATAAGACGGCAATTATGCTTCTACAGGCTGAAAACAAATGCAACATGTTCCTCTGAAATGTGATAAATGTGGTTACATGTGAAATATAGGGGATGAATATGCTGTTAAAGTCTGTATAACGCTGATATAAAATGGGTCCTGATGCGTTCCTCTGGGCCCCGACAGCGACCTTTATGAGAGACGAGCCGCCGGACACCTGAGAGTCCAGCAGGGGCCTCGGTAACCAGGGGGCCGAGGTGTGTGTGAGACTCAGCCGTGGCTTCCTGACACTCCAGGACAAAACCTGTCAACGCTGTAATCCTCTGATGAAAAAGCCTCACAAAGGAGGACACACATATTCCCTGACAGACACACACCTGAGACAGTAACACACACCGGCGGCCCCGAGGTCACAGCCGGAGGGAAACCACACACAGGTTCACAGGAGTGGAGGGACACGTCCTCCCAATAAAAAATTCAATAATCCAATTTACTTTTAACTTCTCTGCTATCAGTGATTTTATTTATAGTGCTGCATTAACCCTCCTGTTGTCCTCATTTACGGGCAGCAAAAAATTTTCCCCTTGTCTGAAAAAAAATCCAAAAATTCTGGAAAAAAATTCCCCAAAGTGATAAAAAAAACTTGCAAAATCTTCAAGAAGAAAATTCCAAAAATTCCTCAAAAGTTTACCTTAAAACTTTTATTTAAAAAAATCCCTAAATTTGGCAAGAAATAAAAATAAAAGAAAAAAATTAATATTTTCAAAAAATGAATAAAACTCTTCTAAAAAAATCCTCAAAAATATCTAATGTGAATACATATATGTCAGTGAAAGTTCTTTTTTCTTTAAGAACATTCAGAAAAAAATCCAGTGAATTTCGCTGGATTTTGTTTTTTTTTCTGAATGTTCTTAAAAAAAAATTTTTTTTTAACATGTCTATTTTTCCACCCAAAAATTTTCAAAACTTTCCCAAAAATGTTAAAAATGTGCAACTTTTTACTGTCTCTCTCTCTCTCTACATATATATATATGTGTGTGTGTGTGTGTGTGTGTATATATATATATATATATATATATATATATTTTTTTTTTTTTTTTTTTTTTTTCACACATTTTCAAACTGAAACGGATCAACTTGACCCACAGGATGACATGAGGGTTAAATATTTTCTAAGATAATTTAAAAGTAAAACTGTCAACTCATTTCCAGCACATTTTTAAAAAAATTTTTGGCCATTGAAATTTGAGGCTGTATGAATGACAATATCTCAGGAACTATTAAAGAGTCATTTATTTAAAATCTGCAATATTGGACAAATAGATCAAATAGTCTCTCCTTATGGGTGAGCTGAAATATATATATTTTAAAAAGTAATTAGAAATGAATTAGTGATACTTTCTTAACCACGTGGGTGCATGTTACAAACAAGAAAAATGCTCAGAAAGTGCAGTACTCATTCTTCAATTTGTGAATTCAGAAATCACAGCAACATAGAATCTGGCCATTTAATATAGATTTACCCGCAAACTATATAAACAAAAAAATTATTTTGCACTGAGCACAGGTGTGTGTGTTATGCATGTGTACATTATGAACGGATACTGAATCACGTGACCTAAATATGTAGCAGGCAGCGGGAATTGATGCAGGTAACTGATATAGTGTTTACTTTTGGCCATGATTACAGTGACACAGTGATACAGGAATCTTTAGCAAATCCATGGATCCAGACTGTAAGCCACATCACTGCCAAAATCTAATCACTTGGTCCTTGTGTCATTTCTGACCTTCCCTGAAAATTTCATCCAAATCTGTTAGTCTGTTTTTGAGTAATGTTGCAGACAGACAGACAGACAGACAGACAGACAGATGTACACTGATAGAACATAAGTAATAATACAAAACTAAACGTACAGAAGAAATATTTGGTCAAAAAAAATTAAAAGAAACTTTCATAATGGAATGAGCAGGTGTGTCAAGTTGTACTACAGAAACAAAAGTATTACTGCCTAAACTGAACAGAACTACATCGAGTTCTAGAGTGTTTTTTTCCCCATCTTTCAACTTAACTATAAACTATTTGATCTGCTTGTTAAACATTGCAGATTTTTACTGAGGATCGGCGTACGTTCGTCTATCTGTCTGTCTGTTACCAACATTACTCAAAAACAGACTAATGGATTTGGATGAAATTTTCAGGGAAGGTCAGAAATGACTCAAGGACCAAGTGATTAGATTTTGGCAGTGATGCAGCTTATAGTCTGGATCCACGGATTTGTTCAAGATTTCTGTATCATTGCGAGATAGCGGCAAGGCGTCACTGTAACTATGACAACAAGAGAACACTACGTCAGCTACCTGCTGACAATCACATGATTGTGATTCTACTACAAATCCACCGCTGAGGACTTATCGGGACTTAAACGTTGGAAATCATACAAGGACTGAGCAGCCTTGGAGGAAGACTGCGCTCTTGTGAATGCGTGTACAGTAATCACGAGAAATAACAGTGAAGATTTGAGGCTATTATCTTCAATAGTTCCTGGGATATCAATGTCTGGCAGTCTCAGATTTTTTTTGTGCAATAAAAGGTGCTCAAAGTGAGTCAATGGGCAATTTAAAAAATAATTATCTTGGAAAGAATTTGACATTTCAAGCTAAAATTTCACAAATATTGTCGTAATAGCCTATAATTTCCATCCATCCATCCATTTTCTATACACCACTTTATCCTAATTAGGGTCTCGGGAGGCTGGAGTCTATCCCAGCTAACTGAGGGTGAAGGCAGAGGACACCTGGACAGGTAACAGTCTATCACAGGGATACATATAGAGGCAAACAATCACACTCACATTCACACCTACGGACAATTTAGAATCACCAATTAACCTCAGCATGTTCTTGGATTGTGGGAGGAAGCTGGAGAACCTGGAGAGAACCTACGCATGTACAGGGAGAACATGGAGACTCCATGCAGAAAGATCCCAGGAAGGTGGGGATGCAAACCGGGGATCTTCTATGCAAGGCGACAGTGGTAACCACCAATGCACTGTGCAGCCCTAATCTATAATTTATGCTATACAAATCAATACAAAGATGGCAGAGCAGAAAGTTTTAAAAATGTTTTGAGATGGAATAACCCGATAACATTCAATGATTGAGCCTGAATTTTGTTTTCCTTTCCAGAAAGCGACCTTCCTGGCATTAACTGATGGACAAATATTCACCAGAATGTAGGAAATAAAGTGTTTGATGCTCAAAACTCCCTGATGGAAAACACCCAGGCACCGGCTTCATGGTCCACCCCCTAATGTTCAAAGGAAACCTTCTGCCAAAACACAGCCTGGAGCAACGTTTTTTTCTCGTCAAACGATAGAGGAAATATGAAGGCAGTTTTTTCAAAGTTCAATATATCAAAAACAACAAATAAGCAAGGGGTCAAAGTTCTTTAGAGCCATTTTTATTATCCTCTTATTATCATTCTAATTTCATTCATTTACAGCACAAAGGACTCACTGACTGACAACAAACTGAATCAGTTCATCCTTTCATTAACTCCGACAGCATCTCAGTAACATCGCTCTCCGGAAAATAGAATTATAATTTACTCTCTAAAATAATAACAATAATACACTTGGAACAATCAAATATACAGCAATAATTCTTTGTATTTATAATCAAAAATCAATATTGAAAAAACCTAACTATATTCATCTGGTTGTAACAGAACACAAAGACAACACAGTCACTGCAGATGCATTCACACACAACAGAAAATCTGATTTCTGGAGAAACTGTGTAACAGATTGGAACAGGAAGCGTGGACAGGAGCTCATCTGTAACCTGACGTTGTTTTTCTTTGAGTTTTTAGGTGTGCAGCTGCTGTATCCTGATCTGATCGCACTAAAAACTGTCCACTGAATGACTGCTATCGGTCAAAAATCAGACAATTCGACACTTACTGGGAGAACTTATAAAATCTGAGAACATGAAACAAAACAAGCAGTGTCCAAAGGCTGCACAGGCAAGAGTAGGAGCGCTTCAGTTCAACCGTTCCTTCAATGAGAGCTACGACTAATCAGACTTTCTGTTTGTGTGTTGATGCATCCTGTGTTTTGGCATTTCAACTGTACTGACTGATTGATTCCTCAGCAATCTGTTGATCAGGTCTGTTGATGCTCCAGTGGGTTCTTTAAGATGTGGCTGTCACTAGTGATGGTGATCCTCTCCATACGGACAGCAATGACTGATGTGTGTGTGTGTGTGTGTGTGTGTGTGTGTGTGTGTGTGTGTGTGTGTGTGTGTGTGTGTGTGTGTGTGTGTGTGAGTAAAGTGGATATTTGGCTCACAAAGGAAACATCAATAATCCATTCCTGTTAGATTTACTCGCTGTATGTGTGAATTTTTTGGACTAAATAACATGTAAACAAAATCTTGGGCTTGTGAATGCAGAGTTGTGACTCAAACTCAAACTCAATCTTATTTACATCCGAACAGGATGACGACAAGCGCACTAGAAATCACACACAACCACACACAAACATGTTGGCACACATACACAGATGTGAGACACAAACAGGCAAACAAACAGCGCAGACGGACACAGACGACAAATAAATCACACCCTCACACACACACAGTCAGGGGGTCACAGCCACAGCAAGGCATTGGCAGAAGGAAGTGTCTGTGTATGCTTTTATTTGTATTGTTTGCATGTATATACAGCGTGTGTGTGTGTCTGATGACAGTACGACTTTGTGCAGGTGGGCATTAGTGGCATGCAGACATGCGTTTTGTGTTCGGGGGAGTGTGCAGCTTGCAGGTCCATCGTTTGTGCCACTGTGCTACAGTACTGAGGCTCTAACTGTGAAGGTGTGTGTGTGTGTGTGTGTGTGTGTGTGTGTGTGTGTGTCTGTGCGTCTCATAGTGCTCGGGGGATGATGGTGAAGGGCAGGATGGGGCTGCTGGCCTCCAGCTCCAAGGCGGTGAGGAAACACTCTGTGGCAGCGGCAGCGTTTCCCTGAGCCTGTAACACCTCACCTAGACTGTTCCACACATCATGAGCCGTACTGAGGAGAGGAGGAGGAGGAGGAGGAGAGGAGAGGAGAGGAGGAGAGGAGAGGAGAGGAGAGGAGAGAGAAGGAGAAGAGAGGAGGAGGAGAGGAGAGGAGAGGGAAGGAGAGGAGAGGAGAGGAAAGAGAAGGAGAAGAGAGGAGAGGAGGAGAGGAGAGAGGAGGAGAGGAGAGGAGAGGAGAGGAGGAGGAGAGGAGAGGAGAGGAGAGGAGGAGGAGAGGAGAGGAGAGGAGAGGAGAGGAGAGGAAAGAGGAGGAGAAGAGAGGAGAGGAGGAGAGGAGAGGAGAGGAGAGGAGAGGAGGAGGAGAGGAGAGGAGAGGAGAGGAGGAGGAGGAGAGGAGAGGAGAGGAGAGAGAAGGAGAAGAGAGGAGGAGGAGAGGAGAGGAGAGGGAAGGAGAGGAGAGGAGAGGAAAGAGAAGGAGAAGAGAGGAGAGGAGGAGAGGAGAGAGGAGGAGAGGAGAGGAGAGGAGAGGAGGAGGAGAGGAGAGGAGAGGAGAGGAGAGGAGGAGGAGAGGAGAGGAGAGGAGAGGAGAGGAAAGAGGAGGAGAAGAGAGGAGAGGAGGAGAGGAGAGGAGAGGAGAGGAGAGGAGGAGGAGAGGAGAGGAGAGGAGAGGAGGAGGAGGAGAGGAGAGGAGAGGAGAGAGAAGGAGAAGAGAGGAGGAGGAGAGGAGAGGAGAGGGAAGGAGAGGAGAGGAGAGGAAAGAGAAGGAGAAGAGAGGAGAGGAGGAGAGGAGAGAGGAGGAGAGGAGAGGAGAGGAGAGGAGGAGGAGAGGAGAGGAGGAGGAGAGGAGAGGAGAGGAGAGGAGAGGAGAGGAGAGGAGGAGGAGAGGAGAGGAGAGGAGAGGAAAGAGGAGGAGAAGAGAGGAGAGGTGAGGAGGAGGAGAGGAGAGGAGAGGAGAGGAGAGGAGAGGAGGAGGAGAGGAGGGAGGAGGAGAGGAGAGAGGAGGAGAGGAGAGGAGGAGAGGAGAGAGGAGGAGAGGTGAGGAAAGGAAAGAGAAGGAGAAGAGAGGAGAGGAGAGGTGAGGAGGAGAGGAGAGAGGAGGAGAGGAGAGGTGAGGAGGAGGAGAGGAGAGGAGAGGAGAGGAAAGAGGAGGAGGAGAGGTGAGGAGGAGGAGAGGAGAGGAGAGGAGAGGAGAGGAAAGAGGAGGAGGAGAGGTGAGGAGAGAGAAGAGGGGAGGAGAGGAGAAGAGGAGAAAAGAGGAGAGGCAGGAGAAGAGAAGACAGGAGAAAAAAGGACAAAAGAGGAGAAGAGGAGGAGAAGAGTGGAGGAAGGAAAGAGAGGAGGAAACAAGAGAAGACGAGTGGAGAGATGATCAGATAAAATGGTACAGAAGTAGAGGGAGGGAGATGAGGAAACAGAGAAAGGAAGAAATGAGGATAGCAAGAAAAGGAGACGTAGATAAAGGGGAAGGGAAAAGGGGGGAAGAGGAGAAAAAGTAAAAGGTAAGAGAATGGAGAATGCAGGAGAAAATGGGAGGAAAGAGGAGAGAGGAAAGGGGGAGGAAGGAAGCAAGAGAGGCAGGAAGGAGAGAAGAAGAATAAGATATTGTTGGAGAAATAGAGGGAGAAAAGGAGGAAAGAAGGTAAATAAGAGGGAGAGAAAGGAAGAAAAACGGAGGTCAGAGGAGAATTCCAGTAAAAAACAGGACATGAAGAAGCAAACAGAATGTAAGAAAGAGGAGATGAAATTAGAGTAAAGAAGGAAAATAGAGGAGGGAGGACAAGACATAGAGGGGAAGAAAAATATTCTAAGAATATTATAATATAAATTGTATTATAAATATTATAATAGAGTATTATATAATAGAATATTATAAAAATATTATATTCTCACACACACACACACACACACCTACCTGTTGACCTGCACGGCGTCCCTCAGGACTTTTTCGGACAGACTGTAGCGCTGCAGCTGGTGCAGAATCAGACCCTGTGGAGAGGAAAGGAGACGACAGCTTTAGAAAATGATGTGTGAAACGTTTCATCTGTGAAATCTAAAGACTCATTTATATGTTATATTATAACATCACTGCATTTCGGTTTATTTTACTGCTCAGTTCTACACGGCAGACTTGAAATCAGTGACACATTCAGATGTTAGTCACTGGCTGCATTGTTGACTTCCCATGAAGAAGCCACTTCACCTGCAGCAGGGTTGTTACTATCCTTCAGAGCTGCATTCACAGACAACTGTTTGTTCCCTGCTATGTGCTGTTATATTGCTGCCTTTCATGAAGTGTCCTCTATATTCTGTAATTACAACAACAATTAAAAACTGCAAAGTGTAAAGACCATTAACCCTTATGTCGTCCTGTGGGTCAAAATTGACCTGTTTTAAAGATTGAAAATGTGGGGAAAAAAAATATTTTCACAGTGAAACTTCATGTCCACATTTTCAACATTTTTGGGAAATCTTTGAACATTTTTTGGTGGAAAAAATTTTAAAAATGTTTCTTAAGAATATTCACAAAAAAATCAACCAAAATCCAGCGAAATTCGCTGGATTTTGGTTGATTTCTTTTTTTATGAATGTTCTTAAAGAAAATACTAGAGGTTTTACTGATATATATGGAATCACTTTAGATATTTTTAGGATTTTTTTTTTGGAAGATTTTTACTCATTTTTTGAAAATATTTACAAGAATTTTCTCGCCAAATTTGGGAGATTTTTTATTTTTATTTTTTTAAATAAAACTTTTAAGGGAAACTTTTAGGAATTACTGGAATTTTCTCCCTGAAGGTTTTGCAAATTTTCAGAAATTTACAGACAAGGAAACAATACTTTTTGGTGCCCGTAAACGAAGACAGCAGGAGGGTTGAGGGTTATTCTTCTTTAGAATCAGTTTCCATTCGGGATGTCAGTCCGATATTGGCATAAAAATGTAATATTGGTCGATATCGTTTTTTTTGCCTATCATGAAAACCGATAAAATGACGCCTGGATTTCGTCGGCATTTACATCATCAAACTGCATCGTGAAGCGTGTAAACTGCATGTGATTGCAGTAACAAGCTTGCTGTGCCTGACTAACAATATGTCTGGTTTGGAATCAGAGGGTGGCTTTTTTTCCATTACTTAAGTTGAAATAGTTTTCTTACTTTGCACAGACCATGTTTACATTTGAAAGCCTTGTTGCATTTGAGAATGCATCCAATGGGGTATCACAATAAAATTAGGCATGATGTGTTAATTCCACCACAGGAGATATGTGATGTTACCTAAAATTAGCTAAATAGCCCACATATATCGGTATCAGTTGATATCGGAATCGGAAATTGAGAGTTGGACAATATCGGTGTATCGGTTATTGGCAAAAAAGTCAATATCAGACATCCCTAGTTTCCATGTATGGCTGAAATACTCCAACAGTACAATTTGCCATTGTGTAGCTCAGAGTAATATACAGAGTTGTAGGAGAGCTGGTGTGCTCGAGCTGCTGTGAGAGGAGAGAGGCAGAGACTTCATCGGGCTCCACATTATAGAGGAGAGAACTGGGTAGTTACATCTGAAAGGGATTATTGTCGTGACATAAACTAACAAGAAAAGCACTCAGAGAGCGAAGTACTCCTCAAAGGCTGCTCAGTTGTATAATTTCCGACAGATTAAATGATTAATAAAAAATGACCTTGCGCTGAGCACAGACGTGTGTTCTGCATGTGTATGTTATGTACGGATACTGAATCATGTGACCTAAATATGTAGCATGTGGCAGGAATTGATGAAACTCAGAAACACCCCCAAAATTTAATCAGTTGTTCCTTGTATCATTCCTGATGGATAAGTCCTGATAAGTCCTCAGTGGTGGATTTGTAGTAGGATCACAATCATGTGATCATCAGCAGGCAGCTGACGTAGTATTCACTTGTTGTCATGGTTACAGTGACGCCATACCGCTATCTAGCAATGATACATAAATCTTTAACAAATCCATGGATCCAGACTATAAGCTGCATCACTGAAAAAATCTAATCACTTGGTCCTTGTGTCATTTCTGACCTTCCCTAAAAATTTCATCTAAATCTGTTTTTGAGTAATGTTGTGAACAGACAGCCGGATTCATAGATTAACAGACAAACGTACGGCGATCGCCACATAACAACATAACAAATGTGTAACTCTGACACACAGAGACACATTTTAGAGATTAAAATAATAAATTAATGACCTCAAAGCGACTTTAAGTCCAACTTAAATCAGATTACAGTTTGTCTGCTACATGAAACCATTGGCTCTATAAATCACATCCTTTGTTCCTCTTCAAAAAAATAAATCAGAAACCCAAAAACAGAAATGTATTCTGATGTTGTCTTGATTATAAATATTCATAAATATTCTGTTAGAGAATTTTTTGGCTTTTTAAAGTAGCGTTTAAAAATGTATGACAGAGTTCTGGGTCTGGCTAAAATGAATGTGGGTTGCTGTTCAGGCTGGGCGTAGCCATGTGCACGACAACTTAATCATTTATTCATCCAGTTTAGGGACAGTGGAGCACAGCTCCGATGCAGATAGACTCTCTTACGGTTTTATACTTCTCTTCTACCTGCTAACTGGTTTGGGGCGGTCCATGATGCAGCCTCCAATGGAAAACAAACAAGGGCAAAGAGTAAAGCGCTCAGAATGAGATTAAAACAAAAAAAGAGGGCAATGCTGTTTCCTCTGTTCAGAGAAGGTCTGACCGGGCTTTCCCCGTGGTGTAATTACATAAAACACACAAACCCTGCAGGCAGACAGGACAAGAACTGTTGTGTTCTCAGGAGAGCAAACACAAGGACAGAGCAGTGAAGCGTTTATGTGTATTACCAGTCTCTGCATGGTCTTGACGTGGGTCGGGTTGATGGACAGGGCCTCTTCGTACCAGCGTTTGGCTTCATCTACGTTGCCCCTCAGCTCGGCTATCTGGCCCCTCATGTACAGCACGTTATGGGATGTGGGGAAGAGGTTGGCGGCTTCCTGTGTGCACGCAGTGGCCTCAGCAGGTTTGGACATGCCGATGTACACCTCAGCTGTAGGAGAACAGGCACAGAGACGGGCAAACTATTAGACGGGATAAAGCAACATGATGATGGTCAGAATAATTGGCTGCCTCAGACCATTAAGAGGGCATTTGTCATAAACACTGATGAACTTCTCAAACTGAACCATTAAAGTCCCAAACAGAAAGCAAAAGCATCAACAGAGCGCACATTTAAATTTGCAAGAGGAAGAAGCTGAAGAAGCAGTTAGAGAGGAGAACTACATTTTTCACCCATAAACGGCATCGATAAGAAGAACATTTTCTGCATCAAGGTCATCTAATGCTTTCACTGTGTTGCTGTGATGAAGACGGAGCGATATGAGCAGAGCACGAGACAGACGGAGGAAATGAGTCTCAACTGTCCGTCTGTCTGTCCTCTGATTGGCTGATTACATTAGCTGTGTCGCCAAGCTGGAAATGACCACCTCTGACAGGAAGCAGCTGCAGAGATAAACAGGAGCACAAACTACCTCTGTCTCAGTGTGTGTGTGTGTGTGTGTGTGTGTTTATGCACATCCTTCAGTCTGTTGTGGTCGACCAGTGTTTGCTGCTGGATGCCAAAATAATGATCAGGGCTCTAGTGTACTGCGAGGGAAATCTAATATCTAATAATATCTAATCAAACGGTCCTAAATCTGCTCCTGCCAGCTAATGTCAGCACACACTCTGACCTCATGTCTGTGTGTTTGATGAAATCTAAGCTGGGAGGATGATCATGTGTGTCAGACAAAACCACCGCAAATCACAGCTGAGCAGCATTATGGCCGCAAACTTTACATTTCCTGTTTACATTGCTACTGCTAAACTGCTTGTATTGGAAAGGTATGCATACACAAAGTTAACTGGAAATATAAAGAACTTCACCTCTTTGGGTAGAACTAGGTCTCCAAATTCACCTCAGCCTCATCCAGAATGATAAAAATCCTGCAAGTATTCCCTCTCCTGCTCCTTCTGGACCATTACAGCCAAAGTTGTGGCCTTTTGGTGTTAACATTTCTTGTCAGCTGTGATATTTTCCTTAATCAATTTGTCCTATTTGAAGGAATTTTCATGCCTGAGTAGGTGGATGCATACAGTGTTTCCAGCATCTGAAGGACTTTAAAGGTCTGCAGAGATGATGGTAGCTGGTATTTCACTTATTTCAAGAATTATGAAGGTCAGAAGAAATGGAAGCATTTGGCATTTTTATTTAATTGTAAGGTTTTAAAGGTTGGGAGAAAGAAAAATGCAAGAATTTAAAATAAGATGTAATTAATGCAGCAGATTTAAGGAAATAATACCCTCTCTATTTAGTTCATCACCACTTACTGATATAATGGAAGGGAAATATTATAATTTTACCCCCACAGAAGTGGATTATATGGTTAATAATGCTGCAGCCTCACTGGGTACAACACTTGATAGTGTTGCACCTGTAAAAAAGAAAGTTCTATCTCAGAGAGGACCTGCTCCTTGGTAGAATTTCCAGCTGCGGACTTTAAAGCAGGCGTCCCGAAAGCTGGAAAGGAAGTGGCATTCCACTAATTTAGAGGAAGTTTATGTAGCTTGGAAAAATAGTCTAGTAATTTATAAAAAAGCTCTTCGTAATGCCAGGACAACATATTATTCCTCTTTAATAGAGGAAAACAAGAACAACCCCAGGTTTCTCTTCAGCACTGTAGCCAGGCTGACAAAGAGTCAGAGCTCTGTTGAACCTTGTATTCCTTTAGCTTTGAGCAGTAACGACTTCATGAGCTTCTTTACAAATTGTTATGATTAGAAAAAATAATGAATCTGGCCCTTCCTACAAATGCCACAGATGTATCATCGAGTACAGATGCTTTAGAATTGGCTGTAAGACCAGATGGATACTTAGAATTTTTCACTCCCATACATCTCTCTGAACTAATTTCCATAGATTCTACATCCAAACCATCGACATGTCTTTTAGATCCTATCCCAACTAGACTGTTCAAGGAGGCTTTACCTTTAATTCATTCCTCAATGTTAGATCTGATTAATCTCTCTCTAGCAACAGGTTATGTACCACAGGCTTTTAAGGTTGCTGTAATCAAACCTTTACCTAAAAAGCCCACTCTAGATCCAGATGTTTTAGCCAACTATAGACCAATATCCAACCTCCCATTTCTCTCTAAAATTCTGGAAAGAACAGTTGCAAATCAATTATGTGAACATTTACAAAGGAATAGCTTGTTTGAAGAGTTTCAGTCAGGCTTCAGAGTACATCATAGCACAGAAACAGCTCTGGTGAAAGTTACTAATGACCTTCTCATAGCGTCAGATAATGGACTGGTCTCTATACTTATTTTATTGGACCTTAGTGCAGCATTCGATACAATCGACCACAAACTTTTATTACAGTGACTAGAACATTCTATTGGCATTAAAGGGACAGCACTGGACTAGTTTAAATCCTACTTATCAGACAGGTTCCAGTTTGTGCATGTCAACAATGACTCTTCTGAGCATACTAGGGTTAATCGTGGAGTTCCGCAGGGTTCTGTCTTAGGACCAATACTGTTCACATTATACATGCTTCCCTTAGGCAATATTATTAGGAAGCACTGTATTAATTCCCATTGTTATGCTGACGACACTCAATTGATTTATCTATGAAGCCAGATTAAACTAATCAGCTAGCCAGACTGCAAGATTGTCTTAAGGACATAAAGACCTGGATGACCTATAATTTCTTACTACTAAATTCAGACCAGACTGAAGTCATTGTATTTGGCCCCAAACATCTTAGAAACTTGCTTTCAAAGCATATAGTTACTCTGGATGGCATTACATTGGCCTCCAGTACTACTGTGAGGAACCTCGATGTTAACTTTGACCAGGACGTCCTTTAACTCACACATAAAACAAATCTGTAGGACTTCCTTTTTCCACCTGAGAAATATTGTGAAAATCAGGAACATCCTGTCTCAGAGTGATGCAGAAAAACTAGTCCATGCATTTGTTACTTCTAGGCTTGACTACTGTAATTCCTTATTATCAGGTTGTCCCAATAGCTCTCTGAAACATCTACAGCTGATCCAAAATGCTGCAGCCAGAGTACTGTAGGGAGTTAGCAAAAGAGATCATATTTCTCCTATACTGGATTCTCTTCATTGGCTTCCTGTTAAATCTAGAATAGAATTCAAAATCCTTCTTCTGACATATAAAGCTCTTAACAACCAATCTCCATCATATCTTAAAGACCTGATAGTACCATATTATCCTAGCAGAACTCTTCGCTCTCAGACTGCAGGCTTACTTGTTGTTCCTAGAAGCTCTAAAAGTAGAATGGGAGGCAGAGCCTTCAGTTATCAGCTCCTCTCCTGTGGAACCAGCTCCCAGTTTGGGTTCGGGAGGCGGACACCCTCTCTATTTTTAAGACTAGGCTTAAAACTTTCCTTTTTGACAAAGCTTATAGTTAGGGCTGACTGGGGGACCCTGACGGGGTGAGCTGGTGTTTTCATTTGCACAACTGACTTCCCCTCTTGACGTCCCTTTAGTTTGCCCCTAGTTATGCTGCTATAGGCCTATAGGCTGCTGGGGAACCTCTCTGGATGCACTGAGCCCTTCTCTAACTACCTATGTATTTACTATATATACCATTATTGCATTACACTCACTCTGTTTCTCCCTGTGTCCTTTCTCCGAGTGTCCCTGATCCCAGAGCTGGATGCTTCAGATCTGTGGTTGTTCTCCCACCAACTGGCCTAATCTCCATCTGTGGGATGCTGCTGCTGACCTTCCTCCAGCCCACTGCTTCCAGCTGCCCATTTCCATCAATCTACGCTGCATTGCACTTACTATACTTGATTTGCTCATCTACATATTTTTGAATTTACCACCAGCTATATATGTAGTATATTTAATGTCAGAGCTGTACACCATAGCAGTAAACTATAATTAGTTTCCATGTTAGTTGTATTTCGCATGTATCATCTGTCTTATCATGCATGTGTCAAACTGTGTGTTTTATGGTCCTTGTGTCCCCCCCCACCTCTCTATCTCTATCCCTCTACCTCTATCCCTCTATCCCTCTATCTCTACCCCTCTATCCCTACCTCTCTACCTCTTCTGTCCCTCTCAACCCGCCCGGCCAGCAGCAGATGGGTCCCCCCACATTAGAGCCAGGTTCTGCTCGAGGTTTTTTTCCCTGTTAAAAGGGTGTTTTCCTGCCACTGTCGCCTGTTGGCTTGCTCTGGGGTTCAGGCATATGGGTTCTGAAAAGCGTCTCGAGACAATTTGACTGTAATTGGCGATATATAAATAAAATTGAATTGAATTGAATAGATTTCATTTATCTAGTGACCTCTCAGATTTACCTTGGGACCCTGACAGGGTCAGTGAGGTCAGTACAGCACCTGATCAGAGGAGCATTTACAAATTCTGATGGGCCATGTGTTTAAAAAAAAAAAAAGAGTGCTTCTAGCATTTTAGAGGCCAAATAAAAGCACTCACACATCAGATCTACATCATATTTCACATACATAAAAATAAGACCAAATTCTATTTTTTACACATTTTAATGGGCGGAATTTAGAGAATTCATCAAAACTAGGGCTGTCAAAATTAACACATTAATGCGTAATAATCCATCATCATGATTAATCTGATTTAAAAGTATAACGCAATTAACCCATCTGCAGCACTAAATGACCGAAAATCCCTGAAACGTCTCAGGAAACGCATTTTGGGCAGTTTGTCCAAGTAAACTTACAGTCGCACAAATGGGCAGTTGATCTGGTAGAGGCAGAACCAACCAACCATACTATATATATACATATGTGTGTGTGTGTGTGTGTGTGCATATATATATATATATTCCCTTCTTCCCTGAGTCTGTTTGCTCATGCAAAATGAAACCTGATTAACATAAATTAAAAATGATATTTAACCGTGATTAATCGAAATGAATCCACAGCAATCCCGTGATGAATTTGATAAAAAAATTTAATTATGTGACAGCGCTAACCTAAACCAAAACAAAGATGCAAGTCATAAAATATAAACCTATAAAACACAATATCTGGTTCACAATTATAAAAAGCAAAATGAAACTGTTGGTCTCCCTGCAGTGAGTCCTGTCTGAATGTCAACAACACGGCTGATGCTGTGAAATGGACGACGAGTGATGCAGGAATAGAGGGCAAAAAAGCACTCTGATTGATGTCGAGGAGACATTGCATGGCACTCTAACCAGCTGAGCCAAATGGCCATTGCTGTGAATCTGCACTCAGAACAGGCTTATGTTTGGAGGGCAAAAGGACGATTGTAACACACTGTGACAGTCCTGAAGCCTGTAATTACCACCAATGTCAATTTATATTCGAGAGGGAAAAAATGCGTTGGCACAGGGGGCTCCTTGGCGGTCATGTGGCCCTATGCACATGTCTCGCCTCCGTATAGCAATACACGTCTCTGATGTTATGCAAGCCTATGGGATGTAATCGTTTTTTTTTTTGTATGTGCTCAACAAGGAGGTGTTAACAATGAGATGCCAATACTCTTCACTGAAAGTCACAGAAGTTCTTTAAGGGTATTTTAAGAGTCTCTATGGGTGATGTCAGACAGGAGGCACTATTATCTCAGCTAGTCTTTCTCTGTAAACTGTGTTTTAAAGTGCTGACATACAATAACCCTCATGCACTGTGTGAACGTACCTGCATGTAGCCAGATCTGAGCCAGCGTCATCCAAGGGTGCAGGGGTCCATGTTTAGGTGCGCTGCTCTGCAGGGAGGAGGCTACCTCAGACAGAGCCTGCTCCACACGACTGGCTGCTATGGATGTAGCATGAACCGAGCCTGGAGGGAGAGAATCAAGCCGTCACACACACCATCTCCACATTTGCTGACTTTAGCACTACAGCAGTGTTAGGCAGCCATGTGCCACAATGCAGGCTTTATGTTCAACCAGAAAACAACAGCAGAGCTCACTGAGTCCCACAGCTTCAGAGAGGAAGGAGGAACTTATCAGTGAAATCTGTGGTGTTTGGTTGCAGTAAGAAGCTTGAGGCTCTGAGCCCACATTGGTGCACAGTTTCCTCTTCCAGCACTGAAGCCTTTAATGAGTCCACACCATTCCACATGCTGCACCACACAGTGTTATGGCCCTGGATTAACCAGGCCAACATGAACCCATTTCTGCACCACCATGCAAAAACTGCATCACTCTGCTTATTAGTAACAAAAAGAAGCGCTACTGTGATATTTTTGTTATTTTGCCTCCTCATTACGTGAGATTTTTACAGGATGCAAAATGGCAACCACATGGGACATTGTAGACACACTGCAGATACGTGAAAGCAAAACATAACACGATGATATGTTAGTCTAATCATATACACTACCATTCAAAGGTTTGGGGTCATCCAGGCAATTTCATGTTTTCCATGAATACTCACACTTTTATCCATGTGCTAACGTAACTGCACAAGGGTTTTCTGATCATCAATGAGCCTTTCAACAGCATTAGCTAACACAATGTAGCATTAGAACACAGGAGTGATGGTTGCTGGAAATGGAGATATTCCATTAAAAATCAGCTGTTTCCAGCTAGAATAGTCTTTTAGCACATTAACAATGTCTAGACTGGATTTATCATTCAGTCAATGTTATCTTCATTGAAAAAAAAAGCTTTTCTTGAAGAAATAAGGACATTCCTAAGGGACCCCAAACTTTTGAATGGTAGTACATCTGAATGTTTTTGATTTTACACTTATCTTATGCTGCCATATATAATGTTTTGGTCACTGTTTGAGAGTTCTTTACAACTAATTGCAATAAAGACACAAAAAGTCACTGCACTTTCAGAACATTTAAAGATTTCTGCAGAGCTACTGTTTAACTGAATCTTTTTTTAGCCTATTCGAACACACTGTGGATGTAAGATTTGAGGTTTGTTTTTAAAAGTGGAACATTTTTCTGCACGAATTGTGACAAAAACATTGAGATGTTAATTATAGCTTTGGAAATAATTATTAGACCACTTGCTGCTTTCTAACAGGTTTTCAGCTTAACTAATTCTGTTAGGATTGTATCATAATGAATAACTACAGCATCTTTCTAAAGACATGAAAAAAGTTTCTGATAATTCAGTTAAATGTGATAATGTTTAACAATAAGCTGTGCTGAAATGTCAAAATTCCAATTAAATGGCCAAAATAGCTTTTAAGTCACCATAGTTTTGTGTGTAAGCTGTATATAGGAAGTCAACTAGGCTCAGTTATCACTAAAAAATGTCTGAAAGATTGAGAGATGATGAGGAGACATCTTTAACAAAGAGGAAGACAGCGAGAGTCGTTGCTAACTAGTTTGGAATCAGCGAAACATCTACAATTCCATTTAGCAGAAGCTTTTTTTACATCTGAGAGTAGATTGAACACCTGGTAGTTAGGCTGGGCAACACTACAGTTCTTTCCTAATGATCCTCACTGATCAACTGCACCCTGACTGGGATTTGAACCACTGATCTCCCGTGCCAAAGTCAGGGGTCACCAAGCTATCTAGATGTTAAAACTTTAGAAAAAACACAAAGTAGGGCTCCATCAATAACTGCAAAGGAGGAATCAGCCACAGAGGTCGAATACTTATTTCCAAAGCTGTATGAACAGTCTAATCAAAGGTTCTAAAGGTTAAGCAGATAAATACCAGCTCCACTATAATCTATTCAGTCTGATCTGTTTAACATTATGAAACATGTTGCTCAACAGGCCTTCATATTTCAGTTTTACTATTCTACATGCCAATATGTTTCTTTAAAAAGTAAATACCTGTATAAAAGCACCTACTTTTCATCTTTGTCATTTACAGCATAAAGGATTAAAACTACATAGAAATAAGCATTTTATAGCCTGAAACGAATTTAAAATGACCGGCGATCTCAGCTAGCTGGAATAAAAGCTTTAATCTGATAAAAGAAAGATTTCCTGTCCCCCATTCTTATTATTCTGGTCTCCCCTGGTGCGACCCATTTCCCCCTCCACTACACCGACATGAACTGTGTGTTTGAGCGCTAAGGGAGAGGAAACCACCCATGTGTAAAAAGACAACTGAGATAAGGGTAAAAGGAGGAGATTTGAATTTTAAAGCTCGCTGTGTGTGAGAGCGAGAGAGGAGGAGTGTGCTGCTGATAAGCGGATTTGGGGAAATGACAAAAGGATGTCTCTTTCTCTCATACAACACAAATGCATTTGAAGTTGAGGATCCTGTTTTGAAGGGCTGTTTTTTTGGGGATAAATTATTAGATGCCAGCATGCAGCAGCCTTGCCTAGTAGATCACATTCAGACATGTGCAATGGTCCCTAAACTAACCTCGTTTTGATGAAACTGAGTGAAACATTCTCAGCTTCTTCAACAGCTAACAGAAAGTCACTGGTAATTTGAAACTTTTTATTGGTCTCTCCATTTCTGATTTGTTTTTCCTCCCCTACATCCAACCTTTCTACTTTCCTGAACAGAGCATTCTTATCATGCACTGTAAAGCCTAAATCTCATATAGGCAGCAGGTCACATGGCCTTGACAGTGAATGAAAAAAGTCCTACTCAGGCGAACAGTCGGAGGAAGAGGAACAGAGGCGGTACAGTGTGTGTTCATATGAATTGCTTTCACTTGTGCCACTTTGTGCCTGTAATACAAATTTCAATCCATCAACCATGTAGTTGTAGAATGACATAATTCCCAGAGGGAGAACATTTTTGCTTTAAACACTTAAAAAAAAAAAAAAAAAAAGCTTTTCTAAACTAAATGACATTTACATAATTTCTAACAGATAGCTAAGGAAGCTCCTGCAGTGACTTGTGCCTAAAATTCACACAGTAGCATGCACTAAAGCTGCTCAGTGAATTAAAGGAATACACTGACTTACAGGGAAAAAGGCAACAAATCACAACAGCATAAGTTCCCCCTCTGTGTATCGTGTGTAACAGCCACACTTCTGACTGCTGTGAACAGTTAATTGTATATACATAACTTCTCCTGGTGTCAGTATAAAAGACAGTAACTAACTACATCTTGATAACAGATGCACAGAGCTGATAATGCTTCTTGTAAATAACATTATCAATCTCATAAGTCATCATCATCATCATTAGTTTTTCCTCTGCACTATTCCCCCCTTTTCTTTTCATTTATTCACCCTTTTCACAGTAATTTGGTAGAGACTGATCTATTATGGCAAATTAATTATGAAACTTTAGTAGAATTACAGCAATTATTTGATTGTTAGCCTGTTCTATTTGCCAAAATTACAGCCACGTGTCACACATAATTAAATTCGGAAGCAAGAAGCTGCTTCTTCTGCTTCATCTTCATGTCACTGAGTATTTGCGCATTTTTTGCACTACTTAATAAAGACAAACATTAAAACAAACAGAAATAATACCTCAATCTGACTTTCACCCCACAGTGAGCCTGAAAAAAAACTACACCCTCTAATGAGAAGAAGTGAGGGTTGCTCAAGTATAATCGGCATTTTTGTTTATCAAATGGAAACTAAACAAAATAAAAGAAAAATGTACAGATTTCTGTCACACAGGCCTTTACTACATACTCTGATTGTGCTTGCTGTCTTGTGTTGTCACCCCAAAGGCCCATTTGAAGCTATGAAAAACCCTACAACATGTAGCTACAACACAGATCTCCCTCCAAGTCACTGTATCCCTTTAAATCATGGACCATCAACATGATACAAATACTCTCCTGAAAACTGGCTGCAGATGTCACGTTAAAGCAGGAGATATATTTTCGCCATACACATATCGCTCATATATGTGAACCTCATGGGGAAAAGGTCCAAGAACTGAATGAAGAATGGATGGAAAAAGGAACATCTGATGGAGGTTACATGGCTACTTACAAACAGAAAACATGGAGGAAAAACCAAGAGTGTTAGCGTCCTGAAGGCCGCCTTGAAAAAAACGGAGGGATGGGAAAAAACAGAAAGACGATTGTTAATGACTGAAAGAGAGGAAAAGAATATCTAGATCATTATGATAGAAAAAGAGTGCTGATTCCAGAAGGTCGACTTCAGAGCACGATGAGGTTCCCTTCATTCTTCACAGCATCCTTTTAGACCACATGGCTGCTTCCACTTGGACCTTTTTAACACTCTTGTTTAAATAAATGCCAACCGAGCAGCATATTTACTCACACTTTAACTAACTTTAAGCATAAAAGAGCCTCATCTTTCTCTACTTTTTAACTCATGACAGATTTTTGTCTCTTCAGTTCAAAATTACTCTGAAAATGAGGCACAGCGAAGAGGAACATGACATGTATTTTGCATTTCAGCACAGTGAGAGTGAAATTAGAGACACATACCTCACAGAGCTTTTAACTGACTCACCGTACACATTAAATTTCAACCTCACCAAAGTAGCATTATAAAAAATCTTAGTCTGATTTCCAGTAGTTGTAATCATGATGATGGACTAACTGTTAGTTTTAAATGTCACTGTTCGCTGGCAGGCTGAGAAAAACATCATGTTCTGGAGAGATGATTTAACTAAATTACAACCATTATTTCCCAGTACAAACATCATTAGCAGAAGAGATGGAAACAAGGAAAGACAGGATGAGATTGAAGCTGGGAAGAAAGACAAACTGATGATGGCTGAGATGAAAAATCCTCACAGAAACAGACACAGTAATAACAAAATCAAGTGAAAAGCACACAGATGTGAAGACAGTAAAGCTGTAATTTTCTGTAATATCAGAGAAGAACCCAGCTGATCTCTAAATCTTAGCTGCATCGACTTCAAGTGTGTGCAAATCACAAAAAATGCAAAGCAACTGCAGCAGATTCATCAAGGTCCAACTGCAGTCAAATCCACGCCCAAAGTATCTGCAAGCAGGCTTCAAGTTACAGCTGATCTGAGAACGCCTATGTGATTATGAGGAACATCTAATACTCCAACAGGGTTAGTCATTTTAGTTTTAAACTCCTTCTTCATGCCTGTGAGGCTTGAATGAGTCACTCAACTTCCAGCTTCACTACAATCTCAGTGAGGTTAAAGCACAACAAGGCTCAGGAAAAGAGTTTAGTGAATATCAGGGCCATTAGTTTAGTGAAGAGAAAAACAATCCCTGGCAGATTGTTTACTCAGGTGCTTCTTGCTAACACTGCAGCAGATAATATTTTGAGACAAAGTGTAAGGATATAATTCAGAAATTAGGTGGGTACCCCCCAAATATACCCCCCAAAAAAGGACAAAGGCACTGTTGTAGTCCATCTGTGGTCATGAATAAAACCCCACAATGTGTATCTCTGTGTATCAAAAGTATTTTTTTTCAATTAAAAAATCCCTCCAGCTTTAAAATGGTGTAGCTCTGCATAGTTTAAGATGTATAGATCTATGGAGTCCCCGTCTCCCGCCACTTCCCCCTAGCCTGCAGTTTAGCACAACAGCTCACCTACAACTCAGTGAGCGGCTGTAAAACTACATTTTAATACTACATAATAGCCAACTGCAATGCTAGAGAAATTTAGCTGTTCGTGTTCAAATTGGACATGGATTCTAAAGAAGAATCGTGAAGCGGAAAACTTCACCCTGCAAGCTGACAGGACTGGTGTCTTCGGTTTGTTACATATGAAATCCTGCAAGTCTGAATGTGTTTTTTCAGTATGTGGCAGTGATATAGAGATATACAGAGAGATACTCCGTCATGAGGCTGACTAAATATTTTTCTCATTCCAACATACAATATGAAAAAAAAGAAAACACCACATGGATATGTCAGCTATCAAGACAAAGAGTGTGATTTTTACAGATTTTGGTTAAATTAAAACTGTCAACACATGCTTCTAAAGTGAAAATGAAAGTTTTAAACGGTGACAATGCCTCTGTCCTTTTTTTAAAAAACAACAACAACAAAACTTTACTCTTTTGACTCTTGTGTTGTCCTTGACGTCATTCTGACCCCAAGTAAAATCTTTTGCCGTCCTAAATTTTTATGTAACAAGGTCTATTTGGCCCTAAATTCCAAAATGACAGGAAAAAATTGTGGCAATGTTGGACTGAAGTAAGACTAAAGGTGTAACACAGAATTGATTGACAATTTATACACTATATAATATGCTTTAAATAACAGTCAAACCAGGCGGAGTCACTTTGACCCCAGAGGACAAAAGGTGTATGGCAACTGGGAGGACATCACGAGGGTCAAGTTTTAAATATCAGCGAATCTATTGTCAGTATTACAGTATTGTCACAATATTACCATTGTTGGACCTGACCATTTCCTGCATTAAAGCAAAGATGAAGTAAGCATCTGTGTTGAAGCTCTCATCATGACGGTGAGTTCAGTGGAACTCTACAGTCATCAGAGCTGAATCCAATAAAACACCAGAGAGATGTCGTAGCGAAACTGGCAGCTTGAATGTGCAGCAGACAAACCAGCAAAAATTCTATGCTTCATGTCAACATATCAACATAGAGCAGAATTTCAAAGGAATGTTTCCAACATCTTGTGGAATTCATGACATGAAGAAATGAGGCTGTCTAAGAGCACAGGGATGCTCTACTCAGTATAAGTACGGTGTTCCTAATAAAGTGGACCCTGAGCATGAATTCTGACTTTGTATTTGGACTTCAGAATAACTACTGAAATGCAGCACAAGTGATACCATTTGTGGTCTGCGGAGTGTAACGCTAAAAACTACAGCACAGCAAATCCATGCATGTTTCTGAGTGAGTGTAGTGACGGTAAGCTAATTTCAGAATCCATAAATACGAGAAGAGACAAGGTTATTACCTTTAGTTTTGATATAGCTGAACATGAATATGATACGAATTGATATCTATTTCTGTTAAGCTAAAATCCCCCAAGTATTACTTAGCATGCAAATGAACCAACGAGCAAATCTCCAAAAACTTGTTCTGCTCTTTCCTGTCACTCTCCACACCATGCCACAGGCAGAGTGGACGTGGAGGCAGATTACAGTTGGAGGAGAGCTGGCGGAGAGCGACGTGGTTGCAAAAGGAGTGAGTCCTGGTCTTGGTGGGAGGAGGAGGAGGAGGAGGAGGAGGAGGAGCAGGAAGAGGAGGAGGAGGAGAAAAAGAAGGGGGAGGGGAAGAAGGGAGGAAGGATGGGTTTTTGGGTGGAGGAGGAGACTGGAGGATGAAGACAGGGGAGGAAGGGGAGGACAGCGGGGAGGAGAGGGTGGAGATGGTGGATGGAGAGGTGGGGGAGACTGGTTCATAACCAGACTGAGAGGAGGAAGAACCTGAGACTAAAACAAAGGAAATAAAACAGAAATGAGTGAAATCAATCACGGAATAAAGAAAGGACAGACACACTGGTCCTTAATCTGCACACACTTTTCATAAAACTATAACCATTTTTCTAGAACTGTCACATTCTGCAGTTTATCATCGTAACAGCTGTAGATAAAGCAGCGTCTTATCCAACAGAAAACACTGTTGTCAAAACAATATCTAACAAAAAAAAATCAGTGATACGAATTGGTGAGATTGGTTTACAGACATTTTCCTCTGATATCTGATAATGGAACAATAAAAAAAAAGAAGAAAGAGGAAGGCATGTGGCTCTGAACGGCCTTAAAATTATTTCTTAGATGAGAAAAAAGAAGTTTTTCTTTTTCTGAAACACAGTGAGCATGGGGGCCTTCTGTGTGTGTGTGTGTGTGTGTGTGTGTGTGTGTGTGTGTGTGTGTGTGTGTGTGTGTGTGTGTGTGTGTGTGTGTGTGTGTGTGTGTGTGTGTGTGTGTGTGCATGCTCCTACCAGTCTCAGGGTCACTGAAGTCAGGCAGAGTCATGGCGTTGAGCTGTCGTCGGTCTGCTATGGCTCTATCCAACAGACTGCTGCCACGCCCTGAATCACTGCCATAAACACACATGTATGAACACACAGGGCTTAGATACACTCATGGACAGAAAACAACAATGTTTTTATACTGGGCTGGGTTGCCAAGCAGTCAACACGCTGAGACATATAAGCCTATCGTTTCTTAGCTTCAAGTGCAACCTTGAATGAAACCAACAAGAACTGGGTGCACCAGTATGAACTGATCCTATTTTTATAATGAGGGTCTGCCGTGTCTAGCTTCGCCTTCTGGTCAGTGCTATCATTATTTTTTAACGGACTCCTAATAAAAAAACAAGAAAAAAAATCAACAATAAAAAGTGTGCTACTTTGGCTCTATCTCTTCACATTCGATTGATTACAAGCGATAAGTAAGAGCCTATTACCGTTCATAGATAAAAGTTCTCTTTCAGTCAAACAGATATCAAACATAAATAAAGGCATTTAAGCAAAGTTTTGTGTTGGAGGTTGCATTATTTAAAATTTTGACTTGAAGATTTTCAATTTCGCTGCAACTGTGTATCAGTTACAAATATTGGTAATTGTTCTGTTGATTACTAATAAACATTAATGGCCTTGAAAAAACCTCACTGACTATTTGATGTCTCCTGAAGAAAATGTGGGTTAATAAAAATGCACATTGGAACATATGTACTAAATTCTGAATGCTAATACTAGTCGACCAAATGACAAGAATGATAGATAATCATCTGTAATTTAAAACTCTATAATGCTACTAACCTAAAGGTGTGTTTCTCCATGCTCCTACTTACAACTAATGCACTCTAATCCAATACTAATGCAATACAGTGGTCCCTCATATATCGTGGGGGTTATGTTCCAGACCCTCCCGCGATAGACGAAAATCTGCGAAGTAGCAATCATATTGTAACCCTTAAATATCGGTCGACTCACCCGTCTACAGGGCTGTAGGTCAGGCCGGGTACAATTATTTTGCATTTTTATGCTCATGTCTTTTGCTGTCTTCCATGCTAAACATCCCCAGCATGACAGGACAGTTTTCTGCAGGTTTTATTCACTGCTCAGCACAACAAACACAGACCACGCTCTTACCAGCTCTCCCGCTGTACCACAAATGGAGTTATGTGACGATCAGCTACGTTTCTCTGTGAATCTGTCTGTCCTGTGCAACATTACTCAAAAACAGACTAATGGATTTGGATGAAATTTTCAGGGAAGGTCAGAAATGACACAAGGACCGAGTGATTAGATTCTGGCAGTGATGCAGCTTATAGTCTGGATCTACGGATTTGTTAAAGATTTCCCATCGCTAGATATAGCTGCCAGCACGGCGTCACTGTAGCCATGACAACAAGTGAACGCTGCATCAGCTCCTTGCTGATGATGATGTGATCCTATTACAAATCCGCCATTGCCGACTTATCAGAATTGATACAAGGAACAATTGATTGATTGATTAAATTGTGGGGGTGTTTGAGTACCATCACATTTGTCCCGCTACATATTTAGGTCAGCCGATTCACGCACACATGCATAACACACGTCTGTGTTCAGCGCCAGGTCAAAAAATGAATAGCCTTGTCAGAGTATTGCGCTCTCTGAGTGCTTTTCTTGTTGATATATATTTTAAGGCTTTATAAATCCTCCCCACACACTACACATCACCGCATAGCAACACTATGAAGTGATCAGACGTCTGTGTGAGATCGACATGGCCAGATACCGAATGCCGCTATACCATATGCTATACTCAGGAGACAGAGGAGACTGATGCTACGGTCGCTGAGCCAGTCAGAGCCCAGCACTGGACGCTATGCGATGGCAGCGCTGGTCGCTATGACTGAACTGTTGTGCTGCAATGCACTATGGGAGTTTGGGGTCTTGGGGGTTTAAATGTGGTTTATGTTAGTGTTCCAGTGTTATTAGTGTTTGTGTTTTATTGTGTTTTCGTGGTTTATTCAGCCTAGTTAGTTTGGTTAAGTGTTATGTTGTCAGGACTGTGACTGTGAAGTATAGTGAGTTTCATGACTTCCTGCTACATTTATATTATTGTCTGTGTCAAAATAAAAGCATCTGGCAGTTATATAGTTTGTAAGAAGCAGGTATACGTTTCCCAGTGTTAGTTTTCAATGCAACTCGCCACAATAACAATGACAGAAAAGATATCTGTACTGCAAAATTCTGCGATATAGCGAAACATCTGCGGAACCAAACCCAATCCAAAACTCCGCGATACAGTGAGACCATGAGAAGTGAACCGCGATATAGTGAGGGACAACTGTACATCCTACTTTCAAGAATGTTAAAGTGTTCAGTTTTTGTTCAAACTGGCATCGATTCAGCAGTTGTTTCTATTCTCAAGCATTTGATAAAGGTTGCCAATCAACTTTAAACCTATTTTAGGAAGATTTGCTACAGGTTTCATTGCTACAGTGGCTGATATTAGTGGTGAAATCTGATAGAATTTTTGGAAACATGGTGGACTGGTGTTTGCATTTGGGGAGTATGCGTGTTTGATGTGTGTGTATGAATGTGTGTACCTGGGGTTGGTCAAGTTGTAAAAGCTCTTCCAGATCTGCAGCATGTGTTTACAGGTTAGCAGAGCTTCTTCTGGTCCTCTACACATGGCCTCCAGCTTCACCTTGGTATACAGCAGACTGCAATAGATGACAAATATATATATATATATATATAATGGTGGTCAGTCAACACTCAATCCAAATCTTCTGTGCGTGGCATAAATAAAATGCCATGGTCATGCGTGTAGAGCTTACTTGAAGTTCTCAGGATACTCAGACAGAGCCATCTCTATAATATTGAGGCCGTCGTGGTAGTGTTTCTGGGCAGAGAGAAGCAGGGCCAGCAAATGGAGGGAGTGGACATCATCTCCTTGAAGCTGCAGTGCCTGTCGAACATAGCCTAGTGCCTCGGGGATCTACACACACACACACACACACAGACACACACAGACACACACACACACACACACACACACACACACACACACACACACATATACAAACTACAGGTTTTCACTAGAATTGGGATAAAAAGCACTATGTAAAATGAAAGATGCATCACTCCTCGATGTTCTGACTGTGGTTGTCTGCCTTTTGTTTTATGTCTCAAATGCCCATTGTTGTACAAACTGATTTGATCTTAGTGCTCTGTATCGTGTTACCTGTCTGGACACAGCGAGCTGCAGCGCCAAGTAGAAGGCAGCCAGATGATCAGTAGGAGACAGACTCTGAGCTCTGCAGAGAGAGAGAGAGAAAATAGATTTTGTGTTAAGGCGGAATAAAAAATTAAATAAGATTAGATGAAACTTTAAAGATCCCCGTTGGGGAGTTAAGTCGGTGCAGCAGCAAAATTGTAAAAGGGCAGCAGAGACACGACAGTAACACAACAAAAACCGAACCAGAGGATATTTAAATATTTGGACACATTTATCATCTACAGCATCACATTAATAAACTCAGATGATATAAATAAAAAGCACGAGAGGGCATGCTGTTAGTATTACATTGATGTAATAAATGTCACTCAGAGCAGATTTATGGATGAAGGTTGTCTTAGGATACAAATGAATGCCAAACCATACACTGATTATAATGCGGGGTCAAATTAATCAATGTAAAATACAACACCCAGCTAGGATGGTAACTTTACATTGTGAGATTGAAAAATAAGAGAAACACAGCTCAGTCCGAACCTCTGAAAGGCTCCTAAAGCTTTCCTCTGGTACTCCTCCTGTGTGCTCCGCAACGACGCTAGAGAGACAAGGACAGAGTGAAACAGTGAGATACATGATGCAATAATGATGTAAGTGACCAGCCGTCATCTGAGAAACACAGCGGTGCCTCTCTGGTCAAGTGATCAAACCCCTAAAAACGCTCTGTGTCGATCAAAGTTACATATTTAGAAGTTTTTCCTGGAAAATAATCTCTTTTTGCCTTAAAATGCTTGACAATATTGCTTTCTATTTAACGTGCAAGTCTAGAAAGTCAGTCTTTTTCTATGTCTCTGCTCAAACGCATTGCCAAGCTGTAATATTGGAGTGATTCAGCCATAAATATTCGAACTGGGGCTGCACAGCGACTCGGTGGTTTGGACTGTCGCCTCACATCCCAGCCTGGGATCTTTCTGTGTGGAGTCTCCATGTTCTCCTGTACATGTGTGGGTTTTCTCCAGGTTCTCCAGCTTCCTCTCACAGTCCAAAACCATGCTGAGGTTAACTGGTGATTCTAAATTGTCCGTAGGTGTTAATGTGATTGTTTGTCTCTATATGTAGCCCTGTGATAGACTGGTGACCTGTCCAAGGTGTCCTCAGCTGGGATAGACTCCAGCCCCCAGAGACCTTACTGAGGATAAAGCAGTGTGTAGATAATGGATGGATGGATATTCAAACTGGAGAGAGAAGAATAATGATACAGAAAGCCCCCCCTGCAAGTTGACACGATTGGTTAATTAGGTTTTTTTGTATGATATCCTGAAAGTCAGGGTAAGCTATAGTGTTGACTGCTTATTTGGCTCATGATGTGTCTTCCAGGATACAAAAAACTTCATATGAACAAGTTGATGAGGTAAAAAACAAAAACTTGATTTTCCTCAGAGCAAAGTCTCTGACGCTTCATGTTTCCACTCTTTAAAACATTCAGGTCAGACACAGAAATGGTTGCATGTTTTGTCTGAACACAAGCAAACAAAATATTTGCTGTCCGTTTTGTCAGAACTAACAATATTTTGACCAATCAGCCTAACTTCCTACTTAACAGGAGAACTAACACAAATGCTTCCTAAAATTCTTTCAAAGAAGGAAACAACAGAATAAGAATAAGACTGTCTTACCATCAGTGGCTTTGAGGCTGTAAACCAGGCCGATGGCCAAGTAGCCTTTGGCTCTGAATTCAACTGCTTTTTCTCCCATGTCAATCACCATCTTTGCAAAGCACTCCCCTTCATCCAGCTGAATTATGGGAGTAGAGAGATATAAAATGATAAGCAGAGGATGCGAAAACAAGGAAAAAATGTGATGTTCAATGCTTTTAATGTTGGATAACAAAGGTGCTAAGTTGAGTTACTGACAAATATTCAAGGTAACTTCCCCAAAAGTATTAGTCCTCTTTAAAGGACCGCCATGGAAGGTGATATACTGAATCATCTGTTAGCTGTGTTACACTTTAAGACTTCTGAATAGTTCTCACCCAGTGCAGAGGTCCAATACACAGTTTGACGGCGAGCAGTGGGATGGTGGGATCATCAGGCTTCAGACGAATGCATTCTTTAAGGACCTTAACAGCGCGAGCTGATTTGCCAGCTGCCATTAGCGACAAGGCGAGCTGGTACCACAAGTGGAACTCCTCAAAGGCAAACTTCATGGCTCTCTCTAAACACTGCAGACATCCAAAATTAGACACATTTTTCAGTTTTATCAGGGTGTCTGTAATTGTCATTAATTAAAATATATTGTCACGAGACATTCATTTGTTCAGAAAAAATATTGTGTTAAACTGCTGTAATGTAATTCCATGTGGGTGTACTATGGGAAAGATAGCCGCTTTAAGACATCACAACCACTATGACTGTGACTGTGCAGCCCACAGAGGATTATTCACCTCTGACAACATCTCATACTGCCCCCTCCTGCCCAGAGCTATAGTCAGCAGGTCGTACACCACAGAGGCAGACTGTAGGCTGATGATCCGATCGTTGTTGTGTTCAGGAATTCTGCTCAGGACGGCGTCACGGTTAGCCTGAAACACACAAAAGCACAAATATAGATGTAGATGCACTATGGCAAGGTTTACAAGGTGAGTTTACCTACCACACAACAAGCAGGAGATGAAGAGCGTTTGTGTCTTACCATTGATTCACTGATGAGCAGCAGCAGCAAAGCTTCTTCTGTGTTTTCCTGAGGGCAAAACAGACTGGTAGGGGAAAAGGACAAGGAGAGAAAAGGGAGAAATGGAGATAAACGTGATAAGGAGAAGATGGAGAGAGCTGTTGGTGAAAAAGTACACTGGCGACAGATTTCACTTCGCAGCCATTTTGGCCAACTTCCATTATACTCCCAGTTTGGCGACAACAAACACATGCTGTCACTTACTTCTCTCCTGAGTACACCCGTGGGCGTCGGCTCAGGCTGTAGTTCTTGCTGTGAGTGTGTCCCTGCCGTGTGGGATCGTCCAGGGGCGACACTGTGGGTGGGTCTTCCAGAGGAGACCAGTAGCTCTGTTCACACATTCCTCTGAGCAAAATCTCTGCAAGCTGTCTGGCAATGGTCTATAGGCGAGCAGACACACATACTCAAACATCAGGTAAAGATATTCAGCCACGAACACAGCAGCAGTCTGTTTACTTAAGGTCTGCATTTTGGGAAATACATTTTTTCGCTTTCTTGCCAAGACTGAGGCTTCGTTCAGACTGCAGGCAAATTAAATTTGTTTTTCAAAACAGATCTTTAAGGCAAACTGGAAGCACTGTTATTAGCAAGTGCTCACATCAGATTTGTGTGTAATTACCTGCATGGGTTACTGATGCAGTCGCCAGTAAGCACATAGCGATGCTGGAGACACGGTGGCCAGTGCAGAAAAATGACAAATAGAGGTCTATCATCTTGCCTTGTGCTTTCAAGTCACTTTATTTCAGCCACAAAACTGTCCATGGAGTCTTGTTCTCCATGTTACCCAGAACTGATTCTGCTCAGCATGTTCCTCACTCAGGACTTGACATCTTTATCACATGTTGTGTGCTATGTTGTCACACAGCACGCAGAATGACATCACTTCTGAGAAGCATCTTTAGAAATCGGCTGAGAATCACAATTCAAATCATCTCCAAAAATGCTGGATCTGATTTTCCAAATTCACATTTCATGACATTTTTTTTTTATTTTTTTGCATCTTCCAGGTTTTCTAAAATCATCTGTACGTGTGCCAAATTGCATTCACCGGATTAGCGAACCGGACTGCGTACAATTCTAACAAGGAGCATTTCAGACAGAAGAAGTGGGAGGTCATGAGGGAGAAGCTGGGACCAGTGTGGTACATCCTAGTCAGCATACATCAAAACACTACAAAGAAGGTAAGGCATAAACTGCAGACGTGACAATTTGCCAAAAAACATACTTGATTGGTCAGTCTGGACGAGGCCAGAAATAACACTGATATCACTCTCATATCAGTCAATATGAACCTGGAGCCAGTAGCTATTAGCATAAAGACTGGAAACAGGGGGACACTCTGGCTTTGTCTGAGGTGAAGAAAACCCGCCTTCTAGGGCCTCCAATGCTCAGTAAATAACACATCACAAATCAAGTGAGTAAGTATGTTTCCAAAATGTCAAACCAGTCCTTTCAGTAAGTCAAATGAGGAGCCTGAGGGAAGCGAAGTTCAAACATCACTTAATCTCTCATCAAAATAAACAGAAAACCTCACAACTCATTCCTCACCATGCGTAGGTTCTGAGTGGTTCTTGTCTCAACAGCCCGAAGAATCTCCCGAAACCTGCTCACTCCTTGTGTCAGGTTGCTATGGTGAGAAACAGGAAGAAAAACACTTGCTAGACACTGTAATGTCTCAACACAGACAAATCTTTACACTTCAGAGCACATCCACAGCATTCCCTCTGTCCATCAGTGTGTAAATCAGTGCATGGGTACAAATGCAGCTGGTGTTTCTGTCAGCTGGAACCTTGACAGTTCAAGATGGCACGGCAGCAGTCTTAAGGTGGCATCCTAAAGCTGAGCAAACTACATCCCCAGCATTAACATTCACAAGTCTCACAGCCATCTTTGATGTTTGTTTATACTTTTTAGACATTTCATGCTGCGCTAGGCAATCTTACATGCTGGGAGCTTCAAATGAGAGCAGAAATTATGTCAGATAATGTTAGTTTGAATTCATTACTTGCTGTGTGATGAGGTTTTTATATCTGACACCAGAATTTAATATGGATAAAAAGACCACATCTATAATTTCTACATATTTTACCGTCACTCTCTTTCCTGCTCCTGAGACTGAAATGCTGGATATATTCAGAGCAGAAAAATGATGCAGCAATGGGCAAAAACAAGCTGCGCACACAGACGGATTTCATGTGGTTTACTACAAAGTTATGTCCTCCAGCACAAGGCCTGAGCAGCTGCTGCAACACTGAAGCTATCTTTGCTGGACTTCAAACAGCAACACTGAGAACTACTTGGAGCTGCATTGTGTTTGTTACTTAACTGTGTTCACACTTCTCAGATTTTATCCACTGGTCAGCAGCTTTGTAACACAACAACTGCAAAGTGGGTGGAAAGTGCCCACAAAGGGTTGTTCGTGATTTCTGTTTGGGCAACTGACGCCCTTTCCAAACTCGAAAAAAGTTCAGTGAGAGCAAAAGCAGTGTGAATACTGAGAGTCAGTAATGGGCTTTTAAACTGAATCTCTCTGTGAGTTCTGAAGACAACTCCTGCATCTGTCCATCAATCCACCACCAGCTGCTTGTCTTTCTTACCCATTCTTGAAGTGGATGACATGGGCTCTCTGCAGGCCCGTCTCCAGGAAGTAGCCCAGTTCCTGGTCCTGGGCTGTTGGGCCAGGCTTTGGGCTGCGGTTCTGAATCCCAGCTGATAACGCCTACAGAAACATACAAATACAAATCATAGAAAATTTTGCTTGACAACTTCCAAACTAAGCCAAAATCTTCTATCTTTACAGAAAAATGCTTCAAATCAGCCAAAGTGTGTCAATGTACAATGCAAAGACTGACTTTCCAGTGTTTGATAAGTGGCTGCTGCTGGCTGAATGAAAAACTGGGTTAACTAAAAATAATGAGCTACGGTGAGTCATCTTTGTACCGGCTATGTATTTATAATAATAATGTGGAATCTAAGATAACCATTTTTGGGGGGAAAAACACTCTCCAACAAGATTTCACGATTGAAACTGGCTCATTTATGTCTGTGTAGATTCAAAATCAAAGGCATTGAGACCTATTAACACAGGATCAATGCTGTAACTGAGGCCAAAGGTACGTCTGCTAAACCCAACTGGAATGGGGTAAATTAATATTAACCCTGTAAGACCCAAATATAGAAAAAAAAAATAGCAAAAAAATTATGAAAATAAAAAATTTATTTTTATTTTTATATATATATATATATATATATATATATATATATATATATATATATATATATATATATATATATATATATAGAGAGAGAGAGAGAGAGAGAGAGAGAGAGAAAAATATATATAACATATAAATCGATATATATAAAATATATATAATACATAATATATATAAATCGAAATAAAATAATAATATATAAACCCAAATATAGAAGAAAATTAGCATAAACAACAAAAAAGGAAATTCTATATATATATAATAAATATTTATATATATATAAATATATATAAAATTTTAAAAATTATATATATAATTTGTATTATATTTGTTTTATATATATATAACAAATATAATACAAAATTACATATATATACATATATAAGAAATTAGCATAAAAAACAAAAAAGAAAAAAATATATGAAATAGAAAATCACATTAAAAAATAAAACTGATGTATTTCTGCAACAGTGGCTTTTACAGGGTTAATTAACTGACAATACTTTGTAGAAATACATTTTCACTTTGACAAGAAACAGTCTTTTTGTAAATTGTCAAAAAAAAGCCAAATTATACTGACCATGATTCAGTGTTGAAAAGAAATAAAAGGGGGTGAATACCTTTACAGGGAATACATGTTCCTGTTGTTTTTCTTGGATCATCAATACAGTCAGGTAAATGGGAGGGACAACATATAGAGGTTAGTGTTGATTAGTGTCACAATCTGCTGGTTTTATTTGTGTTTTGAGGTAATTATGCTGGAGATCGAGTTAAAGACATTCATTGAATAATCTAGTAATGAATCAGCAGGAAATTGAATCTCCTTTTTATTCTATTTTGAAAACAACAGGGCTGGCCTGAATAGCAATTTGTGGGCTCCGGATATTCGGCCCAGATGAATGATGAATATCCAAACATTCGGTTCGGTCCTTAACGTCCGACGGGGGGGGGGGGGGGGGGGGGGGGGGGGGGGGGTCCGAATATTCAGATCTCAAAATAAATATTCGGATACCACCGTAACGACCGAGTATTCGGACATCCAGATATTTGGGTCCAGCCCTAGAAAACAAATGCCCTAAATTATCTGGTTCCAGCTCTGGTTTGCTGTTTTACTGTGTCTTACATATACATTTTTTGGATTAGTTAGACAAAAAAAAGACAGTCAAATACGTTTTGATATATATTTTATCAATCAAAAAATTCATAAAACAACCAGCAGATTGTGGAAACAACTGCTAGTGGAATCCATAGACCTCATCATAGTTTACCTTCTTTACCTAATCTATAATATCACTATGAGATTTTAAAAGATTCCTGTAAGTTATGTTTCTTTCTCTCAGTGGGCACACTGAGACCATTTTACATTATTCCCTAAAACACACCTATAGTGTTTCACGGTTTGGTTTTCTTGTTGAATTCAGGGAATATTTTTCACAAGATTCTAATACATTCTTAGTAGGATTGTTTGATTTGTCTCCTCCTGTGATTTACTGCCGTTCACTCAGTCTGCGCATCTTCTCAGACATTCTCCAAATAAAGAGGAAGACATTTGTTTGCCAGCTGGCTATCATGGGTGGCAGCGCATTACTCAAACTTGCACACAGGCAGCAGAGTACTCATCACACATGCTCAGAGATGGCAAGATATTTGATGAGCGCTTGTGTGACACTAGAAGAAAACACTGCTCTAGGTAGTTATCAGCTAGTGGGCCAATTTCACACCCTCACACACTCACACACACCTTCTCAGCCTCCTGCAGGTAGAGCAAAGCAATGTCTCCAGATTTTTCATAGCAGGTGATGATTTCCTGGTCCCGCTCTGTTGTGTTCCTATTGGACAGTGGAGACCCAGTGTTCTTATTGGACAGAGATGGAGAGGCAGCTGGGACCTTCTCTAGACACAACCCTGGGCGGAGACAGGGACAATCATCAGGGTGGCAGGAAAACTAACGAAGCGTGACGGTTATCACGTTTTGTATCTGTATTTTACACTTTATGACAGCAGGATGATCAATTTCTGTTACTGATGAATGTTATTCAAGTGCTTTGGGACTGAAAATGTGAATAATTTTAGTTGGCATAGTCAGAAATGGTCTGTTCTGCATCTGATTACAGAACAGAATGACAATAAAAAAACAACTAATATATCAACTAAATACCCATTATTCAAGGACAAACGCCTGTCCTGTGTGCATTCATTCATATTATGCTGTTGATCAGCAGTGACACTGTACTGCCACCATGTGGAGAGAAGGAGTACTGCGCAGATTAAGGCACATTAGAATGAAGACAGGTGAAGCGAGTTGAAGAAGGTCACGAGACATGAATCGATGACTTTGGGTCTGTGTGTACCTTTAGTAGCATAAGCCTCCGCTATCATGGACAACCTGTATACAGGAGCTCCCACCAGCTGCATGTCATCCAGGCTCACCCTGCCGTAGTGACCTGTCAAAACATCATTCATAATCAATGGATAAACTGATTGACTCCTTAGTTTTTTATTCAGATCAATACTGAAATCAGAAAGTGAGCTAAAAACCAAAAAATGAAGCATGTGTGGGCTACCTAGAGCATCTCTGTAGTCTCCCTCCACATAGCAGAGCTTGGCCATCAGCAGGCTGGTCTCCTGGAGGTAATCAGGCTGGAAGACACAAAATGTGAATTTGAAAAGTGAAAATGCATCTTTAGGGACTTATGCACTGATTTATTCAGGGTTTCTGCAGAAACCAGCTAGTCAAATTTAATGTTTTTTAATGCCATTTTAATGCTATACTGTAAAAAATTTTAATGCCATGACCATGAACTCAAGAAAAATTACACAGGTTTGTTTTTTCTGTAAAAGATGATTTTTATATGAAAACTGTTCCTATATTTTACTATTTCTGAATCTGGAAACATTGCGTGGAACAATTCAGAAATGCTTTCGTTGGATGTGTATGAGTGGTGCTGCACAGCAGTGTTCAGACACCACAGCACATCCGCCTGCAGAGTTGCATTCGACTCAAAAGATGCCCGAAGACTACTTGATTTTCTGACGGTAGCGGTGGTCACTACAGCTGCAGTTGTGCTGTTTGTGGTGGTTGAAGTAGATGCTGAAGACATTACACTGTTGGTCACAGGAAAGCAACTGGCCACAGTTCACCGTTGTCTGCCTCTCACAGCTGATTTGTGGCTGTCGGACCGCATGTGAGATTTCATGGCGTTGACACTTGTACCAAGCTTAATTTTTAATTTTTTTTTACAGACACTGCAAAGTCCTTCTCCGTCTTGACCACCAACAGGTTGTAGCCATTCTCTGAATTCCACGATTTTCTAGTCATTTTTGCTGGAATTTGCATTTCCCCATTTCCCAGCTCTACTCCACCTGGTCCAGCCTGCTGACCACTTCCCAAACATCCAGTTTTTGGCAACTGTGCCCGACCGGACAGAACAATTATCGCAATGGTTTGGCATGTTTACGCAGATGTATGTATCTGGCAAATCGCAGTCTATAATTATATATTATTATTATTATTATTATTATTATTATTATTATTATTATTATTATTATTATTATTATACATTGTTAAATATTTTCTTGAAAACTACAGAAAGATTTTTTTAATGCCACTGAGAATCAAATTTAATATTTGTTAATGCAATTTAAGGCCTTAATTTTTGCAAAATCTATTTAATGGCTATTAATGCTTTTGAATGCCCTGCAGAAACCCTGTTATTAGAAGTTTGCATGAGCCACACAGTCACTGAATCAGTCTGTTAACCATCTATCGTTGCGGGGTTACCTTGAGGTTTCCTCTGTCCAGAGCAGCAGTGAGGTGCTTCCTGACCTCCACCAGTTTGGGTCGTGGGCCCCTGGGACTGGCTCCCTGTTTGATGGGATTCTCCTTCAAGTACGTCTGGAGTTTGCATTCCCCCAACAACAGCTCACCTAAGTCATCTACACACAGACAAACATTCAGGGTAATTATCGGAACTGTCACCACTGTAATAATGTGAATAAAACAGTGTCAAGGAATCAATACTACTCCATGTATATGGCTTTAAAGTCAGTCTAAGATCAACCTACAACCAATCTAAGGTCAATCTAAAATTAACTGATATTCAACTGAAGCTGAAAGTAATATAAACAGTTATTAACCCTCCTGTTGTCCTCATTTACAGGCACCAAAAAATATTGTTTCCTTGTCTGAAAAAAATCCAAAAATTCAGCAAGAAATTCCCCAAATTTCTGAAAATGTGCAAAACCTTCAGGGAGAAAATTCCAATAATTCCTTAAAAGTTTTCCTTAAAAGTTTTATGTAAAAAAATAAATAAATAACTAAAATTTAAAAAAAAAAAAAAATCCCCCAAATTTGGCAAGAATATTCTTGTAAATATTTTCAAAAAATGAGTACAAACTTCCAAAAAAAATTCTAAAAATATCTAAAGTGATTCCATATATATCAGTAAAACTTCTAATATTTTCTTTAAGAACATTCATAGAAAAATCAACCAAAATCCAGCGAATTTCGCTGGATTTTGGTTGATTTTTTTTTGTGAATGTTCTTAAGAAACATTTCTTTTTTCCAGCAAAAAATGTTCAAAGATTTCCCAAAAATGTTGAAAATGTGGACATCAAAAGTTTCACTGTGAAAATAATTTTTTTTTCCACATTTTCAAACTTTAAAACGGGTCAATTTTGACCCACAGGACGACACGAGGGTTAACAATGGCAACAATATGGGGTCAATCAAATGATAACGTCTCCACTGTAAGGGCTAAAGTAATGACCCTTAATGTCAACAACCCAGCGCCATTCACAGTGCAGAAAGAGGAACAAGCGGTGATGGACAGTTTCACATATCTGGTGAATGTGTTCAGAGAAGATGGAGGCTGGCATTGAGCATCCAGAGGAGGCTCATCAAAGCGAAGCCTGCAGCCTGAACAGAGCATGGAGGTCACCACAGTACAGCACTGAGGCTAGGCTATACCAGAGCTGTGTTCTGTTCCTTCTAATGTACAGTTCAAAATGCAAGAGAGAGAGATGTACAGCGACTTCAATGAATTGTTAACTGTTCAGGAAATCCAGGACAAGGAACATGGACACCACAAACAACTCTGTTTGATCCCACAAGAGATGGCGGCAGAGATAAAAACCTTTAACTAAGCATTGAGAAACCATCGTCCATGCCCTAGACCAGGGGTGTCAAACTCATCTTAGTTCAGGTTCCACATTGAGCCCAATTTGATGTCCAGTGGGCCGGACCAGTAAAATCATAACATAATAACCTATAAATAACCGCAACTCCACAACTATATGAACAATCTAGTATTTTACTGTATGATCAAAACAACTTGTCATGGTCTAGAAATTATTTTAAATTTATAGTTTTATAAATTTACAATTTGCAGTTAATGTCTTCTCTAGAATTTTTACACTTTACAAAGTCGTCCCGCGGGCCGGACTGGACCCTCTGGAGGGCCAGTTTTGGCCCGTGGGCCACATGTTTGGCACCTCTGCTCTAGATACTAGTAAGTGGCTCTTGTGGTAGAGCAGCAAGTAAACCTAAGTACATAGAAACACAGCTTTATTTAACACATACCAGCCAGAATTATGAAGTTGCTAATCATGTGTTTAGACTGTGTGTGTGTGTGTGTGTGTGTGTGTGTGTGTGTGTGTGTGTGTGTGTGTGTGTGTGTGTGTGTTTAGATATTCAAAGGCTGAAATGACCAGTAATCCTGCTACTGATCCCAGTCATTGACCACAGCTCACAGCTCTCGTGACAAATTACTTCCGTAACAGCAGCATTTTCCACACTGTTAGGAAATCATCCACAACATTTCATTATTTCACAGCTGTAACGTAGCACCTGATTCCCTTTTTTCTATAACACAGTCACATTTCAAACACTTCTCACCAAGAAAAAGATAGGAAAATAAGACCAGGAACGAGGATAAAGCTTTCTGAAATTATTTCCCTCAAAGTGAAGAGATGTCACATACTGTTTGTCATATATGCAGTACAGACGGTCCGTGTTTGGACAGTTTGACGTGTTTTTTCTTCAGGCTCTGGGTTTCAGAACATCTGATTTGAAATAAATTGATGGATATTCCTATAAAATGCCAAGTCTCAGCTTTAATTTAAGTACATTAGCATAGAAAGAACAGTGTGGGAGATGGAGTGTGCAAAGTTTAGGAGTTTAAAAGAAATCTGAACGATACAAATGGGGCATAACAAATCAGCATATTTTATATTTTGTGTAAATAGTCTTTGACCTAGAGTCTGTCAGCTCACCATTCTATCAACCTGTGTCTCGGTGGTATTTGAGAATCTCTAAATGATTTTTCCTTTTTTTGAGCATCGGTATCACCCTCTCTATTCCTTATACTGACACACAACGCCACCTAAAATTAATTCTCAGGCGAATATTCGGATCTCAAAATTAATATCCGGGTACCACCATCAGGACTGAATATTTGGACATTTGGATATTCGGGTCCAGCCCTACCTAATACAACTAAAAAACTCAAAGAGAGCACTTTATAAAATCACTTTTCTTGGCAATGGTTGCTCATCTTCTATTTTTAATGTTTAATTTCCAAAATGATCTCTCAGCTATGGAAGTTTGGCTCTTAAGGCTACGTTTAACTGTCATACAGCTTTCTTGACAAGAAGATGCCAGGGACAGAATAGGAATTTTTAATCATTTTCAATACTTTTATGGTAATTAAATGCATTAAAAGCAACATGAGCAGTTTGTCTCTGCTATTTCAAATGGTTGCAGGACAGAGCAACATTCCCAGTACCACAGAACCATATGATTTAGAAAATCATGAAATGATATTTAAACATAGAAGTAACAGGAAGATTTGATTGTGAAGATGGGAGATGATAATTTTTACATGCCATTCTAGTGAATGTGTTTGCATATTATATCGTCATCTACTTTTCAAATCAAATGTCACGAAGAAAAATGAAAAATCCCTGTCAATGTGAACGATGCTAATGATGTCACATGTACACAAATAGGAATATATACATAAAACCAAAGCATGAAATTCATACTGCATGGTCCGTTACTTGTTAATTCGCAAATTTAAATATCACACTGTCATTAATAACTATTTTCTCCTGACAGTTTCACTGTCCAGCTCCATCAACAAGGAGTTTAACCGCGAGTATACTGAATTTTAATTACATTTAGTATTTCTATAGATTTTTAAATTAGAAGTGTACTTTTTATAGTATTGTACAGCAAGTTTTTTTCTGAGTATATACTGTATGTAAGCTGCTGAATGCTTAAATTTCCCTCAGGATTAATTATCTATCTATCTATCTATCTATCTATCTATCTATCTATCTATCTATCTTAGTAGAGCTAGCTGTGACGCCAAACTACCATTTAAAAAGTACCAAGTTTGACTCTTCAGTGGGTTCATCAAACCTGTGACATTCCCTGAGTCCATATTAAGGCATATAACTAATAATATTAATCTTATGTAGAATTCGGCTCCAATAGTTAACCCAGCAGAGGTCATTTTGTTTCATTGAAACCACAACTGTGAGTCGTGTTAGGACTTTCGAGCAGCAAAAATCTGTCAGTTTGGTAACAAGAGGCCAACGAGGAGGAGGTGAAACAGTCCTGTCGTTTTACTGCTACAACTCTGATTGTTGGGATGGAGGTCGGTAATTCATAAAGCTTGTCACACAGGTCCAGCAACGACAACATTAACCTAATGACAGATTTCTGAACGAAGTTCCGCTTGAGTGGAGAGTAAAGCGATCCAGGGGCAGAACTGTCACCACACAAACTGTTCCTGTCCTAAAACTGTTTTACAGCGTGTTCACATCAATCCGCCCAAAAGTAGAACCATCTCCCTCTAGACTAAAAGTCTCTCTCTTGACCTTTACTGGCTAACTGGCTCCAAGCAGAGCAGAGCTGAGAACTCCCAGCATCGGCTGCTGCTGTCAGGAAGCACCGAGGACTGAGGCCAGAGGGAAGGCCTCGTCGGCTGAATGAGCGGATAAACCGGGAAACCCAAACGCTTCTTACCGTTGGATATTAGTTTGGCCGAGAGCTGTCGCACCAGCTCCGGTATCTTGTCCCACTGGCTCTCTGAGCGGCACCGCTCTATCTCGGTCTCCAGTCGTGAACCAGACTTCCTCGCTGTCATTTTGGTGCGTGGGGTCGACTGGACCAAAACACAAGCAGAGCACCCTCCTCACTGGAGAGCGTCAAGCTGCCGGCGGCAAGAACCACCGCTACCGGTCACTGCTGTCAAAATAAAAGCCAGATTACCAACGGCTAGGACTGAAGATAGATAGATAGATAGATAGATAGATAGATAGATAGATAGATAGATAGATAGATAGATAGATAGATAGATAGATAGATAGATAGATAGATAGATAGATAGATAGATAGATAGATAGAATAAACTCTGACATGGATGGAGCTACTAAAGAGGCCACCTATCACTTTTGGTTCAACCTGTTGTTAGTTGACACATATCTATATTAAATAAACAAACAAATAAAATAATAAACCTATGAACTAAATAAATATGGTTAGGAGGCCATAAATATGTGAATCTGTGTAAAAATCAAATGTTTATTTTTTATGCAGGGCTGCTTGTACTGATAAAGGCTAATTTAATTTGATTTCCTAATGCTATATTTATTTATTTAAATTTATTGAGATGTTTACTGATTATTTGAATATCAAAATAGTTGGCAATTACTTTAATGGTTGACAGTTATTTAATAAATCGATTAATTTATGCAGCTGTATTGGGTAGAACAGTTATCAAAAATACAAAAGACTACAGTGGCTGACGAGTTTCAACATGACCTACTTTTTGCATTTTATTATGAAGAACCGGGACAGGAAGTGTTTACGTCACAGACACGTTTGCAGTCAGGCGATTACTGAGATGGCAGATTTGTCGTTGTATTTGACTAATGTCAACGTTTCTTTGGGACAAACTATGGAAGCTGATAAGGTTAGTTGATACTGATACAACTTTGTCCGTCGTCGTGTACGTGAAAGTTAAATCAAAGACTAGTTAGAGTATTAACCAAGTACTTCCCTAGCTAAGAAGCTAACGGTCAATAAACACTAAGTGGCTAAAGTGAGCTAACTAAGGTAACAATGCTTTGCTGTGGTAACCGTGTGTTGACATTAAATTTGACCGGATTTACTTTAATTTCCCCCATGTACAGCTACAGTACATGTTGGTAGGAGTAATGCTTTACATACAGCGGTCGTTAAATAACTTTGGAGAGTTGCCTGTGTTTTGTGTGATTTAATTGTGCTAAACGTAGGAGAGCACTTCCAGCCTGTTATACTTCTGCCCTGCTATCAAGACTGAATGATTAAAATCCAGGGTTACACCTCACAGAACTGTTGTGTAATAATGTTAATATACACGTTTTTCCAAAAAGGAGGTGACCCAAGTATTTCAAACATTTACAGACCGATATCTACACTCTCTGTTCTGGGACAGGTGCTGGAATCTGTGGTCAGTGAACAGGTTAAAGAGTTTCTGGCCACCAATTCGATTTTGTCACCATTTCAGTCAAGTTTTCACTAAAATCACAGTACTGTTACAAGTAAATGATATAACTGAAGCTCTCGACAAGAAGTAATGCTGTTTGTCCCTCTTTATTGACTTTTCAAAGGCGTTTGACACTGTTGACCACATTACTTTAATCAGTGTTTCAGCTATTGGTCTTTCTCAACTAGCAGTTGGGTAGTTAAAATTATCTTACAAGCAGAATCCAGGCTGTTCAGATGGAGGGTCTTCCTCTGAAGTACTGCAAGTGAAAAAGGGCGTCCCTCAAGGTTCTGTGCCGGGCCCATTATTATTCACTATTTACAGTTATGGACGAAAGTATTGGCACCCCTGGAATTTTTCCAGAAAATACACCATTTCTCCCAGAAATTGTTGCAATTACAAATGTTTTTGGTATACACGTGTTTATTTCCTTGATGTGCATTGGAAAAACACTAAAAAGCAGAAGAAAAATGCCAAAATTGACATAACTTTACACCACATTTAAAAAATGGGCTGGATAAAATTGTTGGCACCCTTTTAAAACTGTGGGTAAATCATTTTATTTCAAACATGTGACACTCGTTTAAACTCACCTGTGGCAAGTAACAGGTTCTGGCAATATAGAAATCACACCTGAAGCCAGTTAGAATGTATAGAAGTTGACTCAGCCTTTGTGTTGTGTGTCACACCAAGCATGGAGAACAGAAGGATGAGCCCAGAAGTGTCTGAGGACTTCAGAAGCAAAATTGTGGAAAAATATGAATAATTTCAAGGTCACAAGACCATCTCCAGAGATCTTGAAGTTCATTTGTCCACTGTGCATAATATAATCAAGAAGTTTATAACCCATGAAACTGCTAATCTCCCTGGATGGGGACGGAAGAGAAAAATTGGCGAACTTGCGTTTGATAGATTCCAGGAACAACTTTATCATCTGCAACTTGTTTTTACATGCAGATAAAACAAAATGTACGTTCTTTACTACTTCAAAAACTGCCAGATCACTGTTTGGACAACATTTTAATATAAAATGGTGAAGTAATAGAGTTGGTATCGACTTTTATATATCTAAGATTTTTAACTGACGATCATTTGTCTTTTAAGGAGCACATTCAGTATATGGTAAAAAACTGAAACTCTTATTAGGATTTTATTACAGAAACAAGTCTTGCTTTTCTTTTTGTGTGAAATAGAAATTGTTAGAAAAAACCCTTTTGCCTGTTATTGACTATGAGATGTGTTGTTTATGAAGGCTTCTGCTAATTGTCTTCTCATGTTAGTGTGTACCATGGGGTGCTGAGATTCATTATCAGATGTGGTTCCCTTACTCACCACTGTGTGCTCTATTCTAAAGTTAAATGGGCATCTTTAAGTGACCGACACATCTCAGTCGTTGGTGTTTATTTACAGAACCCATTCTGGGTACTGTTCCTTCCTATTTGTCTTGTCTTTTAACAAGGAAACATGGAAGTCATAATCTCCCATCTATGGATACTCTGTGATCTGTCGTCCCCAAAGTACGATCTGAACTGGGCAGGAAAGCATTTAGGTTTTCTGCACTTAATGCTTGGAATAAATTACAATCTCAACTTTAACTTCAAGCCCTTGTTATGCTGAATGAGTTTAAAGCTCTGGAGAAATCATTACAGTCTACCTGGTCTGTATGCAAGTGTTTTATGTGAACAAGTTTTAATGTTAATTTCATCTGTTGTTTACTGTTTTTTAATGTGACAGTGCTGCTGCCCCCTTGGCCAGGTGTCCCGTGTGAAGGAGATATCTGATCTCAATGGGACTAACCTGGTTAAATGAATGCTAAATAAAATAAATAAATTTTGTATCTTCATCAGTGTGCAGGAGCAGCAGAATTTGAGAGTGTGGAGATGGGGGACAGTGCAGGGAGGCAGGGGAAGGTGAAGGTTCCCCGCAGGACCATCTACTTTGCCAGTGGAGAGACCATGGAGGAGTACAGCACTGATGAAGAGGAGGAAGAAGAGGTGCCTGTGAAGAAAGACGTCACTACTACAGATCCGGTAGGCTGGGATCATAAGTTTTGTATATGATTTTATTGAAACAATTAATCTTTTATAGAGACAGAGACTGCTTAGCCAGAAGATGCAGCTTCTGTTTCTTTAGGTTTGTGTGCACAACTCTCATTTTCAAATCCTTGTTCCATTTTAGAGAACATAAAAAGTCAGAAAAGTTTAAAGCAGCCATAAATGTTTTTGGAATACCCATGAATCACATTACTTCTTGTAAGTGACAGAGGCTGCTCTAGAGAATTATCACCGTACTCTGCTGTTTCTCTCAGCTTCATGGAGCTTCGATGCATTTTCAATACTTTGGTTTTTACAGTCCATAGCGCAAACGTTTGTTTTAGTCTCACTGCACTCTTCAGCATCATTTCCAGATGATGCTTTTCATTTTGAAACGGCTTTACAAACACAGCTGTTCAGAAAATTACCTGCACCAAACATCAGACAGAAGATGTTAGTTATTGTGCCACTGGTGAACATAGTGACAAATTGAGCAGCTGAGGAGACACCTGTAAAGGATACCTGTAAAGTCTGATACATGTTGTTTTGCTGTCTTGTGTTTTCCAGTCCAAACTGACCTGGGGCCCTTACTTCTGGTTCCACATGTGGAGAATGGCAACCTCCACTATCTCAGGTAGTCGACTGTTAGAAAACCTAAAACATCATGAGCTGTGGGAGGTGTGCTCATGACAAGCCACTTTAGCCTTTACTTACAGATATCTGTAACATCATTCTGACAGTTAAGAATTATCTGTAACTCAGTTTTAAATAGTCCGAATGATAGTTGGAGATGTCTTAAACATGATTCAGACTAGTCCAAATTGTTGTGTGTGATGCTCCTAATGTGGAGCTTGCCATTGGATACTGGAACAGAAAAGGCTTTGGACATTGTTTATGAACCTAACCGTCCTTGCTGTGGTGGATATGATTGTTAGAAAATGCCATAAAATAAAAAGAACTTATTAGAAAAGTTGTTACAGACAGGAGAGAACTGAAGCATTGTTCAGATAGAGCACATTACAGTACAATATATTGTCGTTTTTTGGTATCTTCAAACACCTGAAGACTCACAACGATGTCTGGACAGGATCAGAAAACTAATGTAGCGGTAAAATGGCTTTCCATATGCGGTTACAGTGCCTTATTATGCCTAAAAAGCAAACTATCACCACTTCCCACTTACTGTAATTACATTTGAGTGATCATTATTCCAGTTTGAGATGTCTATAATGTCATTTTGAGTAGTTCAAACTTAAATTTGTTATATCTTAAAAGGACCATGTAGATATGTTGAATTGAGGGGTATGATATACGTCTTGAAGTAGAATTATGACTAGTCAGAATAAAACCGTAAATATCTGAAAGTAATTACAGCTAGGGATGTCCGATACTGGCTTTTTTTTTTTGCCAATAACCGACATGCCGATATTGTCTGATTCTCAATTTCCGATTCCGATATCAGCTGATACCGATATATGTGGGCTATTTAATAATTTTAGGTAACATCACATATCTCCTGTCGTGGAATTAACACATCATGCCAAATTTAATTGTGATGCCCCATTGGATGCATTCTCAAATGCAACAAGGCTTTCTAAATGTAAACATCGTCTGTGCAAAATAAGAAAACTACTTCAACTTAACTTATGTAAAAAATACCATATATATATTTTTTATTTGTCTCAAACAACACTTCACACTCTCCCTCTCCCTATGAGTCTGTTACAATCTGGCAACTATACTGTACAACTTTAAAATCCAGGCATTAGTTTAGTTTCCATGATAGGCAAAAAAACGATAATGATATTGACTGATACTACATTTTTATGCCGATATTATCGGACATCCCTAATTACAACCATTCATTATGCAACTGCAGATATGTGTAGTTAAATAGTGGATATCTATACTAACAAACCCCATGCACGCGAGTGGTAAAAGTCCTGGGAAGAACGACGATATCTGAAATAGTCTTTATGATTAGAAAGAACTAAATTATGCACATTAGCATGACATATAAGCTAATAAATGTCAGAACGGTTTTAGGAATGTATCACATTGTGCTTGTTTCACATTTGTCATATTTAGTATCTGGGGTTATCACAACACAGAAGGTGAAGCAAGTGTTGAAAGATAATGAGTGTGTGTGTGTGTCTGTGCTGCAGTGTGTGACTACATGGGAGAAAGACTGGCCTCTCTATTCGGCATCACCACTCCAAAGTACCAGTATGCTATCGACGAGTACTACCGCATAAAGAAAGAGGTCTGACCAGAGCGCACACACACATCCTTGATCCTCATATGCAAATATGAAGAAAGTCACACCGTAGAAGCTGTTTACTCACATTTGTATAGTTTTAAATGCTTAGTACGCTGGCGTCTTCCTGCAGGAGGAGGAGGAAGAGGAGGAGAACCGTCTGGCTGAGGAGGCGGAACGTCGGTTTGCAGAGCAGCAGAGAGAGCAGCAGGATGATCCCACGTCTCCACATTCTGCTACCGTGGAGCAGCCAGAGGCATCTGCAGCATCTTTTGTAAACATTAGCTTTGAGCTGGATCCTGAGCCTCCTCTCAGGAGTCCAGACACCAACAGAGTCCCGTCTCCTCTCCCCTCCTGAACACTCAGACAAGCCTCTAACAGTCACATCCTTCTATCAGTTGGCAAAACCTTAATTTACTGAGCTGTATAAACTAATAATATGGTTATTTTTCTATCTTTTTTTATTTTATTAGAAGAAGATCTTAGTACACAGTGCAGGGATAAATGAAAAGGGCTGGTGGCTGCACTAGCCTTAACCTGTGAATGTACAGAGTGTAGTTGTATGTAAGACTGAGATGTTATCAGACTGGGCTGAGCTCACTTCAAATCGATACCAGCTGAGGCAGGGAAGTAAATGCTGTAGTGATGCTGAGGTTAATGCTGAAGACATCGCTCTCAGTGTTTTTTCATTGATTATAAACAGAAAGTGAGACAGAATCCTGTACAAACACACATTATGATACTGTTATTGATCCTGCTACTATGCATATTAATATGACATTCAGCAAGTTTTTCTTGATAATTTGCACTAAGAACACGATGCACTCCGGTTCAGCCAGTCACTGCTACACTATCAGATCTGGAATTTAGAAAGCCTTAAAAACATTTATAAAACTGTTGAGGACTAACCCGTTGACCTGAATTCACTTTTACTCATTTTAGATGCAGCGCATACAGAATATATATTAAGTATAATTTTTCAGTTTTTCAAAATTTCAAAAGAGAAGTATTAAAGTAGAGGGCTGTAAAACATTTGCACAGAAACCATAAAGTTTGAGTCGTCAAACAGCCTGTCAGTCATTTATAAGTTCAACATAATGTCCTCATACTTAAAAGGAACCCTGCACTATGATTCATTTCAATTCATGGTCCGACACATGTAAGAGCTTTACTGTTTATGAACAATGTTTTAATATGTTAGCTTTGTGCAGAAGATACACCTCCTGAGCTGTGGTCTTTATCGTAACACACTTATTAATGTTTGTAGCCCTTGTTGCAGATATTTGATGAAGTAACTGGATGGGTACTTTGATTCTGATATCAGTCATAGTGTCCATATAGCTACATGCCATATTAATAGACCTGTCCTTTGAAGTTTAAATGCTGTTTTCCTTTCTTTAGATGTTGCAGCACTCAGGTACTGTGTTTAGTGTGAATCATTTGCCTCCAACAAGAAGCAGCAGTGCGTTAAAACTGACGTGATATCCTAATCTACCTTCTGTTCACACCTGTCGCCATGTAAAACGTGTTTCTGTGGTAATTTAACAGTAATACTTAAAATCTGCTACTATGTGACTGATGATGCCCACGTTGTATAGCGCTCCTCATTCTTCAAGTGTCCTTGGTTGAGCCATCCTAAGCTTCTTAACTGTTTTTATCCGCTGATGTGGCAGTTGTGAATCACAGGCCTCCTCACAGCAGCAGTGTTCAATCAGAACTGGAACAGCTACAGACTGGAGCTGAAATGACAATTCATCAGACCATAGAATATTGTTGTGTTGTTACTAAGAGCTGGTAGGTAAACATCTCACCCTGCAGTAGTCATTGAAGGATGCAAAGGCTTTTATTTTTGAAGCAGGTAAACTTATGCAAAACATTTGGTTATTGTAACTGAAACTTTAATGAATCTTTGTAGACATATTTATACTTTTGTTGTGTCAATAAAATGGATAAATTTGTGTTGCAGCCTCATCCATGGTGTTTTATGAAACGTATTTCAACTATTTAGTTAAATTTTCCATTGGCTTCACACACTAAACACTAAAACATGGCATCTATTCACCTTCAACCTCAGTGGAGTGAAAAAACAGAACAAAACAAGCTGGAATGTTCTGCACATCTGCAGTTTGTATTTTCATTTTAGAAAACTTGAACCCAAATAAGTTTCATGACATACATATGATATTCTTAATTGCTAATAGTAAAAACCTCAGGACAGAATTCTCTAAAGGGTACAGGAGCGTGTTGCAGCCACACCAGAAACAGTAAAATGCTACATAAGATGTTTTTAAATATATAAATAAAATACACTGTTTATCTCATTATATTGGGAAACCTTCTACATGATAATGTTAACATCATTTTAACATAAAGCATTTCACGTTACACTTTGATAAACTGCTATGAAGCATTGCATGTTAAAACATGACTCTTAACAGAACGGAGCACGATTGATGACACTATGACAAGTCACATCCATGGAGCCCCTTTAACTTCTCATGAGAAATATATACTTCAAATAATTTATGCATTTTAAACATTTTTCTTTGGGTCTGCAAACTTTTCACAATATCATCTATTTATAACATCAAAATCTCACCATGTCTCAACCCAAGCATGAAGCAGAACTAAATCAAACTTTAAATACAGCCAAAATAATGTATACACACATCAGGAAAAGAAGAACTTGCATAAATATTTAATTTGTATAAGTACTTCTGTACATATAGATACCTTACCAGAAGGTAACTTCTATCAATTTGGTGACGTCTGAATAAATTTAGTATTGAAATATTTATGCAAGTTTTTCTTTTCTTGATGTGTGTAAACATTATTTTGACTGACTGTATACCATATTCCTGTTTATCCCCATTTCCTCATTCAGTCTGAGTTCCACATAATAATGTAAGTTATTGTGCTTTAATGTGAAAGGTTTCATGTTCTTATCATGTTGTGTCATCAAATATGAAAGATCTCCCAGTATAATAAGATAAATAGTATATTGTTATAATTGTGTTATAAGCTGATGAGTTTGTACGTCATAACAACAACAGCCTTTTGTTGTAAATGTCTTCCTATGATGTGGGAAAACACCTTTTTTAATACATTACAACATGAAACATAGTTTTTTCTTTTTTGTGTGGTTGCAATACACTTAAAGATGGTAAAATGACAGCAACATGTAGGTCAGGTTTTCTTTGCAGGAAAACAACGGACAGGAACAAAAGACAATATTTACAAAGAGCACAATGCCTGACTTTTCTTCTTCCATCTCTGCTATGTGGTTCTTCTGCCCTCGTTTATCGCCAGTTGGTCATCAGGTAAAGAGTTCTGCTGTCCTCCTGAGGAACAGAGTTGCTGTTGGGAGTCTTTTTGCATCTCAACCACAAATCCTCAGGTGTCGTCGAGGTCCGCTGTGCTGCTGCTGTCGTTGTCACTGGCAACCAGAACTTCTCTGTTCTCGTAGGTCCAGAAGCCGTTGAGGTCAATCAGGATGCTGGCCACCGTGTCGCCCTGGCAACTGTTCACCAAATCCTGGAGTGTGATCTTGTAGGGGTCTTTAGGTTTCACCATGTCAAAGATCTCATCCTGAGAAGACACCGTGATCAAAATGTTACCTTTTTAACGCCGCTACCATCACTGCCATACAAGTTAGTGGACAACCATTAGTGTGTGAGTGTGTGTGAGTGTGTGTGAGTGTGAGTGAGTGTATGTGTGTGTGTACCTTGACATCCTGGAAGGATACAGGCTCCTGACCGTGCATCTTCATCTGCTCCTGAATGGCCTGTAGAACAAAACACACAGCAGCATATTGAGTGTGAAAGTCTATTTTTCTTACCACAAAATGGGAAATTCAGAATCAGGACTTTTGGGTGAAGATGTGCTGAATTCTGAATTAATGGAACAAGAATATATGACGGATGATTGATATCTGTAATAATAGAAACTTGTTTGAATCATCTGAATCACTGCCCTGATGTTGCACCATTCCTGTGTTTGTGTGAGGGGTGTGTAGCCGATACCCTGAAGAAGTAGTTGAGAGAAAACACATTGAGGTATCCTTGATTCTCCATGTCCAAAAGTTTAAAAATATATTGTAAAGCTGCCGGCTCTTTCCTGTTTTCCAAGGCCAATACAAAGTCCAGATAGGTCTTATAGTCCTGGAAAAGAGAGAGAGAAACACAACTACTGAGTTTAAAAAAAAAACACCCGACTGAACAACTGAGGTCTGCAAGTTAATCATCTAAAATATTTCACGGACAACAGATTTAAACCTATAATTCTCAAGTGTCATCAAGTGTGTGTGTCAGCTGCCTGAAGAAGTCACACTGTGCTCACTCAGCTAAAGACTAACCTTGTGACACAAACAGGTGAACAACTAAAATAAAAGGAGCGACATGTAAGGCAGCTCCTCCATCATCAAACACTCACAGACTCGATGCTAAGAAACGTCTCCTTAACGACTGTCTGTTTCTGTTATTGATCGTACCATTTCTCCATCGTAAGTGAGACACTCCTGAAACACTCTGTCCAGGAACACTGAGGTGAGAGTAGCTGTGCCGTAGCGAGAAAGCTCCTCTTTGCTCAACATGCCGTTGTGGTCCTTATCCAGGTTGAGGTACTGACCTGTGGAGATGCAGGTAAAGGTCCAGATGTAAGAGAAAAACACAGGGCTGGTGGTAGCTAACAAAGAGTGATGAACCTGACAAACTTTTTTCCAGCCCTCCTGTAGATATATACATCCATATGAAGTTAAGAGAGTTTCCCATAAGCATTGTAAGGAACGCGTTTCCCAGGAGAACATTTCACAGTAAATGCACATACAAAACGTCAAGAGCTTCTGGAGGTCAGCCGTCCGTAATGCTGATACACAAATCACAAAGTGTTGTTCAAAACACAGATAAATCATTCATGAACAGTTAAAAGTCTGCAGCCTTCTGCTAAGAAAGTAAACTTTGATTATTTTAGCTGCTGCTAGAGGCAGACACGACTCTAATGGATCAGAGAATTATTAGCTTTTGACGTGGCTCAGACCTCATGTTGAGGATGACCTCTATGTGTGCATGATAATTTACCCATCATGTCAATCTACCCAATGAGCAATGGTTTGTTGAAAGGAGCAGATGTTGCAATCCCTGGTGTTTGCATCACTTCTGATTCGGCAGTTCTGTAAGGCTGCTATAAGGCTTTACCAGCGGGACACATCATCAGTTGTGTACCTCAGCATCACAGGGTGTTTAGGCCAGTTATCACAATCCACCCTCTGCTGAGGCAGGCCCACCACAGGTTGATCAAGCCTGGGTGTGTGTCCCAAGGTTAGCTGTTCCTCTTAGCAGCCCAGATGGTGTCACTCCTCTTCAGCCACAGCCAATGGCTCGTCCTCTCGGCGATGTTGGGCAGCTCTTTGATGGCTTTTCTGTGAGCCTGTCCCCTGACTCCACCCTCTCTAAGGAGTTTTACTGTTGTGCTGGCTAAACTCCATTTATAATGATTATAAATGACTAATGATTTGTGAATGCACACCGTTTCATCCTCTGTTGGAGACGCACATGTCGATCCTGCTGCTATATGATGACTGCAGGGATTTATTACACCCTTCATGCAAACAGCCGGTAGCAATAAACACAGCTCCAGTCTGCTGTTCGACGTTTCAGAAAAACTCTGAATCACATTAAGTCACCCCAAGAGATGTAACTGGTGAGCCTCATGAATCTATTTTACTATTAATGTCATGTCTACAGGCTAGCTGACCAAACTGTTCATATGTGTTGTTTACAGTTACTCCGGCAGGTTATACATCGTCTTCAGATGGTCTTAGCTGCCAAGCCCCCTGATTTTAGCAAGTAAATAAATAAATACCAACTGACATGGCCATGAAACTCTAATGAACCAGTATTGTTCATTAGAGTTTCATGTACTTTTGCATAGTAGAAATTTAAGTTTATCAAAGGATCAGAAATAAGAAAATGCAAAGATATCTGTGAAATAAAGCAACCCAGACCCTTCAGTCCACAGACTGATCATGCTTACTGTCATTCTGAAATCCTAAACTCTAACACTTATATTAGACACAATCAAATTTTTTGCCTTCCAGCCTCCAGTTTGTCCAATAAATAAAAAATTCTTAAACTATTTAACATGATAGACCTCATGTGTGTCTAAACTTTGTAAAATCAGAAGGTTAAATCCTAATTCTGCGTTTGTGCAAATGGATTCATGTTACAAATTGTGCCATTAATTGGCACAAAATCACAAAACAAATCAAATATAAATTGACCTTGTATGTATCGGACAAAATGTGAATTTCAGTTTACTCCATGTAACTAATTTTTGCAGAATTAACTGAACTTCTTGCTTGAAAATGAAACCAAATGTTGCCGTTTTGTTTAACTTTGACCATATTTGTGTGGATGTGTGACAGTATGTAATTAATCTATATAAATATATATTTATGCTTGTGTGGTTCAGTATGCAGAACCTTAATTCACACCATCAACAGTGCAAAGTCGAAATCACAGCATTTCCAACCAGATGGTTTCCTACCGTACACTCGGAGAGCCGACGGGGCTGAGAACCAGTTGGACTCCTGACTCTCTTTAGAAAGCTCCTCATCTCTCAACTGGAAACACACAGAAGGACAGACAGTGACAAATGTAAGGCAAGAAACAGCATCCAAAGGAAGCACTGTCTAACCGAGTTAGCTTCATAATACTAGACAATTTCATGAGAAATGCAAAAAACTGCACTGATTATTATAACTACAAAATGACACGCTTCAGGAAGGCTAGGACAGTTACAATGTATTTCTGTAAGGGCATGAAAAAAACACTTGAAATATTTACAGAAGTGAAAACAAAGAGAAGTACCTCCAACAAATCATCTAGAAAACTGCAGGCAAGGATATCTTGAATTTTTATCTTTCCTGTAAAGAGTAAAAAGAATTTTACCAAACCACACACAAATTTACAAAAATGAGACACAACATGACAAAAATGAGACACAAAATGGCAAAAACTAGACACAAAATTGCAAAAATGAGACACTAAACTGCAAAAACGAAACACAAAATGAAAAAAGCGAGATACAAAATGATAAAAATTAGACAAAATGACAAAAGTTAGACACAACATGGCAAAAATGAGACACAAAATGGCAAAAACTAGACACAAAATTGCAAAAACGAGGCATTAAACTGCAAAAATGAAACACAAAATGACAAAAACTGGACACAAAATGATAAAAAGTAGACACAAAATAATAATAATAATAATATAATAATAACGTTATTTACATAAAAAGCCTTAAGAACAGTGTTCACAAAGTGCTCATAAACTCAGAGCAGTCAATTAAAATAAACAGTAAAAATGACAATAAATAATTTGCTATATTAGCACGCAACTCAAACAAGGGAAGCAGGCAGTTTAAAAATTAATGAATAAGATTGAGGCTTAAAATTAAAAGTTAAAAAAAATGAGAGAATTAAAGAATTAGAGGGACAACATCACACCAAAGAACTAGGTAGCTAACTGTAAAATAAAACAAGAAAGCACATCTAAAATAAACAGGACACAATACAGAATAAAACACTAAAACTAAACTTCACATAAAAGCAGGTCAAGGTAAAAGTGGGTTTTAAGAAGTGTTTTAAAAATGAAGCCACACATGATGTCTAAAAATGAAAACCTGTCGTCTCTAAACTTCTCTGTAGAAGGACAACTTCTATCTTTATTCGTAGAATCATTCTTAAAATATTCTGTAGTTATAGCTATGTTACTTTTTATTTATACGTTTTATAATTCTTGTGTATTTGCTGTGATGGAACACTGCAGTTAGATAAAGTTCTCATAGAGATCCTTCAATCTTCTGATCTAATGAAACACGCCACTCAAGCCAGTGGTTCTCCTGGTTCATACGTGCCAATAATAAAGTTTAATAACTGACGGGAGGGTTCTGTCTCACCTGTTCGGAGGGGGTCGAGGAAGAAAAAGAACTTGCGAACAGCGGTGCAAACGTAGAAAGAATAGAAGGACTTCTCCAGTCCGTCCAGCTGAGGCAGAGTAGGGATCAGCTCCAGGATGTAGTTCTCCAGATCCTACACACAATCACAAGTGTCAATGTTTCCCAGTATTTGAAATCTCAATGCACTTTAGAAGCACTGCTCCAGCAGCTGAGGAGGAACTGAAACCCACGGTAGACTCTTACCGACTCTCGGAGGTAGCCCTGTCCCGCCACATCGTACAGACTCAGGCCTATTCGGGTCTGATGCAGCCACACTAGACGTTCATGCAGGTGTGAGAGAACAGAAAGAACAATGACCAGATGTTTACCTCTAAGAGGAGCACACTGATGAAACCAAATATTAAAAATTCAGATATAAAAGATGTTGGTAAGGAAGCCTGTAATTTATTTGTGCTGTGCTACTGTGCTGATAATCCTTGCAAGGTTTTACACACTGCTAAAAATGCAACAAAAAAAAGACGAGGGAGAAGAAGAAAGCCCAGTTAGGGTCAGACCTTTCCTCATGACATAGTTAAAGAACTGCATGATGGAGATTCTGCCATAGGGGTCGCTGTGGAGCAGCTTTGCGTACACTCTGGCTGTGAAGAATTTTCTGAGGAAAGAAAGGAGAGACGGGTAGAAAAATTTAAAATATCAGAGTAATCTTTGCTGAAAGCCAGATCCCCTCATTTAGTCAACCCGTAATTATTTGTCTCGTTCTGTCAGATTTGTCTTATCTTAAAGAGTTAAAGGGCTAGTTACTGTTTTTAAAATGTAAACTATTTAAACTTACAGTGGACAAACATTAACAAAATAACCACTATTTATCAACTTCCTGGTTCATAAGTTAATTATTACTACCTCAGTGTGCATAAATGTGGCCAATGCTTCTTGAACAACCTCCACTGGTAGGATCCGTGAACACACTTTCAATGCAAAGTGGATTTTATGCTCAGAATACAAAGTTACACGACTAGCCAAGACAAATCAATGCTAGCTGAGTGAGTATAAAGTCACAATAACAGAGGGATTTCCTGTAATGTACCTTTGATCAAGCACAAATCTTCAGTACAAACAAGCCCACACATTAAACACCTTCTTGTTGGTCCTTACTTGCACTTGGGTCCAGCCTTCTCTCCCACCTGCAGGTAGGCTTCATAGTTGATCATGGCCTCCTCTCCACTCACTGGAGGCACCTGGTGTTTATCCAGCAGAAACCACAGATTCTACAGAAAGATGACATTTGCTTTAATAAAAGACACAACAAAGTAGACGGACACTTAATTAGAAACATACTGTGTTGTTTTCATGAAGATGTAACATGTTTTACCTGTAATTCCTCATTGTCCAGCAATTCTCTGCTCTTCCTCTGGAGGAAGACGGCTCTAGATTCCTCTCTCAGTTTCTGTAGTAATACTTCATCCTCTGCTGGAAGCTGCAGAACCACATTATCACCATCAGCAGGGTTATTTTCATAACGGCACGGCGACATAGTCAAACACTATTTTAACAAAGACTTAACGATTTGGGGAAAATACTGTACTAAATTTTCTGATGTATGTTATGTTTCCAATTTTTAAAGGTAACCATCAGTTGATTGTGTACCTTGCAATAGATGTGAAACGTGTGAAGGATCATTATGACCTGACGTTCCTGTTGCAAACACTATAACACAAGGAAGAAGGCATGGATTTGTAAAACTATTGACACAGCTATTTAGATATTTTAACTGCAGTTTTTGTGACTTGCTATTGCATTCTTTCATATTGCTATTTTGATTACAAATCAATCAACTATTCAGCCCTAGTTTTTACAAGATAAACATCAAAATCCTCACCATAATTACCATTGTTCCTGTATTACTTTTGTCAGTCAAGCAAGTGCCATGCCATTCAGCATTTGCAATCATTTCTCGCCATCTAATCTGATCTTTAGCTTTCTGAACTGTGACTGTTGCCTGTTTCATGTGTAGCCACAATGTCAGTCCGTCTATCATCTTCATTCTCTGTCTGCCTCGTCCTCTCCTTGCTTTTAGTCTGCCTGCATTTGCTGGATTACGATTGGGGTGAAATTCCCTACCAGATGAGGCTCCATTCACATCTTGAGCTTAAACCGACATTGACTGGAGTTCATGATTGTTCTAGGAATAAATACTGATGTGGTCTTCTTCAGCTGCAGTGTCCATTCTGGACTTGTAACCCTGGCCATTGATCTATGGATTCCTCTGCCCAGCGTTGTGATTATACAAACATATATTCACTATAAGTGAATCTGCTTGTCCAATCATCCATGTAACGTAACCCTGATGGGGAGGCTAAACAGGCACTACACCTTGCCCAAGGGTGACCTGTAGGCCATCGGATGGAAGGAGTGCCTCACACCTCCTTTTACCATATTAGTTCAGAGCATGTATACAGCACCGATACCCTGCTGTAGTGTGCTAAATTGTGGAGCAGGATGTTACCTTTCAGAATAAAACTGACTGCCAGCCCTGGAATACTTCAATTAAGCCATTAATTAGTACTGTTTATCCTGGTGTTTTACTGCATATGAATAAGGTCTGGGCTGGTCTGTCACACAGTAGCTTGTCCAAATTAACTGTAATTTATATTATTTGAGGGAAGGGCTGCAGGTAATGTTATTTTTCTCCAACTTGTCCAAAACGCAGCAGCAGCAGCTCGGCTTCTTACTGGTTTTAACAGACAACATCACATCACACCCATCCTGGCTTCCCTCCTTTGGCTCCCTGTTGGTTTTAGAATTGATTTACGGATTTTACTGATCACTTTTAAAGCTCGCCAGGGTCTTGCCCCGAGCTACATTTATGATCTGTATGATCCTGCTGGCAGTCTTAGATCCTCAGGTGGATCCTTCTGGTCATTACAAAGTCGAGGAGTAAATCTAAAGGTGACCGATCGTTCTCGGTGGAGGTTAAACTTTCACCAAATGTAGACACTTTTAAATCCAGGTTAAAAACATTTCTTTTCTTATGCGCCTCTGCATGAAATCTGCATGATATCTTTAACATATCTAGACTGTTGCTTGCTTTTAGTCATCTTAATTCAATTTAGTTACTGTACATGATTTTATTACAATTTTTGCAATGTCTTATGTACTTTTTAATGTTGTATCTGGACCTCACTGTAATGCTCAATGTTTTTTGTAAAGCACTTTGAATTGTCTTGGACATGAAGGGTGCTATAGAAATAAACTTGCCTTGCCTTGAGGAGATAAGACCTGCAGAGTCAGTAACTTGTTTTAAATCACCTCTGAAAACCCACTTTTATAGAACTGCTTTTATATGAGTTAATTCGTTTTAGTGCTCTGTTTTGTATTGTATCCTGTTTATTTTAGATATTCTCTCTTGTTTTATTTTACTTTTAGCTGCATGGTTCTTTGGTGTGATGTCGTCTTTCTGATTATTTAATTCTCTGACTTTTTTTAATTTTTAATTTCTAACTTTAACCCTCAATTTTTTTTCTTGAATTTTTGACTGCCTAGTTCCATTGTTTGTTATGCTAAGAGTCTGTCATTATCGTTTTGTTTAATGAATTAGTTGTTTGGCTTATAAGATGTCAGAAAATGTGTTTTAAAAAAGTGAACACAACCAAAGACAAACCAGAAAATAAAGACATTTATCAGAGAACATGAACTTAGACATAAATGCTGTGAGGGAGATGATGTGTTTAGTCACTTGTTGCTTCATAAAGCATTCCAGGTAACCTGAATGAGCGGTATTTCTGGTGTATTTGAGGACATGGTGAGTTACCCTGTAGTAGAACCGAGGGATGGTCTTATAGGACTGCTCTCTCTGACTTCCTTCCTTCCACTCCGTGTAGTATTTGGTGAACAGCTCGGTTTCTTCCGATTTCTTTTCATCTTCGCTTCTCTCATCTTTGCCGCAAATGAAACAATAACAATTAAAAGTCACTAAAACAGTCAGTATCTGTCGGAATGTTAATGCTCACTGACAACATACATTCAAGTCAGCTAGCTAGCGTTAGCAACTGTAACGTTCTTTACATTACTTCTTACCTTTAATCGAGTTTGCTGTTCTCTTTTTCAGAACATCCGACCAGTGAGGCCGTTGTTCTGTAGCCATACCTGCTTCCAACACAGTAAAACATTAATAGTTTAAATCATTCTATCGTTCTATCGCTAAAGTCAACTAACGTATAAAACAACATCAAGTTAGCGGCTCAACAATAGAATGTAACTTCCGGTAACATGTTCTTCTATTTTCAAAATAAGAGACCAATGTCGCTACATCAAGAAAAACTGATTATCGCCTGTAGTCATAAACGGCATATAATATTAGCATTTTATAATACCCATTGAATGTGAGTGTGCTTGGTTGTCTGTCTTCGTGTGTTGGCCCTGTCTTCGTCTCAAGTCAGCTGGGACAGACGCCAGCCGCCTTTATTTTGAAAAGCTTGACACAGCTCTAATATTGATGACGTCAATTGTGCGACTTAAGTCATGCCTTCCTGCAGTTGTATTTAGCCATGAAGTGTTGAAGTTGTAAAGAACCTGAATTAGTTTTTCAAACGGGATATTGTGAGTCTCATTTATATTTTCATAATTCAAATTTTAATGCTCTGTAGCGCTAAGGAGAGCGTCTCAGTTGGCTTTAAATAACTACTGACATTTAGAGACAGAAAGGTTAGCTGGCTAGTCTCATTTCTAGGTTATTGATTCATGTTCCCAGCTGCTGGGTCAGGTTTGTGGTTAGTTGGGTTGGGGAAAATAAAGGGGTATAGCTTTATTTACAAATGAGAAGCTGAGTAAGAAGTATTTTTACGTTAGTTTCTCATAAGCCCAGAGATTAAACATCCCAGCATGAGTTCCACCTTGATATTAAAAGCCAGAATATGTCAGAAGTCCTTACAGCCTTTCATCCACCAAGCACGTCCAGCTGTCTTCACACTGTCTAAGTCCTCACAGCTGCCTCCCTCAGCACGCTTTCTGTGCACCAGAGACCCCAACCAGACGGACAGAAAGACCAGAGGACAGACTGATGGACAGTCTGGAATTAAAAACAGTGCCATCAGACAGGAGAAAGGGAGATTATGGGATGATGCTGTAGATGGAAGAGGTAAGAGCTCCACCTTTCGGCAGAGGACTTCCTTCCCCAAGTCTGTGTTTGCTGCTGGAACAGCAAAGAGGACGGCAGAGATGCTGAAGAGGAAAGCATCTGTGGCGTCTGAGGAAGAGGACGAGGACAAGCCAGAGCAGAGGACAACTAGAGGAGAAGGTCAGACATGTAGTAATGGTCTAAATTAACAGGCATCTTTTAACACTTGCGTTTTCAGAAAACAGCTTGTTTGCATGAAGATGGCAATTGTGGAAATATTTCCACTGTTTGGCTCATTATATTTGTTCTGTTAATTCTCAGAAAACTTAAACATATGCTAAAAATCTATTTTTATTGTGTTTCTTTTTGCCTTAAAAACTCCTCTAGCTCCTCTCCAAGTAGATGACCTCCCAGCTGTACTAACCAGAAATAATTTCATTCAGTTTCTCACGTGAAACTAGGCTACCAATAGTCACTGAGCTAAACATTTATATAATCCTGCCCCTTCACTGTTTGCTGCTTCGAGGTGAGCCGTTCAGAGTGAGCAGCTACCCTGCAGTCTGTCAGAGTTAGTTTACTTTGTAGAGCTGCTCCTGCTAACTCTAAAATTCAAGATTCAAGAACTTTATTGTCATGCACACAGCAGAAACACAGTGGTTACCCTGAGAGATGAAATTCTTACTTTGCGAGTTCCCTTCAAACAACTCAAATAACAAATAAAATGAGATAAGATAATAAATAAATAAATAAATAAATAATAATAATAATAATGATGATAATGATAAATAAGATTAAAAAAATAGTTACAAATAAATTCTATGTCCAAATGTTGGCAATATTGCAGTACTGTCTTATGTAACCAGGCAAAGGATGTGTGCAAACTATTGCTATTTATAGATATTGCAGGTGAGTCAGTGATTTAGTAGTAAACTGTTTTTCAGTCTGGTGGTCCCTGCTTTCACCCTCATGTAGCATCTTCCAGACAGCAGGAGTGTGACCAGTGTGTGCTGTGGGTGGGTGTGGTCCTTGGTGATGCTATATGCTCTCTTTGTGACCTGGGTGGTGTAAATGTCCTGTAGTGGGGGGAAGGCTGCTCCACAGATGAGCTGTGCTGTCTTAATGACACGCTGGAGAGCCTCCCTGTCCTTATTGCTGCAGTTCCCATACCATACGATGATGATAGAATTTGTCAGGACACTCTCCACTGTGCATCTGCTGAAGTTGAAGTTGTAAAATGTCTCAGGCCTGAGTGAAGCACACTAAATGTTCTACTGTTGGCTGCAGGAGTGAATACACGACTGTTAAGGCACTCCCAGCAACTTAAGAACTGAAGATCTAGTGCATTATTTTAATTTTTGATGGCACAACAACAGGAAAATTGTTAGTGGTTAGCATGTTGTGCCTCTATCGTGGCTGATGTTACCATCGGCTTTGATGGTACAGTTCAGATCTCCGTAGAAACTGAACCACTGAGGGATGTTTAGAAATGTTGCAAACTTTAAGTGATCTTAATTTAACAGACTGAATTAGTTCCTGTGTTTTCATGTTAGCCTACATTCAGCCAGTGTTTACATGTGTTTACTTGTCTCCTGTTTTCTGTGCTCACATACAGTTGTGCTCATAAGTTTACATATCCTGGCAGAATTTATGATTTCTTGGCCATTTTTCAGAGAATATGAATGATAACACAAAAACCTTTCTTTCACTCATGGTTAGTGTTGTGCTATAGTTTTTTATTATCAAACAACTGTGTTTATTCTTTTTAAATTATAATGACAATAGAAAGTACCCAAATGGCCCTGATCAAAAGTTTACATACCCTGGAGGTTTGGCCTGATAACAGGCACACAAGTTGACACAAACGGGTTTGAATGGCTACTAAAGGTAACCATCCTCACCTGTGATCTATTTGCTTGTAATCAGTGTGTGTGTATAAAAGGTCAGTGAGTTTCTGGGCTCTTGACAGGCCCTTCATCTTTCATCCAGTGCTGCACTGACATTTCTGGCTTCTAAATCGTGGGGAAAGCAAAAGAATTGTCAAAGGATCTGTGGGAAAAGGTAATTGAACTGTATAAAACAAAAAAGGGATATAAAAAGATATCCAAGGATCTGAAAATGCCTATCAGCAGTGTTCAAACATTAATTAAGAAGTGGAAACTGAGGGGTTCTGTTGAAACCAAACCACGGTCAGGTAGACCAACAAAAATTTCAGCCACAGCTGCCAGAAAAATTGCTCGGGATGCAAATAAAAACCCACAAATAACTTCAGCTGAAATACAGGAGTCTCTGAAAAACACTGGTGTGGCTGTTTCAAGATGCACAATAAGGAGGCGCTTGAACAAAAATGGGCTCCATGGTCGAGTCACCAGAAGAAAGCTGTTACTACGCAAATGCCACAAAGCATCCCGCTTACAATATGCCAAACAGCACAGAGACAAGCCTCAAAACTTCTGGAACAAAATTATCTGGAGTGATGAGACCAAAATTGAACTTTTTGGCCACAACCATAAACGCTACATTTGGAGAGGAGTAAACAAGGCCTATAATGAGAAGTACACAATCCCTACTGTGAAACATGGAGGTGGATCGCTGATGTGTTGGGGATGTGTGAGCTACAGAGGCACAGGAAACAAGATGAATGCAGCATGTTATCAGAAAATACTGGAGGAAAACTTCCACTCATCAGCCTGGAAGCTGCGCATGGGACATACTTGGACGTTCCAACATGACAACGATCCAAAGCACAAGGCCAAGTCTACCTGTCAGTGGCTACAACAGAATAAAGTAAAGGTTCTGGAGTGACCATCTCAGTCTCCTGACCTCAGTATCATTGAGCCACTCTGGGGAGATCTCAAATGTGCAGTTCATGCAAGGCAGCCCAAGAATTTACAGGAGCTGGAGGCTTTTAGCCAAGAAGAATGGGCAGCTTTACCATCTGACAAAATAAAGACCCTCATCTACAACTACCACAAAAGACTTCAAGCTGTCATTGATGTTAAAGGGGGGAATACACAGTATTAAGAACTGGGGTATGTAAACATTTGATCAGGGTCATTTGAGTAGTTTCTGTTGTCAATATGATTTAAAAAGAGTAAATACAGTTGTTTGATAATAAATGGCTTCACCCAACCACTTACCATGTGTAAAAGAAAAGTTTTTGTGTCATCATTCATATTCTCTGAAAAGTCACCAAGAAATCATAAATTCTGCCAGGTTATGTAAACTTATGAGCACAACTGTATACTGCATAAAAATACAGCTGAAACCCCAATAAAACTGTTCTTATTTACACATTTTTCTGTTTCTGTCGTCAGATGATTGAGTATGAAATAGTGACTGAAAACAGCCCATTAACACGACATGTTGACAGTCTAAATTTTGTTAATTGTTGGAGTTTCCTGCACTAAAGCATGAATGTTTCACAGGAAGGATGCAGCCTCCTGACAGACCACTCCCGCCTGCTGAGTGGAAGAAGCTGAAGGAGTCTCTGGGAAATCCACAGCGATTTGACACCCAGATGATGAGCGCACTGTTCCACTCTGAGGAAGCGCTGGATATCGCAAAGTATGGATTATGAGGGTGTTTTTGTTCATACTTGGTGTGGTGTTCTGGCTTTCCTTGTAGTGCACAGAAAGATTTATATTTGCCCTGTATGTTCCCACTGTGTGTTTAATCATTATCTACAATCTTAAACTGATTGACAACAACTAAACAGATGAAGATATAAGCAATGAAGAGTGGAATTTAACATGTTGATTAATACATGTACCTTTCTGTAACAGGTCCCTGCTTACTTTTGTTGCCATGGAAACGGGCACACTGTCTTACAAGCTGTTGCTACGGTATCTGACACTCTGTGTGCGCGGAGGCCATGACAACGAGGTGTTCGATGTCTATCAGATCATGCAGGAAAATTTCCCAGTTCTGGACACAGGAGCCTGTAGTCTGTTTATCAAGTCCTTCAGCCGGACGGAGAGGTGGAGGGAGGCGATCAGCATCCTGCAGGAGGTGAAGAAGGTCAGCAGATGTTTACTTGTTTAATAGAATAATAGTAAGAACTTTATTTGTATAGCACCTTTTAAGAAGAACATTCACAAAGTGCTTTGGCAGGTAGAACATAAATTAAGCCTCAACTTCAGAATGATCAGGAGAGACTCACCCGGAGATCTAAGGCTGCGTGTAGGAATGTACGGGGTTAAGATGTCTAAAATATAGCCAGAAAAAGTGATCAGTACAATCTTAAAGTCAATTCTAAAATGGACAGGGAACCAATGAAGAGAAGCAACAACAGGGGAGATGTGATGTCCTCTGTTAAAACCAGTAAGAAGCCTAGCTGCTGCGTGGCAAAAATGGGACACAAAATGACAAAAATGAGACAAAATGACAAAAACAAGACACAAAATGACAAAAACAAGACACAAAATGACAAAAACAAGATACAAAATGACAAAAACAAGACACAAAATGACAAATAATGAGACACAGGATGACAAAAGTAAGACATGACAAAAACTAGACATTAAATGACAAAATGAGACAGAATGACAAAAAAGACAGAAAAGACAGAAACAGACACAAAATGACCAAAAGAAGGCACAAAATGACAAAAATGAGACACAAAATGACAAAAATGAGACATAAAATGACAAAAACTAGGCACAAAATGACAAAAGCGAAACACAAAATGACAAAAAATGAGCACCTTTTAAAAAGAACATTCACACAGTGCTTTGACAGGGAGAACATAAAAAATGACAAAAATGTAGAGTGGATAGCTAATTCAAAGCTGATTAAATGGACGATATCACACAAGGGGGTTAAGAGAGAAGCTGAAGAGAAAATAAAAGACAGAAATAGATGAAGATCAGGAGTAGAACAGGGACGTACGGGGTTAACATGTCTAAAATATAACCAGGAGCGAGGCCCTGGCCAGCTTTAAAAGTGATCAGTAAAATCTTAAAATCAATTCTAAAACTGACGGGGAGCCTATGAAGAGAAGCCAGAATAGGTGAGATGTGATGTCGTCTGTTAAAACCAGTCAGAAGGACAAGTACGTAAACTCATAGTAGAGCTAAAGCATGTATTTTGTAAACCCTCGTCTGATTTTCCCGTCACCCCAACAGGTTTTTTCCCCATCACCACGTAACTACAGCGACATCATCTCAGCGGCAGTGCAGCACGGTGATGTGAACACTGCCTGGGCTCTCTATGATGAGTTAATCGAAAAGGGACTGAGCCCACACTGGGACACCTGGGATGTTCTGTTTAAGGGGGAGAGGAAGAGTAAGGAGGAAGGAGAGGCCATGTCTCAGACTGAACAGCAGGAGAGGCTGTTGGGGATTCTCCTGTACATGAGGAACAACCAGATCTACCCCCCGTACAGCCTCACCAGCAGCATCAAAGCCTGGTTTGAGAGGTACAGCTTAGTGATACACATACTGATGTTTAGAAGGAACCTCAGGCTGTGTGACAACCATAGTAACATATAATTTACTATATTTTCCCTTTACAAATATGGGAAAACAACTTGTTGGTCCACTAATTTAACTCTAATTTAAAATGCTCTTTAGAAAAACTATATTTCAGCCCTGACAAGTTGCATCTCCTTGTCTGTATGAGTTTAACATGACCCTTTCTCGCTGTCATATTTCTTTTCTCTATCTTTTCCTGCCTTTAGTGTCACAGGACAGAACTGGACAGGAAGCTGGACCAACGCCTCGCCAAAGTAATATCACAAATAACTAGTTCAGCATGACATCTTACAGTAGTTAAAGTTTTATTTTTATCCATCTTTGTACAAATGTATATGTTCTATATGTACGAACTTACCTAATCATCACGTGTGTCGTTTATGTGTGTGTTTAGGGGAGTGTGTAGGTGCTGTGGGTCAAAGTTAGAATCCATCCAGCTGACTGCTGAGGAGTACCAACAACTGAGAGACCGAGTGATGAGTGACATCATTGAGGGACGAGATGTTTTCAATAAGACCACTCCAGAGGTACACACACACACACACACACACACACACACACACACACACACACACACACACACACACACACACACACACACACACACACACACACACTGAGGAACCTAAAAAATCTCTAATGATTCAAATCTGTGCAGGTTTTTGAAGCATTTACTTGCAGGTTTACATGGTGTGCAGCTCTAATATTATTTACATATTTATGTTTGCTGTTCTGAGATACATTGGTATCAGAGGATATATTATATTATTGATTATATTACTAGGGATGTGTGTACATGGGATGGCTGGAGGGTTGGTGGGGGTGTGACTGCACAAGTGTTGATGTCTTAACTTAATTGCTTTAAATCACTGGATCCTGGAGAAATGCTCTCTATCTTGCCTGTACTACTGTTGTATGTACAGAAAAAATGACAGTAAAGCTTGATTTGAATTTGATTTTGATTTGATTTGGTAGATGAAAATCTGCAAACTAATCACCTTATATTTAGTTTATTATTTATATATATTTTCACCTCCAAGGACCTGGTGTCCGCATATGTGGACTTAATTATTTTTCAAAAAGAACGTATTGTTCATAATAATAAAAGAATGTCAGTTATAAATATAATCAAAATAGCAACAATAACAATATTAATAAAATAAAATATAATAATCAGATATTAGATATTATCCAATTATTACATTTATTGGTTACTTCTTATCCCAAATAACTAGAAGAAATCTAAAATGCAACCCAACCATAGCTCGGGTCTGAAGAGGTTCAAGCTTTATAAATCCTCCCCACGCTCTGATAGACCTTAGAAACCACTGCAGAGCAACGTTATGAGCAGTGATCAGACGTCGATGCGAAATGGAAAGATGAGATGCTAAATGCTGCTGTACATGGAGACAGAGGAGACTGATGCTATGTTCGCTGAGCCAATCAGAGCCCAGCGCTGGATGCTACGCATTTCATTATTATCTAATATTCTTTTAAAATGTTATAATTATTATTTTTTATATTTTTTAAAATATTGTTTTCAATTTTTTAGGCTATAAAATGCTCATTTTACCACAAAAATTAATATAAAATAATAATTAAAATAATAAATATATAAAAAATGAAAAAAATTAGATATATGCAATTTTAAAATCCGCAAAAATGAACCTCGATACAGTGAGGGACCACTGTATAATGTATGATTTTCACAGGAGGCCCATTAAATATGAACCACATTAATGTAAACCATGCGATGAATGCAGCTTATGATTTATAATATGTTATGCTAACTTAGCGAACATTTATGCTAAAGCTGTGTTCAGTTGAAAACAAACTGGAAATCATTAAACTTAACAATTAATAGTAGAAAGTCCAGATTGTAAAGGTGTAAAAACAAACTGTCTTAACCAAGCTATCTCTTTTGAGGCATATCTGTCAGCATAGCACTTTAGCTTAGTAACTTGTTCCTAGCTTGTTCTCGCTAACTTCTGCTAGATGGCGTCATTGGTTCACCAGGCTGCTGAGGTCAGCTGAAGCTTCTCACCTCTGAGTTCAAACAGCTGCTTTCACTCTCTAGATCAGGGGTGTCAAACTCATTCTAGTTCAGGTTCCACATTCAGTCCAATTTCATCTCCAGTGACCAGTAAAATCACAGCATAATAACCTATAAATAACCACAGCTCCACATGTTTCCTTTGTTTTAATGCAAAAACGTACATTCTGAAAATGTTCAAATTTAAGGAATTATCTTTTTGCAGAACATTAAGAACAATCTGAAATTTCTTAAGAAAAATAAATTCAATTTAACTAAGATTATGCCTCAGTTTATCATTTCCACATTACAACTTCCAGATCACAGAAGGTCTACAAAGGAACAAAACATTTAGTCACAGGTATCTGGAACTGAATGATTTAGTATTTTACTTTATGATCAAAACGACAAAAGTCAGACAAAAAAGACAAAAAACAACAAATACAAGACAAAATATTAAAAAAATGAGACACAAAATGACAAAATGAGACGAACGACACGAAACAAAACAAAAAAAAAGAAAGACAAAAAAGAGACAAAAAATTTGCCAAAAAGCTAGTCACAAAAAATGGACAAATAACACAAGCGAGACAACAAATTACACAAAACGACAAAAACGATCCAAAAAATTACACAAATGACACAAGCGAGACAAAAAAATGGCAAGAACAAAAAACAGAATCACAAAAGAAATGGGCAAACAACACAAACGAGACAAAAAAAACCCACAAAACGACAAAAATAATACACAAAACAACGAATAAAGCAAAACACAAAATGGCAAAAATAAGGCAAAAACATAAGCGAGACAAAAAGGAAACACAAAACGACAAAAACACGAGACAAACCACAGACAGACAAAAAAACAACAAAAACAAGACAAAATATTACAAAAATGAGACATAAAATGACAACAGAACAATGAACAATCTAGTATTTTACTTTATGATCAAAACAACTTGTCATGGTCTAGAAATTATTTTGAATTTATAGTTTTACTAATTTACAATCTGCAGTTAATGTCTTCTCTGGAATTTTTACTCTTTGAGGGCCGGATTGGACCCTCTGGAGGGCCGCTTTTTGCCCGTGGGCCGCATGTTGGACACCCCTGCTCTAGATGATGGAAAAGAAAAACAGCTTCTGAACAGACCTTCTTTTGATAAACCTTAAGTTTTAGCATCAGGTATAATGAGGTAGCTGCCTGTCTTTCTGATTCAAAGACTTTTCAAAGATTTATTAATTTCTCCAGCATGATATGACTTTGATATTCAGTAATTAGATAATTAGTAATTTGATAATAAAGATGATGTGACCCAGTCATCTCCACCATTTTCCAATTTTAAGTTTTTCTGTCCTCCATAACCATTTTTTTTTTTTTTTGACTGGGATAAGACTGTTAGCTGGTATAGATCTAGATCTAGAAATATCAGAGTACAGCTAACTGGATGTAGTTTCCTCTCTTTATACTTGCTAGCAGAGTACTTAATGCAATTTTAAGAATTATATTAACATACAAATGTCAAAGTTTTTTATGCAGTAGTCTTAGAAACATAAAACAGATTAGAGAAACAGTTTGATATTTTGGAAAATGGAGATTTTTATCCCTTTTTTTACTCTGAATATGGGACCAGCAGCCATTTATCTAATCTTAAACTAACAACAATAACAAAATGAACTCTCTAAAGCTCACTTGTTAGCATGCTACATGTTGTTTGTGTGTAGTGTAGTGCAGCTTAGCCAAGTTTAATTAAATTTGGGGTTGGCAAAGCTTTGTTTTTCAAGATGTGTTACTACTGATGAAGGCTGTATTTATTTATTTGCATCTGTTGGCAGAAAATTAAAAATTAATGTTAATCTTTCAGCATTTTGTAATTCAAGTGGTCTGGAATAAACAAAGAAGGCATAAATGAAAATGAAGCCAAAATAGAATTGCCAAAAACTGCATTTTTTTTCAGTTTTCTGCTAAAAAGCTGCATTTCCTTTAATGTCCACTTGAGGTTGGATCCAAAAGTGAGTCGCTCTCCATAGACCCCCATGTTAAAACATTCACATTTACAGCACAAATAAACATGTTTACAGCCTGGTGCCAAAAACTATTTTGGTCTCTATAGTTAATTCACCTGTTCATGACAACTGTTGGGATAAACTTTTATGTAACTCACCTGTTTAAATTGTTTTAAAGCTTAGGGGTGGCCACTTTTAGTGTCAGGTGGCTGCTGTTACAGTTCGTGGCCCAGAGATGTTTGCATGACCGACCTTAATTCTCTCAAACTGTTTGCTCATTTCTGGATTAGCCAGGAGTTAGGATGAATCTAGTCTGACTCAGCTGTAGGATGTAAGTATGAGCCACCAATCATTTCAGTTCACTTGTCCTATTTTCTATCTGCCTGTGAGCATTTTCTTCACTACCTGGAAACAACAACAGCAACCGACGAGCAGCGACCTACTGCACTGAATATTTCAAGTTCTGATGAGGTCGTGCTTGTTTGGTGGGAGGGAGTTAGAGAATTATTCCAAAACTGGAGGATATTTGGTCGTCAAAATGTTTGAAAAATAAACCTTCTCTTTTCCACTTTTCTGCTCCATATTGATCAATAATAGATAATAAACTATCAAAGGCTTGATTGGCTCAGCTTCCACATCAATGGTACCATTTTTATTCCATGTTTTCTGTGTTGTTTGCTAACCCTACTCTAATCACAGTAACAGGGTTGCTAATCCATGCTAATGTTAGCTGTTTCTCAGCAGTAGAAGCTAGATATTTAGCTGCTGTTACTGCTGACCAAGAGGACAAACTGACTGATGGAAAACAGTCCAAAGAATTAGTCTGATCCTGATAATATGAGCTAGAGTGAGACATTCAATCAAGGCTGACAATGGGATGAAAATATGAAAAATAGAAGAGAGCACATAGCTTTGCTCTACCTATTCTTTAGGAAAACTGTTACATGATGTAAACGACAAAAAGAGACAAAAAACGACAAAAGCAAGACACCAAATGACAGAAATGAGACCCAAAACACAAAAACAAAGCAGAAAATGACAAAATTGAGACACAAAACATCAAAAACAGGACACAAAATGACAAAAACTAGACACAAAATGACAAAAATGAGACAAAATGACAAAAATGAGACACAAAATAACAAAAATGAGACAAAATGACAAAAACGACACAAAATGACACAAATGAGACAAAATGACAAAAACGAGACACAAAATGACAAAAATGAGACAAAATGACAAAAGCGAGACCCAAAATGGCAAAAACAAGTCACAAAATGACAAAAACAAGACAGAAAACGACAAAAACAAGACGCAAATGACAAAAACAAGACAGAAAATGACAAAAACAAGACAAAAAATAACAGAAACAAGACACAAAAGACAAGCATGTCATCAACAGGGTTGTTGTTGGACACGTTCCATGAATAATTATTATTTAAAATATTATGTTGATTAAAAAAATGTTCCCACAATTACAAGAGACATCATTACCAAAAAAAATGCAGAAAAAGAAGATT